>NC_073692.1:286074483-286674483 GCF_029784155.1 Uranotaenia lowii | reverse complement strand
TATCGGAGGCAAAAACTTCTTCGCCAATCCGACAATCCTCCAAGACATCTCCATCTGTCTTACAAGTTGCCCCCGAGAGATTGTTATTGCTGTTAAGCCTTTTGGCAGCAAAGCCGCGTCCCCTGCACCCATTCAGATCCAGCCACCCACACTTATGACAGCCAACCAAGAAACCAGTCAGCCAGAGCATCATCAAATAAGAAAATCTACCCAAGGAACCACCAGAATCTCCCAGCAGAACACAGCCTGGTAATATCAATTTTAATTAAATTTTCCTCCTCAATGATCTCTACTTTCCGAGCAAGCAGCGGGGAATGAACTTGTCTTCCAGTCCGCCCCCCGAGGGAAGTTCGGATCTATAAACAGCTCATCCAGCACCACACCAACCCGACCGGTTTTGTCCGGAAAAGTGGCAATACTTTGTCAAAGTTCGTTTAAAGCTGTCAGCTGGCGTCTCCGGAAGTGCACCGAGAGATCCCGTGAACTTCCCGCCTGACCCCACGTGACCGAGAACACACACAGAGAGAGGAGAGAGGCCATCATCTTCGTCATCAGAAGACAAAGTTTGCCTTAGTGATAACTACTGTTCGACAAACATGTCTTCATCGACAGGGTTGACAATTTGTTCTACATAACCTCTCTACGTGCGAGTACCTACACTGAACCCAACCCATCCACCCGCAATTTGTGTTCAATGGCCGTTGTTGAACATGCTTGCAAAGTTTGTGCAGTAAAAAAAAAACTGAAACTCTTCTGGATTGATTCGTTCTCCTCTATGATGGTTTTGGAACCATTGGGGGGTGTGGGAAACAATTGTTGAAAATATCTTTAAGTTGTCTCCAGCAAACCATGCTTGTCTTTATATTGTCATGTGCCATGTTTGGAATTGAAAGTTTTAGAATTATTGTCATATCAATGTTAATCTTTATTTATGGATAGGAAGAAGTCGGTCATATGAAGTTGACTGTGGTAACGTTGAGCCTGTTTTTATTGCCTATATATAACTTCTAGAAGGCATTCAAACCTTTGCTGTATTGCTTTTCTGCTTCTTTCAATCAATGTTTAAGAAATTGTAAACCTGTCTACCTAAGACCCAATTGTTAAAGTTCTAGCAAAGTTTTATGCGAATAATAAATTCGTATTAAAGATTAGGAAAAATTAGAATTTTTAATACTAACCTTTGCCTCTAAAATTGTATAAATGCTTTGTAGGGAAGGTTTTCCTTATTTGTTATGTGTTCATAATTGTAACATGCCAAATGATTTTTAATATTTGTGACGTTATTTTAAACTTATCATTTTTTGTTGCATGTTCCGCCGTCACACTTTTTCCTCAAAATATCCCGCTTTTTAATGGAAATTTTTTACAAAATTCACTGATTTACACAAAAAAATATGAAACTTTTGCCTCAATTTGAAGTCCGTGGTTTAACACAGAAAATTTTTCAAATACGCATTTTTCTAAAAATAAGCAGCATAATTCATACTTTATATAAGACAATACTGAATAACTCTAATGTTTTTAGCATTACAGTAAAATTATGATTCAGTTAACCGTTCTTTAAACACTTTCAATCAATGTAATGTACCTAAATAACGTTGGTATGGAGAATATATTGTAAGATGCTTGATTAAATCGCCTTATATTATACACCACCTTTTGAGACTCAACTGTCCAAAGTGTACAATGCTGTAAGTTTTCTAAAGGTTTAAATTTTTTAAAATAAATATGAAATATATATTCATAACACAAAAGTTATAAATATACGGGGTATCAAATCCGCCGTTCACATATAGGACGTTTCCCAAAAAAACGTGTTAATTCGCGAGAACCGTGGAAAATAAATGTGCCTTTGCAAAAACCCGTGTAAAAAAAAGTCATGTTAAAAAAATGAGAAAAATCAATCCTGACAAAAAAAAACCATAATGTACTTTCTCTGAACAACTTTGGCTGATGCTAAATATGTATAAGTTTGGCTATACAATTCAGCTTTTTAAAGAGTTTCTCAAATGTTCCGCTTTTTTCGACTGTATCCTGCTTTTTTTTCGTGAAATGTCCCGCATTTTTCTGAAAGTATCTGGCTAGCCTTCATTATACTATTTTACTGTGTTCATAATATCGAACAGTTTTTCAAATGTGTTCCCAATATTAACTGAGTCATAAAGCATTGATAATTTTGGAAAGGGAATACATGCATTTTAAAATCGATTTGGAATACTTTCTAAGATGAAAAAAAAGTTGCAAATGGCAAAGTATTAAACATCAGCATAAATATTGCCTTATTCTTTTTTGAAAGACAAAACTGGGTAAATTTAGTAGATTCAGCTGTTCCAAAATATATTGAACATGATTATCGTTCGCACTTTCAGCCAGCAGACAAAATTCGACCAAAAACGACAGGATTATCCCTAGCGTCTATGAAAACGAAATCCGTTTGTTGGAACCATGGATTGCTAACTCGAGTATCAAGAACACATTACGTAGGACTTCAAAAACCAGAGTTCGATTTACTTGAACTTCCTTTCAAAAGAAGCAAATCGATTGTTCATTCGAAATTATCTAGCGCCATGCGTCAACACTCAGTTGCACAGCCCTAGAGCCCTGGAAATTACCACTATTTGAAGTTTCAGGGTCTGATAACTTGACTGCTTGCTAGGCAACAAATTGAGCAAATATCTGCAGGCATGAGCCGTTTAAAATACTATTAGCCAATAAGGGTGGTACGGTCAAAATTTGGTCAAGGGAAAACGCGTGTAAATCGGTGAAATCGTTTATTTAAAAAGTCTAAAAAGATTTCTTTTTCAGGTTTAATTTGTATAAAATTCAGGAAAAATATTCAGTTAGGCTCCCACTTTTCCAAATCCGAATTGCTGGGCCTTACGCTTAACCCCTGCCATCAGATTTTGTACAGCCACCTTGTCCACCATCTTCGTCGCAGAAAGCCAGTTTGCCTTGAACTGCTGCTCATCCTTAGCAGTTTTTTTTGGTCTTCTTTAAGTTCCGCTTGACAATAGCCCAGTAGGTATTTCTCAATTGGGCTGAGCTCTGGCGTGTTGTGACGGTTCTCGTCCTTGGAAACCGCCTGCACGTTGTTGGCAGCGAACCACTCCATGGCCTTTCCTCCTCCTTTACCGTAATGTCAAGATGCCAAATCCGGCCAAAATAGTACGGAACAACCGTGTTTCTTCAGGAAAGGCAGCAGACGTTTATTCAAACACTCTTTCACGTAAATTTCTTGGTTGACAGTCCCGGAAGCCATAGGTACAGATGGCTTGCCAAACCAGATATTTCTTAGCGAACTTTGACAGTTTCATGTGCTTGAAAATATCTGCTACCTTTCCCCTTCCTTTTGCCGTATAAAACTCCTGTCCCGGAAGCTGCTTGTAGTCGGCTTTGACGTAGGTTTCGTCGTCCATTACCACGCAGCCAAACTTCGTTAGCATCGTCGTGTACAGCCTTCGGGATCGCGCTTTGGCCGTCGTATCTTGTTTATCATCGCGATTTGGAGTCACTACCTTCTTGTAAGTCGATAGTTCGGCTCGTTTTTTGGTTCGATGCACGGTTTTAGACGATATACAAAGCTTATTTGCGGCATCTCGGAGAGAGAGGTTAACCCTCTCCTTCCCATGGTAGCACAGGTGATCCACAACTTTGCACAGCTCGCATTTGAACTGCGCGCTTTGGATCAACACAATTTTTTCACCGAATGTGTAGATATGAGTAAAGAAACATCGCTCGAAATTTGAAGAAAATCTGTTCGCTAGGTTATGCTTGGTAGATCAAAAGCTGCAAAAAAGTCGGTTTTTTTCGAATTTATATCAAGTCGTCATTTGTTGATCAATAACTTGACAAGTTTTTATGATTTCCTTCAAATGAAATTACTGACGTGCAGAAGGTTGCTTATGCAAGCAGAATCAAATGATGGTTTACTTAGATTCCAACTAAAACATTTAAATTTTTGAGTAAGTAAAGTGGATCACTGGTGATACACTGGGAACAAAACGTACTTTTCTTCTTGTGAAGCTTCTTATCAATACTCAAGAAAATCATTTCGTCAACAAACAATATCGCTTCAGGATAGTTATTTCATCTGCTTAAATGACCACATGTCTCGAAAAATTTGTAAAAGTTCGTGATTTTCTCGAAAAACGGTTTGTTTTGTTTTCCTTGCGCAAAGTGTCATGGCAGCCAATTGTTCAAAGCAAAAATGAAAAGTTCAAATATTTTAATAAATAAACTTTCGAGGGATGCGTATACCAAAGAAGTTTTTTATCAAATAGGATCGCTTTAGTTTGTGATCAAGGTAGTGATGAAGTTCCATGTTTTTTTGCAATTATTTCCTGTTTTTCATTTGCACCCTATGTGTTGTTATCTTCCCAATGGAGCACATATGATCCACTTCAAAACCCAAGTTTATCAAATGGATCATTAAAGTAGGCTTAAATTATGCATCTTTTGTTCAAGAACTTCAGCTGTAAATCAATATTTCTATTTTTAAAACGTAAAAAACCTTGTGGGAAGGAAAGGGTTAAGGTTTCGCTTGAAACTACCGGTAACTCTCTTTGTCGTCTCAGCGGCTTCCGGTTTTCGATTTCGATTTCGATGCAGACTTCCTGACTGTCGACAAACGTTCCCCAAACACTTTATTTACATTTGTAACGGTTGATTTGGCAACTTTTAGCGATTTTGCTAGCTTTGCGTGCGAGTAGCTCGAATTTTCACGATGCTCGAGCAAAACTTTGATACGCTGCTCTTCTTCCTTGGACGGCATTTTGACAACTGAAGAATGAATTCCGAAATCAAAATAGAAGCAAAATTCTACACATACACACCTTCAAAATGAGGGGTGTTCAGGTTTTTTAAATGCAAAATTGAAAGAAATACGTCAAGTTGATATTGACCAAATTTTGACCGTATCACCCTTTAAGGTGGTGTTGGGCACTAAAGGTTTAAAAACTGCAGAATTCCTAAGCGTAGTCTTGATCGACCGAAGCCTTGTCGGTCGGGCTTTTTGAAGTTGACATTATCAAAATTTGCATACCAAGTTTGATCTTTTATGTTAACGATTATCATATGTTCAGTTCCATTATCTGTTATACTTTCGACTGATTTTAGTAAAAATTAATTTGTAACATTGAACTGAATTATCCACTTTTTATGTTCAAAAAATTATCAAGAATGGTGGAGTTAGCATCCAGAAAATGTTAGATCTGAATTCACATCTTTAACGGAGAGTTTTTTTAAGTGCATTATTAAACATATCTGAGAAAGTTGTCTGTATACGTGTTCAGTTGTGTGAATTGTATTTAAATTAGTTATTTTACTGCATCAGAAAAAAAGCAATTTATACCTTTCCACATAATCGGTTTTGTATCCTTTTCAGAATTGAAGCAACTAATCTTGATTCCATTGAATGCGCGATACTGAAGCAAGCTTCATTTTTAAGTTAAAATCTCTTAAAAAATCGAGGGCATTTAAATTTCTCCCCAAATCTAATTTGCTATCATAAAATAAACACGTGAATAGAGTTCGAAGTGAGTCGAACGCTTTGGTCAAGTCCAAAACAATACTGCACAACACGTTACGCATCGCTAGCTAGCGCAAATTTATTTCAGGTAATATGCCCAGGTCCCAAACAAAGGGTTCAACTACCATCCTAGGAATCCCGTCCATTCGTTTTACAATCACCCCTTCGAATGGAAAATGAACCAATCAAAAAACGGTGTGCTGCATACGATTTTTATTGAATTAATTCATAATCAATAAATACGGTTGTTGGGCAAAACAAAAACAATGCCGATTGTCCAATTCCCATTCCGATGGTTTCGGTGTAGGAAATGTATGCTGCACGCTGCACCCATAATTGCAATACGCTTCAAAAACTTCCCAGGCAGCGTGCGATAGCCCAATCTGATAGGTATTGCGCCTATCCGGGGTTCACGTCACGCGAAATTTTCGACTATTTCCTCACTTTTCGCGATGGTGAAACTAGAGGGAGAGGGGCGGATATTAAATTTGGCACCGACTGTACTGGACATGTCCCTGACAAGTGGTCTCTAAAGTGCTTCCAAAGTCCGGGACAAACCAAACCACATCTAACCGAAAGTCAGTGTTGTAGTAAACGAAGGACTCACGTCGCGGCGATCGGAAACGGGGATGACGATGATGATGATGGAGCAGGCGGAAGTCGACGAAGTCCTTTTGCCAGGAGCTGCGGCCAAACCGCAAAATTTACCACCACGTAGCACACTCTAAAACCTCGACCGAGCTGTCAATTACCGAGGGCCAATTGTGGGTTGAAATGAATCAATCTCGTCGATCAAGGGGGATGTTATTATTTCAGAAGGTTCGAGTTTTGAGCGAGCAGGGGATTGCAATTAAGTTAATGACGCATTTTAGCGGTGTAGCAGTTGGTGTGATTTTGCGAAAACAATGCGATGGCAAGTGTTTTGAATTTTGTGCGGGGTTGCCCGGAATAAACATTTAATGATGAGTGTCCAAACAAAGCTTGGTTAAAAAAGTATGAGAAGTTTCCAGCATCGAAATAATGTTTCGTTCCAGGTTTTAATCCACTATATTAGATGACAATCAATGGTAAATGCTTCCTCAAAAAAAAATAAAAACTTAAAAAAAAGTGTTATTTGACAATAATGGAATTTATTATCGTGAAATAAACCAAAATAATTTGTAGAAGAGCTAACACAATATACTGAAGTCAAATCACGTATCGAACCTCAATCTTGGAAATATTCATCGATTAGTCGAAATTATTTGCTTTCTTAAACAATGTCGTATTCATCTGTTTCCAAGAACATTAGATATTTCAAAAGTACTGCCATAAATCAACAAAACTTTGACCTTTTATTGAGGAAGGAACGTTTTCATTCACCCGTAAGGAAAAATACACCGAAAAATGGTTTATCTAACAAAAACATAACGCCCAATTCTCGTAAATACTCATTTTTAAACATTCTTTATTAAGAATAGGCAATGTATATTAGTGCCCGAATAAAATAATAATATTTCAAGAAATTTGAAAAACATGAAATTGTTACAAAAATACCACACTTCAATAGGTATGTTAATAAGGTTACAAACGGACATAAAGGGTGATACGGTTAAAATTTGGTCAAGGGAAAACGCGTGTAAATCGGTGAAATCGTTTATTTAAAAAATCAAATTAAATTTCTTTTTCAAGTTTAATTAGTATAAAATTAAGGGAAAATATTCAGTCAGGCTTCCGCTTTTCCAAATCCGAATTGCCGGGCCTTACGCTTAACCCCTGCCATCAAATTTTGTACAGCCACCTTGTCCACCTTCTTCGCCGCAGAAAGCCAGTTTTCCTTGAATTGCTGCTCGTCCTTAGCAGTTTTTTGGTCTTTTTTAGGTTCCGCTTGACAACAGCCCAGTATTTCTCAATTGAGCGGAGCTCTGGCGTGTTGGGAGGGTTCTTGTCCTTGGGAACCACCTGCACGTTGTTGGCGGCGAACCACTCCATGGCATTTTTACCGTAATGGCAAGATGCCAAATCCGGCCAAAACAGTACGGAAACACCATGTTTCTTCAGGAAAGGCAGCAGACGTTTATTCAAACACTCTTTCACGTAAATTTCCTGGTTGACAGTCCCGGAAGCTATGAAAATGCTGCTTGCCAAACCAGATACTTCTTCGCGAACTTTGACAGTTTCATGTGCTTGAAAATATCTGCTACCTTTCTCCTTCCTTTTGCTGTATAAAACTCCTGTCCCGGAAGCTGCTTGTAGTCGGCTTTGACGTAGGTTTCGTCGTCCATTACAACGCAGTCAAACTTCGTCAGCATCGTCGTGTACAGCCTCCGGGATCGCGCTTTGGCCGTCGTGTTTTGTTTATCATCGCGGTTTGGAGTCACTACCTTCTTGTAAGTCGGTAGTCCGGCTCGTTTTTTGGCTCGATGCACGGTTGTAGACGATACACCCAGCTTATTTGCGGCATCTCGGATTTCCTCGATTTCCCCCCAATCCAGACTTTCTGGCTGTCGACAAACGTTCCCCAAACACTATAATTACATTTGTAACGGTTGATTTGGCAACTTTTAGCGATTTTGCCAGCTTTGCGTGCGAGTAGCTCGGATTTTCGCGATGCGCGAGCAAAATTTTGATACGCTGCTCTTCTTCCTTGGACGGCACTTTGACAACTGAAGAGTGAATTCCAAAATCAAAATAGGAGCAACATTCTACACACACACCTTCAAAATTAGGGGTGTTCAGGTTTTTTAAATGCAAAATAGAAATACGTCAAGTTGATATTTACCAAATTTTGACCGTATCACCCTTTAAGTATGAGTCACTTCCCAAGCAACCTAAAGTCAATGAATGAAGGCTTTGAAAGTAACATATTGGCTGACAAAGAGAATCAACGGCCCAATTCCCACGAGTGAACTATATGTAGTCATTAATGAACTTAAAAGCTGCAAAAGTTATTTATATGTACGTTGTACGGGACTGAAGTCACAAAAAAGGGCACAAAAGTGCTAAAAACGGGATTTAAAGAAGGGAGTCTCAAAAAGTGCATTCAGGTGCTTTCAAAATCAAATCATCACTTCGAGTTTTAGTTTCAGTTTGAACAACTTCTATGCGTGGTCTTGTGTTAGTATGTTCGATCCCCAAGCCGTGCAAGTTTTTTTTTTCAATTAGTAATTTGGTAATTGAGTGACCATTCTAATGCGATATATTTAGAAAAAGTAGGAAAGAAGCATTTGAGCAATTTGTCGACTTATAATCAAAGGTTTGAAGAACCTCTTAGCTGAATGAAATCACAATTTGTCGAGTTTGGAAACCATGTACAGAACATAGTAAATAATCAAAAGAAGGTGATATGAACAGATGCATAGGGTGCAGTTTAGATAGAGTGATTTTTCGAAAGCTTAATTAAAAGGCCGCTGGAAGCTGAATAGAAGATCATTAAGACTTGTTTAAGTACTTACACAGGTCTCTTGACCGGACATTGTCCAACAAAACAACATCTCAAACGGATGAACATTATTCAAAACGACGACTGTCGGTTCTGCGGGGTCGAAAAAGAAACTGCAGAGCATCTTCTATGCAACTGCTGCGCCCTCCTAAATAGGAGAGAGCGTGCTCTTGGGGCAAAGTTAATAAGCGCACAAGACATATGGTTGCATATCAGCCCTAAGAAGGTTATATCATACATCTTTGATATCATACCCGATTGGGATAAAATGCTTAGTCAGCAATCAACTGTCACTTCAACCCACAGTGCAGGTGAGCCTGATAGCATACAGTAACGCGGGGTAATTACCACAATAGATCAACTACTGGTCGCAGTGGGCTCTCCCCTACAAGAAAAAAAAGACTTGTTTTGGAACTTGAAAGTATCAATAAGGACTTAAACTTTGAGCAGCCAAGAACGTACCTCATATTAATGATAGGGCTGAGTAAGCGTCTTTGTACCTGTTTTATGGAAATTTTGGTTATTAGCTTCTGCCATAACCTCAAAATTCGCCGAGTTCTTGGCCTCATCAGTGAGGCCATGTAGTATAGAAAATTTTTAGAATCATTAGAATGTATACTAACTACTAATTTTAATTGATAAAACATTTTGTTTTTCAGGTGAACAAATTGTTTCTTGCTCGCTAGACCAATTGGAATTGTCCTATCAACAAAAAAACATGTCAACCTGCGCTTTCTAGAGCTTGTCATGCATAACCTTAAATAATTTCCGATCGTTCTTACCCGCATCGCTGAAATCGTGGGTGTTTTACCTGTAATTTTCAATTTTTTGATCTTCTGATTTTCTGATATTTTGATTAATTTAAGAAAACTACAGAATCTGCTTGTTGGATAGCTCTATTTTACAAACCAGAAGCTATGTTCTAAAGTTTAAGTCATTCTGGCAGCGCTGGTTTCTTGATCGATCGTCTTGTGGTGTAGCTCGCAATTAAGTTTGATTTTGTTTCGGAAATATTTACTCTAAATTCTGTGATCAACCAAAGTGGCGTTACTAAGTGTTCAATTTGCTCGGCCGTACTAAATTTATGTGTTTTTGACCGTATTTATGTGTTTGAATAGAGTTTTCTTTTGTGCCAAAAAAACAACCCATCATTCATTGTAAGGTGAGCTGTTGATCGAGTGTCACTTCCTTCGGTTGGTGAGTAAGTGAGATTTCTCCATTTCTCTTCACAACTAACTCTTTCGATATTAATTTGCAACTGAAACAAGTCGTTGACGAAGTTGATACTCCGACCGCATCTACTACGATCATCGCTTGTCGGTCAACCAAAGAAAGAAAAAAAAAAACGGCCCCGTGGGCAAACGATTGTGGTTCTATCACTTGCTCAGCTGTTAGTCAATCTCGTCGCTGAGCGGTGTAGTATTTGGCGAACCTCGGAGCACTTGCGTGTAGTGCGAAAGTGTGTGTCTCTGTTGTTAGCGCACTTCAAAGGGTTGTGTTTCTTACACTTGCTAGCTTGTTAGTGAATCTCGGTTGCTAGCGGTGAAGATTAAGCGAAGGCAGCCAGCACACATGAGTAGAACGAAAGTATTGTTGCTTCCGTCAGTAGCACACATCGTTATAACTAGCTCGTGCTGATTCGCTGGTGACTTGTCACTAGTATAAGTATTTTTTTGGAAGCCGTACACAGTGCAACATAAAGTTGAAAGTTGTTTGTTCTGAAAAGCGATCATTCTCAACAGATTTTCTTTTTTCTCATTTCCAGAGTTAAATTTTTGCAATATTCTTGGCAATTGCTTTATTAGTTTGTAATTATAAGTAATATTTAGTTAGTTTTTAATTTACTACTTTGTTACCTTGATATTATTAGTTAACTTTAAAATATCAATCAATTTTTTTTTTCTTTTTGAACATAAGTTTTAACGTGTTGTCCTTGCTTATTGTAGACTTGAGCATTTTTCTTTTTTCATTATTATTATTATTACGCTGCTTATTAATATCATCACAGTCTTAGCTCATAGTTTCATCTCCGTACTCATCATAATTTACATTTACCTCATATCTCATTTAGTCCCCTTTTGTTTAAATTTTTATTGTGAGTATTTTTAACAAGTTTGATTCTTTTTTAATCTTTTTAGTTGTATCTTATTTTGATCTGAACATGGAATGTGATAATGAAGTAATGTGTACTGAATGTAAAAACGTGGAAAACAACCTTGAGAAAGTTATTACTTGTGCGTATTGTTTTAAAAGTGTCCATCTACGTTGTAAAAATCTAATTGGCAGTGCTGCACGCAAAATGAAAGCACAGCAATATTTTTGTGACCCAAATTGTGCATCTATTTATTCTAAAATTATAACTCTACGTAAAGATCATGAGACAATTATAGAAAATATCAACATGAAAATTGAGGAAACAGTTTATAACGTTGTTTCTAAAGAGTTGACTTCGGTAAAAACGGATATGAGATCAGTTACTTCTGCGATAGAGGCGTCACAGGAATTTTTATCTTCGAAATTTGAAGAAATTCAGACGGATTTCAAAGATTTAAAATCCCGGAATGATGCTCTTGAAGAAGAAGTATCTGGTCTCAAATCCAAACATTCCAAACTTTCAAATCAAGTACAAAAGCTAGAAACGAACCTTGATAGATTCAATAGAGAGGCTATTTCTAAAAATTTAATGATTTTTGGAGTACCGTTTCAAAGTGGCGAGAATACTCTAGAACTTGTTCGTAAAATATGTGGGACTTTTAGTTACGATTTAAAACTTGAATACATAGAAAATGCAGTAAGACTACTTTCTTCGAATAAACCCAACGAAAAGTTACCACCAATTAAAGTATTTCTTAAAGACACTTTTGTTAAAGAAGAGATATTCAATAAAAAACGAAGCTTTGGGAAACTCGCTTCCTCTTTAGTTGACCCGACATTTGTGTTAAACGGAAAACCATTCAATATCACAATTAGGGACGAGCTTACACCTTTATCAATGGAAATTCTGAACGAGTTACGTGAATATCAGGACTTACTAGGAGTAAAATACGTCTGGCCTGGTAGAGGCGGTGCTATCCTTGTAAAACAAACAGATACTTCTAAACCAGATGTTATTAAAACAAAACTTGAAATGAACCATTTTATGAGCAAGCACATCACTCAAGGAAAAAGCGTTTCATCAATTCCCAAGGAAACCCCATCTCCTAAACGCAAAAGGAATAATGATTCAGAATTAAAATAAATTTTATTTGTAAAAGGTCTTGTGATTACCTTTTATATAAATAATTTAATGGATAATCTAATTAATGTATACCATGACAATGTCGATGATTTTAATTTAAGAACTTGTGATAACAATTTAGGAAATTTAAGAGTTTTGCAATGGAATATATGTAGTATGAATAGTTTAAATAAGTTTGACTGTGTGTTGCAGACTATTGAACATTTAAATGTCTGTATTGATGTAATTGTTATTTGTGAAACTTGGGTTGCGAAGCATAATTGTAATATTTATAACATTCCAGGATACACCTCGATCTTTTCTTGCCGTGACCAGTCCTATGGAGGTCTAGCTATGTATATTAAAACAAATTTAAAGTTCAAAATTACTGAAAATAAGGTCATTGAAGGTTTCCATAGGATAAGCATTCAAATATCTTTGAGTGGTCAAGTTTTTAGTGTTCATGGCATCTATAGACCACCCGCATTTCCATTTAACTCATTTTGCGATCAAATTGAATCCTTGTTAGCGTCTGTTGCCGATAACCATTCTTGTCTTATTGTAGGTGATTTTAATTTTTTTTAAAGAGACTGGAATTTATCCTGAATGCCTCAAAATCGCAAAAGTTATTCCTGTTTTTAAGGCTGGCGATTCCCATGATATAAACAACTACCGTCCAATATCTACCTTAAGTGTTTTTAGTAAAGTGTTTGAAAAACTTCTTGTGACCAGAATTGTAAATTTCCTGAACCAGCATGACATACTTTATAAGCTGCAATATGGTTTCAGATCCGGCTCGAGCACACTAATTGCCATCTCAGAACTAGTCGACTCCATTATTTCTAAAATTGATTCCAAAAATATTGTGGGAGCATTGTTTTTGGACCTTAAAAAAGCTTTCGATACATTGAATCACGAAATATTACTATCCAAACTAGACAAATATGGAATAAGAGGAACAGCTAATAATATCCTTCGCAGTTACTTAGAGGGGCGGAAGCAATTTGTAGTGATTGAAAATACCAAAAGCGTGGTAAGAAATATTGATATAGGTGTACCACAAGGTAGCAATATAGGTCCGTTACTTTTTTTGTTGTATGTTAATGATCTCTGTAACTTACCATTAAAAGGCACAGCACGCCTATTCGCTGATGATACAGCAATTTTCTACTCAGCAGCATCTACTGATATTATCATTCAACAAATTGAAAATGACTTGAAATTGTTATCTAAATATTTTAATACCAACTTGCTCTCACTCAACTATACGAAAACCAAATACATGTTATTTCATTCTTCACATAAAAGATTACCTCCGAATATTGACCCAACGATAAATGGAAATGTTATTGAGAGGGTAAAATGCTTTAAATATTTAGGAATCTACCTAGATGAAACTCTTTGTTGGAGTCGTCACACAGAATATCTAGAGAAAAAAGTTTCTCCTCTTTGTGGTATCCTATGGAAATTGAGAAATTTTGTGCCTCAACATGTTTTATTGAAATTTTACTTTGCGTTTATTCACTCTCATATTAACTATCTTATTATGATATGGGGAAGAGCTTCCTTGTCAAATTTACAAAAACTTCAAACTCTCCAGAATAGATGCTTAAAAAATATTTATAGACTACCGTTGCTCTTTCCTACCCAACAGCTCTACACCTTAAGAGCCCATAACATTCTTCCATTAAAAGATC
Organism: Uranotaenia lowii; assembly: GCF_029784155.1. Classification (NCBI taxonomy): domain Eukaryota; kingdom Metazoa; phylum Arthropoda; class Insecta; order Diptera; family Culicidae; genus Uranotaenia; species Uranotaenia lowii. The sequence continues at coordinate 286,660,621 of NC_073692.1, read as the reverse complement.
TTTGCGATTTACAAACTGTAATATATGTCTACGACAATTTACACACAAGTTTCAGTAATCAAAACATCCATTTTACAACGGGATTGCGTACTCATAACACTCGCCAGTCAGATTTTTTACAACGAAGCCGATCCGTGACATCCTTAGGTCAAAAAAGAATATCATTTATTGGTCCAACTAAGTACAATGCCTTGCCTAATGAAATAAAAACCATCAACAACCGTTCTACGTTCAAAATCAAAGTAATACAGCTATTAAAAGAAAAATTGAGTCGTTAAAAACCGATCGATCAGTGACCAGTTTTCTTCTTTTATAATTAATTTTTGTAGCAATTTAGTTTCTTTGTGTGTTCTTTTTTTTTTTTATTAATTATTTAAATTATAATGTCTTATTTGATTAAATGTTTGCTTAGTAGTATTAATATCAAATAGTGGATCTCTTTAAAGGAAATCTGTTTTCCATTGAGATCCATGTAGTATTTAATTTAGTATTAAAAAAAAAAAAAAAAAAAAAGTACACATCCGCAGCGCAAATATTTATTCATACCAAACTAAGCAAATGCTTTAAGCTTTTCCCTTGCTTGATTTCGAGCTAAGTCAATGCCACCGAAGCGATTGCTCACCACTAATAGTCGTATTACTATCTTTATGGCATTCGCGACTTTCAACACGTTCGTCGCCACGCTCATTTAGGTAGTTTTACTAGCCGGGCCCAAAGAAATTCTCGGAGCGACCAAATAAAGAAGGAGAGCTCCAGCTTTGCAACGTGTGGCTAAATTGAGAGGCTAACATGAGTAAGAGAGAGTCACACGTTTTTTTATGTGACGGGGCCTCCCAGGAAATACACCCGTCACCCGAATGTGGGTCCCTTGGCGACGAACGTGTTAAATCAACTTTGCAGTTGGCGGACAGTTATTGAAAACTTATCCGGTACAACTGAGTTCGATGTTAACTCTTGAGCTCGAACTCGCGGACATCGGCTCAAAGGGCAGCTGACTTGCCAACTGAGCTATATGAAGAGACAGATTAAGCAACTAGTTGCAAAATGTGGATTTTTCGTCATTTTTTATTACGTCGAGCACTTATCGACACTGTTTTGAAAACTGTATGCAAAAGTTTTACTTTTCGATACTGTTTTTTTTTTCGAGTAAAAGCAGAAACCTTAGTAAAGTCGTCAAAAATTCTGTATTTCGTGTTTTATAAATCTAAAGATGCCAAAATGTCACAAATTACGTCAACTTCAAAATTCACTTTTCAAAAATTTTCTTTTGTGACTGGAACAGCTTTGGTACGGGCTTACACCACTTTTTAAAAAAAAATTGTGGTTATGATCTTAAGAAATTAAAAAAAAAATATTTCCATATGTTCAACATATAGCTCTATAACTTTAAAATAAATGATTGTAGCAGAACATTGTCTGAGAATCATATTTGAGTCACGTTTTGTAAAAATTAGTAGAGAAACAAGAAAGTTTAAGCGGAAAATTGTTAGGGGCCACGATATAAATCTTGTATATAAAAATGGAGGTGTTTTCTTTGTAACACCATCACGTATGAATGGTCGGTCGTAATGAAGTAAAATTTGGTATCCGATGGTTTTTCGGGTCAGAGATGGTTTGTATAATAGCTCTCACTTTTTTATGGAAGGGGGGCTCTTTAACAAAATCAACTAGAAACGGGACAAAACTCGAACAACTTGAAGGCGATATTCATGAAAACTGATTCACGAGCACGAAGAAGTTAAAGAACTCTAAACATTTTCCAACGATTCATTAATTAACGGGTAAAACGAAGTTTACCGGGTCAGCTAGTAGGTACATACAAAGTGTCGGTATATTTAGTGTTAAAATTCAACTTAAAAAAACACAGAAATTCTATAGACAACAACAGGGTCAATGAATCTAGCGTAGCTGCCCACGCAACGGAGATGGATCGCTCCATAAACTGAGAAAAAGTGTTCTTCAAAAAAAAGTATGGAAAAGCTTCAGATTTGAACAAATGTTGAATACTACGACATTCGTAGTACGATCCTGCCAGTTGTTTTTTTCGTGTGTTCTTTCGGACATCGTCCTGTAGATGTCTGAGTCCTGTAAAACGCTGTGAGTTGATCGTTCCTGATAAAATCACTTGAGAACTTTTTTTAATTTATTTACCGAGTTACCTGATATGTGTATACCTTTACATATTCAAAAAATGCCGATTATGTGTCAAATGTATGGTTTATTCAACTGATAGAAAAACAACTCCTGTGGGTTCGAAAGAAACTCATTCTCATCTCCTACCGCCAGGAACGCTGGATTGAGTCCGAAGCTATTGATATCTTTCAATATAAAAATCTTCAACATGGAATTTTCACAATTCCTATATCTACAGTAATACCTCGATATAAAGCAACGAAATTTTTTTTTCGTTGCTTTATATCGAAGTTACGTTATAGCGAAACACTTCTTAAAATGGTCCTTTAGAGCATCGATAGTGATCGTAAATGTGAAAAAGTTGATTCTGAATTCTGTTTGTACGGATTTAAGAAACTGCCCAAACTGCTAAAAAAAATCTTTAAATAAAGTTTTGGTCATCCAAGCGTTCTTGGAGGACCTGTAGTATACTGGCAGCTCTTTAATGTTTTTCAACGCTTGTGGTTTCGCGGATTTCCCTATCATCATCAATGGAAGTTTGAAACTACCATCCATATTGCTACATGGCATGAAAGTAATCCTCTCCTTACTGACTTTCCGACCAGGTGCTCATCTGGCATCTTGCTCAACTAATGTTTGCGTTGGTGTGCTCTTAAAAAACAACCCACTTTCGTCAGCATTCCAGATTTGAGCTGGCGATAGATTTTTTTCTGTGACTTCTTTTGTAAATTTGGCGATATAATTGCTATATTACTGGACAATTTTTTCCGCTTAGTTTAGAAGGCGGATACCGAACCTTTTCAGAGCAAGTGATAAAATCCGTGCATTCGCGATGGTACAGAAGTCTGTACAGTGATTGATCAACTGTCAGCAATCATAAAAACTTATTTGAATAAAAGACTACATGCCCTAACCTCACTTCAACTCAAGCAACTTATCTGTAGGTGCAAATATAGTCATTAAGTTTTGAAAAGAAGATACATGCTCTAGGCTGGATTTTTAAAAGCACATAAGCGACTATCACAATACTGAAAGTACTGAAGTTACATTTTCAACGCTTGTGCTCATTGGCTTTTTATGCATCTGAGAATTTACGGCATGGCTCATAAATAAAATTATTATATTTTTAAGACAAAAAAGTATTGAAATTAAACATATTTATTCAAATTAGAAACATTTTTAAAAGTTACGTAATATAGAGGCAAAAGTTGCTTTATATTGGATTACGTTATATCGAGGTTGCTTTAAAAAGAAGTTGCTTTATATCGAGGTATTACTGTATAATTTTTGATAATATACCTACCACTTCAAATTCTGGATAATATTCATGGCTAATACATACGTTTTCGAAAACAAACCCGTCTTAGAAAAAAATAACACAGATCCATAATCAACTACTTGCCGTTTCTGATATTTGTGGTTATCTTCACAAGTAGAGGAGGTGTCGGTTTTTGTTAATCTGCCAAAGGATTATAACACTTCTCCTGTCGTTGACCGAGTAGAAAAAGCGGAAAAACGAGTAACACACAAAACATTCGTTCCTAAATCCGAAAGTTTCGGAAAAGTGCAATGTAACTCGAGAAGGCGTTTCTGGCTAAATGAATGGCACTACTAGGTGCCAGACGTAAGTCGGTGCTATATCTTTTCGGGAGACACGCAGAGAAAAAGACAATGGCTCAATGGGAACAACTTTGTTCCAAGTAGAATTGAGTTAGTTCTTTTCCGACAGTTTTAATGCTGAGTAAATTTGATTTTGCCTAGTTTTACAGCGCCATCTTTTTAGTTGTAACTCGAATTACCTCCCATCAATTGCACGAGTTAGAGAGCAGTTGTTCTAGCACCAGGAAGGGAGGTGGTTTTCCCGGGTTGGTACCTATTCAAATTTGCTTTTCTGCTGGTACCAACTACTCTACTAACCCATCCCACCCAGAAATGTGAAACAGATCTAGAGCGAGAAAGAGTTTGCTTTTGTCAGTCAGTTTTGAAAATGTCTTTATGGCGCAATTGACTTGGAGAGTAAATCCGACCCAGCCTGGTGACAGCTTCCTTGCTTCTAAAAGGGAGAAATATCGGGGTTTTTGCAGGAAAAGCTTCATTGACAGATACAACAATGCAGTTGGAAGTCAAGCGTTTAGGGGCGTAAGAAAAACGAAACTTTACAACTGCAAGCTGTTCTTTTCATGGGAACGAGTGATAGAGATGGACGGGTTTTAATGGAGCTACGCCATTCGGCAGCATGTTTCTGGGACGAACTGAAATGGTAATTAGTTTGACTAAGTTTAATTACTGGAAATAATTGCCTATCAAATTCTATTCCATGCACTTAACCGTAAGAAAGAGTGCCGGAAACCACCGATGACATAAAATTTCCAAGGTTAACAGAAGTGGTCACTGTGAGTAATCATTAAATGGTATTTAATTGATAAAACAGAAACGCAAAATATTCAAATGTTTTAGGGAATCAAAGAAAGGCATGTAGTTATTTTTCTAATATACTAACATCCGATGCTTGCAAAAAAGTCACCCATGAGTGTGTGAAATCTACTGCAACAAGGGATCGATGTCTTATAAAATGTTTAATACGTTTATGCTAGTAACTGAGGTCCATATGCCCTTTTCAAAAATCGATTCCGACATATTGTCAATATAATTTGTATTGGTAAAGTATGACAGCAGGTTAAAAATTTGAATGTTTATGTTGTGAATAACTTAAGGGGGGGGTAGGGTCTAACGGGTATAAAAAAAACACCATTTTCACGATTTTTTTCTAGAGCTATCGTTCAAACAAATGTATTCAAATTTTTTGCATTATACACAGCATTGTTAAAAGAACATTTAGTATTTTTTTCGTGGAAAAATATTGAAAAATCAGCCGGTGACAGAGCATTTTCGAGGATGCCTTTTAGAAAACAGGATTTGCGGTGGACACTGTATCTCAGCACAGAATCATCCGAAGTCAAAAAATCAGAGCAAAATATTTTTAATAGATGTTTTTCTGGACCCCAACGATTTTATTTAACTTAAAAAAAATTTTATGAAATTTTTGTGGCTGTTTGAAGTAAAAACTACGATTTTTCACGAAAAAATCCGCCATTTTTCACCTGTAAAATCTCCCCAAAGTAAAAAAATCAAAAAAGAAAAACGTTGGGGTCTGGTATTTTATATGTAGAAAATATGTTCCAAATTTGAAAAGAATCGGATAAGTAGTTTTCAAATGACGATGTCCACGGACTTTAAAAATGTGCTTTCGAGAAAAACGCGTTTGAAGTTTCTGCTCTTGCTTTCTTGCAGTATTAGATAGGAGGAGATAAAGGCCTATAATTTCTACAGTTTTGCTTCAATTGACTTGAAAATTTGACACAACATTCTTGAAATGTTTTACAATCAGAAAATAAAAAAATAAAAAAATCGATTTTTTGAAAGTGTTAGACCCTACCCCCCCCTTAAAAATTTCATATGCCCTGAAAAGTTTCAATCGGAAACTTAAATTTTCTACCGATTTCCGCCAAAAATCCCTTTGCTATTCTGTGCAAACGATAATGCCTTTTAAGCCGGCAATAAAATGAAATTTATTTTACGCTAAAAGACCACATGGGAATTACTTCACCTGACGACTTCATGTATGTGTGTATGTAGGTACCGGCTTCAGCTCCTCGACCCCAGAAATTAAAAGCCACCGTTGAAATAACTGTATTATTTTTAATCCTTTCAGCCGACTTTTTAACGGCTTAATCTTCAAATAAACAACAACTGAACCACGTGGCAGGCGGAGGCGAACCCCTCGTTTTTCTTTGCAACGCCACCATTGTACATTGTAATGTTGATTCCTCTAAATGAAAAAGGCAAACAGGTACCCGGGCAAAACATACTGGCGGCAATCCCCTCCAAACCCATTATTGGTCCGAAACCCTTTGATTCGGTTTGAAATTGAACCCTCCGGTATTTTGGGGAATCCTTTTTATTGGCAGCTTGGAGCTCTGGGGAATCGTTCCCTTAGTCATATTTGGGATAAAAAACATACGACCGGAAGGGAGTCGAACAACTTTTGGCAGTCTGCTCCCAGACACTTTTTAAAGCAATTCGAATTTTTGCAATTCCTTTGGAGTTCAAGAGGGAATGGGATCGGCCCTGGACCAATCTGCCGAAATGTTGTAGCACAAATGTTGTGGTGCATATAAATTTTAAATTATTTTTAAACTGGAACGGGTGAAAACATATGCCGGAAAAGAGTTTTTTTTTCGTTACTGGTGGTATTTAAAGGAAAGCGGCAACCTTTTTTTGGGTAAAATTCCTAATCATCGGATTTGTATTCCAGCATGCGAATCGGAAACACGTGACAAAATTTAGGTTTACGCAATTCAACTGAATACCATCCCGCAGGATATTGTTTGAACCTTCTTTACCTTCAAATAGGATGCTGCTAAGCGCCTTTATGTAGGCAATGAATTGTTTTTGTGTAAGGGAAAATCGGTTAAATTAGACTTGAGAAAAGATATCAAAACCAGAAAAAAATTGTATAAACAAAATTTTGGTCTGAGACATTTATTCACATAATGTTCGCATCTTTATATTGGAGTCGAGACATAATGTTAAAAATAAGTGAAATTGAAACTTATGGATTAACCCTCTCAAACCTAAGACGGAGTTTACTCAAATCGGTATAAATTCAAAGCCGATCATTTTTTAACTTAATTTTTGCGCAGAATGTTTAGAAAACATGTTAACCTAACAAAACATTCTAATGACAATGGGTTAACCAGCGAAAGTTACAGCAAAGCTTAATTCATGAGAAAACTGGAATTTGTCCATTTTGGGAAAATTATTACTTTGGTAGCGTCGCAAAACTTGGGTCTTTATGAACATTGACAGTTACAACCATTTCTGGATTTTGTTTTTGAAAAGAATAGACCTTATAGAACCCGTTTTAAGCTGGGGCTGAAAGAAATGAAAATATGACAGCAATTTGACAAATATGGACAATATTTCCTTTTTTTAAGTAGGAATATTTCAATTATTCGTGGAACATTATCAAATATAATCTTAAACAAATATTGCTATAAATCACTCTTTATATGATCCAAGATTTAGGAAATATTGGATGAAGTGTGTAAAATCTTCAACCGAAAGCAAAGGGAAGAATGGGAATACTTGATCCCATTTTCTTATTTTCATCATGTCATTTTGGAAAAATTTAGCAACTCACACCCTTTTACATTTTCTGACAGCGTAAAATTTCATGTTCCTATGCTCCAACGATACTTGAAACCGTAAATAAACAAGAAGCATTTTCGTGGGAGTAAAACATTATGATATTTTTGAAGTTAAGCGAGACTTGATCCTCTATTAAAGGAGAGTCGATCCCTTAGGAAGCCCTAATCCATGGAAAAAATAAACAAAAACCCAAGATAAAATGTTAGTTGACTATCCATATTTTTGTCGCAACCAGGGGTGCAAAAATCAGGATTATTCAGGACACCTAAGAATTTATGGAAATAATATGCAGTTCTTCGTTGATTGCATACATAAAGGCGAAATAGAGGTGCTGTTCAAGGTTGCGAAAAAAAATTCTGTGTTTTGACGAAAAAAAATTCTGACTTTCTGTGATTTTACCCAAAAATTCTGTGACGGTTTTCTGTGATGCTTTCTCCATCAATTTCATTCAAAAGTCATATCAAGTTGCGTATTTTCTACATTTTACTTAAGTAAAATCAATCAACATTACCAATTTAAATAATCATAATTTTTCAATTCAAAAATAATTATCCATAATATTATACGTGATTATACTGACACTAGCTGACCCGGTAAACTTCGTTTTACCTTTAAATAAATAATCATAATAAATGTTTTATTTCATCTACACGTCCTTAACTGCATCGAGCTCTCGAATCGAGTTTAATGAAATTCTTAACCAAAGTGTACGGCTTGTGTCCTATTTTATATTGATTTTGTGAGATTCTTGAAAGTATTATACAAACCATCTCTGACCTAAAAAAACCCTCAGATACTAAATTTCACTTCATTTCGACCGACCGTTTATACGTGATGGTGTTACAAAGAAAACGCCTCCATTTTTATGTATAAGATGTGAAGAAGAGATAATTTTGTATGGGGACCCCCCTTCCATAAAAAGTGAGATTCTTGAAACTATTATACAAACCATCTCTGACCCAAAAAAACCCTCGGATACCAAATTTCACATCATTCCGACCGCCCATTCATACGTGACGTTGTTACAAAGAAAATGACTCCATTTTTATATATAAGAAGATGTGAAGAGATAACTTTGTATGGGGACCCCCCTTTCATAAAAAGTGAGATTCTTGAAACTGTTATACAAACCATCTCTGACCCAAAAAACCCTCGGATACCAAATTTCACATCATTTCGACCGACCATTCATACGTGATGTTGTTACAAAGAAAATGCCTCCATTTTTATTATAAGATTGAAAATAAAATTTTGAAAAACGTCCAAAATTCAAAATTCTGTGGAATCTATGAATATTCCTGAAATTCTGAGTTCTGTGAGACAGATTCTGTGATAAAATTTAGCTAAAAATTCTGTGAATTTTTCTGTGATTCCGGCAACCTTGGTCTGTTGCAATTTATGCAATGGACGTGAGCATCTTCTTGGCTGACACACAGTTCATATTGAAAAACATCATTTTAATATCATCTGAACCGAAGATTACCATCGGTAAAACGAGTTTAACTTTGTTTCTCACAGATTTGTTCGAAGTTCTCATAGGAAGTTCAAATTCTGATTAATCAGGAGACCTGGCACCTCTGTTTAAACCCTTGTTACATTACACGTTAATTTTTTTTTATAACCATTTTCGAGTTTTTTTTTTCAACCGTTTTATGGTTTTCTTCCGATAAGCTCGATTATTGTTGTTTTTCAACCATAATAAATTGTTACATTTCAACCATTTTGAAAGTTCTGGTGGAAAACCAAAATAATGGTTGAAAATTCATGCATTCAAAAATGATTTGGCGATGTTCCGCCATTGTTTTTTCTCAATCCGACTCGTAGTTTGAATAATTTTTCTGTGCTAGGTATTCAGTTATAGCAGTTCTGATACGGGCGTTTTTCGGATAAAAAAGTGTAAAGATATGCTCCGGGATACTGAGGATTAAATTAAATCTTGAAAACATAGGCCAAGAACAGGTAAATTGAAACTTTTTATAATTTTGTCTTCAACTGTTTTGCGATATTTATGATCCGTATTTTCAGTGTTGTTCCGGACAAATCCAAGAAAAGCCTCCAGGTCACTGAATGGAAAATTATTTGCAATCGGACATTTAGGCAAAAGTAGCTTACAGCGAATCTGAGCAACTGATTCCTATGGAGCTCCGGAAGAAAAATATCGCGTCCTTTCCTCCTCCGCGGCTCAGAAAGTAACAAAAGCAGGTAACACGAAGGTCAAGTTGCCTAAAAAGTAAGACCCGGGTACGAAAAGAGACGACATGGATACGGGATAATAATTTTGGAATGTTTCCGGATCGTACAAGGTAGGTCGGTTGACCGGAGGCAATGGAAGATTTCTTCCGGATTCGAATGCCGCATTGATCCATTATTTAAAAATTGAAAGTAATTTTTTCCCTCTAATTTCAGAGACGATGGTACTGTCAACCTAGACCCAGTTCCAGGACACGACCTGGCAGTTTCTCATAGCACGGATGATCGGAGAGCTATTCCGAAAAACTTCCGAAGACGGTGGATTCAAAACGAGCTGGTTATTGACACCCAAACTGCTACGGTACTCAGAAAGTCATCACGGAAATCATCGGATGGTGCGAGACGTACAAAATCTTTCCGATATGTTCTGGTTTTCGTACTGACCCAAGTGTAAATCCGAGCTAGCTCCAGTCCAGGTAGATTACAAAGGCAAAACGGTCAGTTTATGCAAGGAAAAAGCCTCTTCCGGCTGGATTTGAACTTTATTGATAATTAAATAAATTAAATGTTCTATTTTTACGTGTTTGTTTAATAGATAATGTTGTTTGCAGCATGTTTACGCCATCAAATTTAAATTCCTCGCGAAACTTGCTGTTTGTTCAGAAAGGAACGAACCCTATGAACCTTTTTTCATTTTTCTCAGAAAACGGTTATTTTTCAACCGTTATCCCACTTTTGGATATCGGTTAAAAATAAACCATAATGCAAGTTCTCCTTGAAATCTAATTTTATGAGATTTCACTGAAAACTCATAAAACGACTTAACCCACAGAACTTGCATTATGGTTGATTTTCAAACATGGTTCAATATCATCGAGCGTGTACTAGACTAGTTCACTTTTCGGCTTTTTTCGCTGATCGCAACGCCACTTACAGGGTTTGATCCTCATTCATTTTCAAGTACTCTGGCCAAATTTGAGCTCATTTGAGTAAGTTTCCGGCGTGCGCTAGGAGCTTTATTAAAAAAAGTCCATTTTTCTGGGAAATTTTCGTAGATGTGTTCCTAGCAAACTGTTGTTAATATAAAATGATAATTTTATAGTGCTCGGTGATTGGTATGACAAGCTTTCGTATGGACCTGTTTTAGATAATTGACTAAATCAAACCGGAAAAATTTAAAAATTCATAAACTACCAACTTTTACAGAAAATTTACTTACAAGTTGAGAGCTTAAAATCAGTAGTAAATAGAAAAAAAATATTTTCGATATAAACTTTTCATAAAAAGATAGCCTTATTTATAACCTTTAATTTGATGTATAACACTTAAAGATCGCAAGAGTGCTAGCAAAGTTATTCAAATATCTATGCAACAAATTTGATTTGATGAAATATTTTTCATTCAAGTTTGCTCCACACCAACTTGTGCACAAGAAAGGATATTTTATTCAATCAAGTACCCCATGACGGGGCCAGGAGTTAAAAAAAGCGCGCGCTTTGATTAAGTTGTAAGCAAGTCCTCTTGATGCCACGTTTTGCAGGTTGCATAATGCTAAAACTTGAATGGAGACAACATTATGATTCAAAGAATGTGATGTGAATGTTTGAATATCTTTGCTTGTTCTGTTGCGATAATTAAGTGTAATACATCAAATTAAAGGTTATAAATAAGGCTATCTTTTCATGAAAAGTTTATATCGATAATATTTTTTTTCTATTTACTACTGATTTTAATCTCATAACTTGTAAGTAAATTTTCTGTAAAAGTTGGTAGTTTATGAATTTTTAAGTTTTTTCGGTTTGATTTAGTCAATTATCTAAAACAGGTCCATACGAATGCTTGTCATACCAATCACCGAGCACTATAAAATTATCATTTTATATTAACAACAGCTTGCTAGAACACATCTACGAAAATTTTCCAGAAAAATGGACTTTTTTCAATAAAACTTCTAGCGCACGCTGGAAACTTACTCAAATGGGCTCAAATTCGGCCAGAGTTCTTGAAAATGAATGAGGATCAAACCCTGTAAGTGGCGTTGTGATCAGCGAAAAAAGCCGAAAAGTGAACTAGTCTAACTGTACATACTTGAAAACGATATTTTCTATAATTAGGAGAAAATAAATTTTCTTAGCCCTTTTTTCGGACAATTATTGGATAAATATTAGTAATTGGAAAAATATTAGTCATCTCGTTATCAGCAGTGATTTTGATCCATTTAGTTCTTCTTCTAAACCAGGTACCATTTTGATCTCTAGAGATCGATTGTAACCATAATGAACATTTTAGAAAGTTGAGAGTTTTCCATTGTTTTGAAAATATGGCATTATGAAGTTCGTTTTACACACTAACGATTAATGTATTGGAATAAATATTTTTGTAATAATTTTTTCTAGTAAGAAACATTTGGAAGTGATGGAAAAAATCCATAAGTCATATTTAAGCTTAAATCATTGGCACATTTTTATAGAACATTTGATCTTTGCAAGACATTCCAGTTTCGAGATATACAGTACCGTTCATAATTGTACAGAAATTGGAAGCAAGCGCACTGTCACTCGACTTTGAACTTCCATAACTTTTTACTCTGATGATATTTTTTTTATCAATTTTTTTGCGTTAGATAGATCAACTATCACACTATTATATCACAAAATTTGAGCTTTCTGGAGCTTGTGTGGCCTGAGAAACAGTAATTCTACGAAAATCGGACTTTTTGGACTTTTCTCATTCAAACTGCAATATCTCTGAAACTACGTTACATTTTTTATTGAAATTTTGCAGAGTGATTGTTGAAGTATGAAGCAAGCATGTCTGAAGCTTTCGAAAAGTTCTATCGATGAGATCAAAAGTTACGCGAGGTGCAATATTTCAGACAAGGATCTAGAAATGCGATTTCTATAGAATTTTGGACGAATGTTTCTATAGGAAAATCATATTCTCTGTATAACAAACAATAAATCTATTTCAACCAAAAAATCAAAACAATATCGCGAGATTTTGATTTCAATACACAAATGGATCATTTATTCCATTTTTTTCTTTTCTTCATTGCTTTTGCCAGACATTTCTGTCTGCTTGGTGGAGGAAACGATATTGTTCTCATGAATCGTTCAAAATTCTATAGAAATCACATTTCTAGGTTCATGCCTGAAAAATTGCACCTCGCGTAACTTTTGTTCTCATCGATAGAACTTTTCGAAAGCTTCAGACATGATAGCTTCATATTTCCACAATCACTGTGCAAAATTTCAATAAAAAATGTAACGTAGTTTCAGAGATATTGCAGTTTGAATGAAAAAAGTCCGATTTTTGTAGAATTACTGTTTCCCAGGCCACACAAACTCCAGAAAGCTCAAATTTTGAGATATAATAGTGTGATAGTTGATTTATCTAACGCAAAAAATTTGATAAAAAAATATCATCAGAGTAAAAAGTTATGGAAGTTCAAAGTCAAAGTGACAGTGCTCTTGCTTCCAATTTCTATACAATTATGAACGGTACTGTAGCTTATAAATCAAGTATTCCCGCCCAGGGATCAAGTATCCCCATTCTCTTCAACTGAAAATACTGAAAACTGAGTTCTTTAGCCCCTATGGTTATGCAATTTTAAACAATCATAAAATAAAATATTTGTGAATTTTTCATCGAACAAGAAAAAAGGGTTTCAGAAGGTTGAGATATGGTATCGAGCTTTTGATTCGATGTTGTTTTAAATTTGGAATTCGGTTTAATAATTCCTGAATCTTTGCATAAAAAAAAATCTTCCCAATCGTAGGTTTCAGGAGAACAGAAACATTGAAATAAATCATCAGCCATTTCAAATGCGGTGTTTTTACTCAATAAAACATATCGGAAAAAATGAAAAGAAAAATCTAAAACTAACATTGGCTTGAAAGCTCGAGAACATGATAATGATTTTAGAACACGTAGCAGAAAAAAAAACCGACATAAAGCAAGGGTGTCAAAGGATCAATTTTTTTTTATCCCACGCTTTATGTTGCGACCCAACAGAAGCTCACAGAGTCCTGCATCGAAAGGGAAATTGTGAGGGAACTGGTGCCCATCGATTTCATGTATGCAACTTTCATGTGAACAAATCGCTTCCTTTATTCCATAACTTGGCACTTTATCACATAAATAAAACTAAAAACTGGTTTCAGCCCAAATTTATGCTCAATAAATGAATAATGTACAGGTTTTATCATTCCTAGAGCTATAGGAGTCAATATTTTTACGCTATAGATGATACCAAGTCATGAAATATGTGACAAACAGGATATAGTTTGCGGTCGGGATGTTCTACAGAAATTCTCGAACATGAATGGGAGAGTGAAAAATGTGCTCCGTTTTGTTATATCGACTTGGTATACCAACCGGTGAAAAATACCTCGAAGCTGCTTCCGATGAAAGCAAAATCGATAATTTTAAATTTATACATTTTCACGGCCCATACATTTTGCGCGAGCGATACTTTTCCGCCTTTTCTCGGTTGGGGATCGGATGTGTTCCGTTTCGATCGTCGTCCTGGTGGGTATACGTTATGCATGCAAAGTGCTTCTGACAAGTTGCTTTCTTCTGCAGGATGTGTGGTTTCATAAAACGGGCACAATGATACAAAAGTGTCGGATTCTGGATTGTGAATTTCTATTTAATTTCTAAGCTAATCTATCTTAGGTCAATTTTGAAGACAATTTTCAAGCCTTTTCGTTTTTCCAAATACATACCTTCTATGATTTTTAAATTCGAAAAATTCAATGATAATAATCATTTCTTAGTTTTCTCAGATTTGATAAATTCGTTTTACTGTGTCACGTGTGTATGACAATCCAATAACGTCGAAGGTATCTACATTGGCATTGGAAAGTGCAATCATGTGTATCGGAATAAGCTCAAATGAACGAGTTTCTCCTGGTAGGGTGCTTTCACCGCTTCGTTGAGATTTATGCAATGAGTAATGCTTTAGAAACAAAAAATCAGTATAGATGCCACTAGTCATTTGCAGACTTTAAAAAGGTAGCTCAAAACATTTTTGAACAAAATTCTTTTAAAAATGATTGTCCTTATGTAGGAAAAAAAATTAAACCGTAAAATCCGATGAATTCAGACACTTTTCGGCCTTATGTTCGAAATATTTCTGTTAAACTTAGGTTTCCAGCCTATAATTTGCTTAAAATATTGCATTTTATCTACTCTAAAGCTCTCTTCCTTTAGCATCTTGATGTTGATTACAAATTTTTAATTGAAATCCTTTTTCCGTTTGTAAAATCGTTAAGTGTCGTTTCCTGTAATAAGGCGTGTATTATTTGTGTAGCTTAAGTTTTATATTGTAAACAAGCTATCTTATGAGATGGCTCAATAAAATTGAAAAAAAATCAAGACAAAATAGTTCACTCTATCCTTTTTCAAGCACCGACTGACACCGATTCCAAGAATGTTCCCATTTAACACCTCATTGGATCTTACACTCCGGGATAACAAATCAATATGATCCCCGCCCAGCCAAGAAAGCAACAATTGTAATTGAAACTTTCTCCATCGAATCGAATCTTCTCAACGTCAGCAGCAGTTGAAGAGGATTATATTGAATTAACACCAAGGCAATCATCGTGATGATGATGATGATCATCATCTTCTTCAACATGATTGTCTGTATTGTGTCATCGGCAATTGAGCCACCCACCTCCACCCTTTTCCACCGAAATGAATGGGAAAAATCTCTGCAACAATTCCCACCCACCATCAACTAGAGCTAGAGCTAGAGCGAGTGTCAGAGATTGCAAGGACTGAGTCAACATCAGCCAGAAGTGTACCTACACAACTCTCTATGGCAAAATGAAATGATTTCCTTTGCAGACACGCGCAAGATTTACGACGGATTAATTTTATGAGTTTTAGAAGCTTTATTCAGCTACAACTTGATTCCGATGGTTCGTTTCATACTGACTGGAAGCCGGGGAAAAATTGTTGGGTGGGGAAGGATTTCCAATGCAGGGACCAGAGGGAGGGTAAAGTGGGCTGTAACTCCTCAAATGGGCTGCCCCATTGCCTTTTTAGTGGTGATTATGAGTGTTTGTTGAAGCCCAAAAAATGGGTCGGGGGTAGAACGTTTTATGAGGCGCAAAATGATTGCACTCAAGTGCAATAAATCTCGGTCGGTTGTGAGTTTGTGAACAAATCAGAGGATTTTTGCTGCCCAAAAACAAATCCGGATGAGGGGATTGGAACAAGTGTTGATTTAAATCGTGTTTTGTGGACATTTTGATTACTTGTTTGGGTTCAGGCACAGCTTTATTGCACAACTTCTGGCTTGAATGGGATTACGGACTGAAGCATGAAAATTGAAATATATCTAGGAATCTAGTTTAAGAGACTGGATTAGCATGTTACAAGGAAAATCCACTTAGAAAGTTTGATGCTTGCTATAAAATTAATACACATTCCATTGCAGCCCTTGGCTAGAATTGAATTTGAATCTTTCAAAAGCTTGTAGAAACAAGTTTGTTTATTGTGTGCAAACCATGTCCGAGGTATAAAAACATTGATGGTTTCGGGAAAAGACCAAGAAAACATTCTATTACTCCATTAAGCAATTATAGTTTGTTACTCTTTATGTTCAAGTTTTGACCAATAATTTTTTTTCCGGGATTTTCATCGAGTGACCAATAAAGTTAAGAGTCGTGAAATTCGAATCTATTTCTATGGCTTACATCCAGCGTTGTCAGATTGACGGAATTCCCCGTAGTTCAACGGATTCTAAGCATTTCTGCGGAACTACGGATCGATGCTTAAAATCTACGGAGTTTCAGCAATTCCTACAAATTTTCTACAGATTATTGAAAAAAATTAACGGGTTTCTGCGGATAAACGAAAATTTTTTCTGATGATAAAAAAAAGGTCATCAAGTTTGATTTTGCCAAAATCAGTACATTTTTAAATTTTCGTCAAATCACGGACTTCAACGGTTTGCAATCTGGCAACGCTACATACATATCAAATCTTTATTTCATCACCGCACTATTTTTCCATGAATGTTCATATTAGGTATCGATGGTCTTCCGAACTGCTACGTTTGAAGAGGGCTGGAAAATTATTCATATTCTAGCACAGTTCACTTTTAAAGTTTATGTTTTGCTCTTGTTATCTTTCGAATATTTCATAAATCCTTCGAATTTTCCATAAAACATCAAACTTTATTTATTCCCCCTTTCTGTTTTTTTTTTTTGGGAATTTCGAAGGGGGAAGTGAAAAAAGAAGAAATTGACATTTGTTCTGGCCTAATTCAAGAAGGAATGAACGAAATCAATGCCCAACAAAACTTGAAGTTATCCACCGGAACACTTATCGATTTTCTACCGAGGGCATTATAGATTTGACTCCATCCTCGAGAATTGATAATCCTTTTTCTTTCCTTTTCTGTTGCTCATCTTCTCAGTTTAAGATAATTTTTAACGACTGAAGATTATTGTTCTTTATCATTTAAATTGGCATTTCAGTCAGAAGGAAGCAAATACTAAAATTTACAATTTGCCCGACGTTTCGGCCTTTGGCCTTGGCCTTCCTCAAAGGATATATTGCATTATACTGTATGTGTTCCTGAGTGTATCGAATGTGAGGGGAAGTTTTTCTGGTATCTAACCTTTATCTTGTATGCTGTTATCACTATGGTCATAATTCTATGAAAATTGTTAACTGTTTTATGCGGACACAATTTGTTTAAACCTTTTAATTTTGGTGTGGTTTTGTTTACACTTGATGTTGGATTGTGTTTTTTCAGTTAGAATCACTATTTGGAGAATTTTTCAGAATGTTTTAACTCTTTCGATTTATTGTTCTAAAAGCATTATATAAAAGTTATAAAAATTTGAACTGAAAACAAAAAGTTCGTTTCATGAGGATAAAAAAAATCCAAAAGTTAGCTCTGATATTCATTCAATCAAACTCGAAAACCATGTTTGTTGAACCATCGACCTTTGCAGAAGCTTAATGGGACGAAAAAAAATGTAACATCCAACTTAAAGTCTAGGCACCGAAATCCTTCATCGTACGCAGTTGTACGACTAGTGTTTTGGGAAAAAGAAATTCCCAGCAGCCGGCGTCCCTTCTACGGGTGGAAGTTTTTCCCAACAATTAAAAATTCATTGTATCGTCGCCGCATTACGACAAAAGTGTTTCCTTACGTGTAATGGGGTTTTCTTTTTCTCTATCCCGTTTTTCCAACGACCCTAGCAGGTACCTCTAGCAGCCGAAAAATGTCCGGAGCCGGGGAGAAAGGTAAATCTGTTGAGCTTCCTGGGTACGAAAACTACGGCAGCATCCGAAGCAGAATACTCACTGAGAGCTCTTACACAGAAAACAGAGATGTCATGGTAGTTTAAAAATCTTGAATGGTAAAATTTCCAGGAATAAAAAAGCAAAGTTCAACGGTTAGATCTTTTGTCTATGAAGTTTCGTCTAGCCTTATGATAGCAGGGAAAAAATTACCCATTGGGTGTACAATACAAGTGTGTGTATTGTGTATCCTTTACCTCGTCCTTTTTTGGGTTCGGTTTTGGTGAGTGAGTGAGAAGGATGTGGTTACAGAAGCTCATAAATTATAACTGAAACTTAATGCAAAGATCATGGATGTTACAGCAAATCGTATACGTACCTTTCTACAAGAAATTGTGCGTTCATAAGGTAGAGATGCTCTATTTTCTTAGACGGACAGAACATGAGAAGAAAATAAGACGTGTGCCAGCTCAAAACAGTGGATCCGTGCTTTGACAAAAATTGAGTAAGTGATGAAATGTTTTCTAAATTAAATATTACTATGTATGTATTTATTTTAACATATTACATTTTCTTCCAACCTTCTATACTTCAATGTGTCAAAGATTGATATAAATCCATCCACAAATGGTACGTCTCGGTGGTCGAGTGGTTAGCGTGGTAAGACGGTAATCAATGGATCCACTGATGGCATGGGTTCGATTCCCATCTCGGTACTGGGTGTTAAATGTTAATCTTAAGTAGTCCACGCCATTTATTCAGTCTGTAAAGCCTAAATCGGCTAAGACGGTGTATGTATTTTTTTTATTAAACGAATCAGACTCTACTCTAATTATGACCTTCCTTGGAGGTGAGCTTATCGGCATAGGATTCTATGCCGGACCGGCACTACCAAGCTTTCTTATCGCTGGTTTTATCCTCCCCCATATTATAACCCCATTGCATATGTCTGAAAGAAACTAAACAAAACATATCCTATCTCAAGACAAAGCAGGAGAGAAACAATCAGTCAACAAGGATATTGTCAAATGATGTACCGAGCGCTGTGTGAGTATGTAAATAGACATTAGAAAAAAAAATCTTTCTTTATTCTCAACCCCCGGCAAACAACCACCAACTAAGATGTCTGGCAGTAAGCAGCCGTGCGTGTGTATGTAAACCGGCAATAGAAAACAATTTTTCGTTTCTAAGTCCCATCCACCGGCCATCCGGCAGACAGCCAACTCCTTGCTTTTTTGGAGATCAGGCTTGGCAGAAAGTCTATGACAGTAAACCTTCGTTTACTAACTGACTACACTGATTGGTACACTGGTTAAACTATTGGACTGGCAAGTCGAAATAAGAATTTTGCCTCGGGTTTGATTCTGACTTTATTTTAATTTATTTAGAGATAAATTATTCAACTAGATGAAAATCACATAAAATGTTTTTCTTGTTTCGCTTAAATGCAGTGGTCATGCATCATTTTGCTTGGAATCTCGAGTCATTATGCCAGTGGTGCTTTTCCAATCATTTCATCTTTGGTTTAATGCATGTTTCAGAGCTGGAAAACGCTGCTGTATGGAACAAGTTTTGCGTTATAGTACAATGCTGTCATAGAGTTGTTTTTGACATTTCATACGCACACATGCTGAGCATGTACAGATCAGACGGGACAATTAACCTCAAAAACTCTCGGTACAAAAAATGAACAGCTGGTTAACGAACATGGTCGTTTTTAAGGTTAATTGTCCCAAAACTGAAAAGTGTTGGTGGAACAACCAGCATAATATCACGAACACTATCAGCGGCAAATAGGACTATTGACGCAACGCACCATTGTAGTGGTATTCCCAAAATGAAATGTCACCGTGACGCTGACACGACGCGACGTCCGACGGGTTATTGTGCGGGCGCCTTATGCCAAAAATCATAAGGCGCCCGCACAATAACCCGTCGGACGTCGCATCGTGTCAGCGTCACGTTGACATTTCATTTTGAGGATATGTACCACTACAATAGTCCTATTTGCCGCTGATAGTGTTCGTGATATTATGCTGGTTGTTCCACCAACACTTTTCAGTTTTTGGACAATTAACCTTAAAAACGACCATGTTCGTTGACCAGCTGTTCATTTTTTGTACCGAGAGTTTTTGAGGTTAATTGTCCCGTCTGATCTGTACACGCTCAGCAAGTGTGCGTATGAAATGTCAAAAACAACTCTATGGTGCGTCGCGTCAGTGACAGCATTGTACTAAAACGCAAAACTTGTTCTATACAGCAGCGTTTTCCAGCGTCGTCGTTTTTGTTTTGAAAAAATCAGAATTGTCACGCGTCGGATTCCGTTTCTTAAAAAAAACACTAAAATGCGTTTCGAAAAAGATTTTGTAAGCAAATTAACAGTCAAAGTTAAAGAATTTGTATGTTTGTGGTCCAAATTCGACAAAAACTACAAAAATTCTATTCTTAAAGAGAAAATATGGGTCTCTATCGCCTCTGATTGGTGTACCAATGGTAAGTTCCATTTTTTATTGAGTATAAAAAAATCTATTTTCAGTTTATTTCAGTGGATGCAGCAAGATCTCGGTGGAAAAGCATGCGGGACAAATTTGTACGAAAGGAAAGAAAAAATTCCTCGGATTCAACTCCCGGCTCAGCAGCTTTGGAGCTATCCGATTGGCAGTATTACAACGAGATGTCTTTTTTGAAAACTCACTGCCAAAGAAGACCGTAAGTAGAATCTATGATTTACAATTGAAATATATAGGTACTGATCTCAATCTTAACAGGACTGCTACCAACTATCCTATGAACTCCCCAGAGGCTTCCAAGCATCTAATGCTGTGAACAGCCACCTGGAATCGGATAACACACCGCTAGAGAACTCACACTCTGAGACTCCAGCACGGCGCAAAAGATCTGGTTTGGATGACGTCCGTTTCAATACCGTCTTGGACAAAGTGGAAGCGTTGTGCACTCAACCATCGCAGCCAAAACACTACGCATTCTTTGCCAGATACCTTTGCGAAAGTATGGAACAGCTACCACTATTTGTTGCAAGATCGTTAGAAATGGAATTTCTGTCACGAGTCCATAACGTTATCGATGAAATAGAAAAAATCGATAGTAATGGATTCCAATAATCACCCTTACTGATCGGATTTTGTTTCTGATAGCTTGTAGTTGGTTTTTAATGATCAAATTAAATAAATAAATCGGTTTCTGATAGCTTGCAGTTGGTTTTTGAAGACAAAAAAGTGAAAATTAATACTAAGTATTTTTTGTCTATAAATACACAATAACGAAGAGCTAAGTAATATTTACTATATTCTTGGGTAAATAAACATCATGCACCAATATGCTTGAATCAATAACGTTTAACACTTCATTTTATTCTTTACTCGCACTTTTTGTCTTGTATACACATTGTTAATTAAATTTCCAAACTATGAATTACTTTACTAAGTAACAGATCGAATGTTGTAGGGCACATCCGGATACAATTTTCAAAATATTCGGGACATCGTTACCGCATTCTTTCAAATTCCGCCTCATATTATCCCTTTGTGTTCCGATTACGATTTAAGGGACACACCCACCTAGGTAAGGAAAAAAAAAGCTATCTTGAAAACTAAAAGTATTAAAATGTAGAGAAATTAAAAAATGAGCATCATTCGATTCGAACAATTCGAAGATTTTGGATGGAATTCTGGAGTGCTCATTTTCAAAAACTAAAAAAACGATGCAACGGATTTCACTTCTTACTTTAAGTACAAACCATCTGTGAGATCGTTCATTGGCTCTTATCTACCGTAGACATATTAAAACCGCCATTGTAATTGATGTACACTGGATTCTTTTTTTAAACGATCTTATTTTACACGGTTTAATTTTAAACGACTTTTTTTAAACGGTTTCTCGAAATAAGACGATTTTCGAACACGTCTAAACCAGGTTCTAGACATTCCAGTTTTTTTTTTACAAAACATTCTTGGGTGGCAAATTTATACGAACGTTGCTTCCCGACGGAAACATGGGCCGGAATGGCCACTTAAAGACTTTGCGGAAGTTCCGGAACAACCATGGCTTAAAACCCAAAACAAATCTTCCCGATTTCACTCAAATCACCTCAGAATGATCTACCTGGTTGGAAATGATCAATTTACAATCCAAGTTACTCGAAATGAGCATTGAAATTTTGCCCGATTGTTTTGAACTTTTTTTACACGATTTCTTTTTTTGCACGTACCCAACAATCGTTTAAAAAAAGAATCCAGTGTACGTCGAAGAATTTCAACCTTTACGTTTTCAACTTTTTGAAGTTGGAGATACTTCAGACTGCTAATCAATATAGTAAACAAACTGCTGAACGAAGCGAATCAAAACAAACCTTTGGTTGCTGAGATGTCTCTCGAAACTGAATTGTGATGCATGATGCGTTTTTTTTATGTTTGGCACCAAGAATTTAGTCTCAAAAATTCTGGGAAGCCATGTCTGTGAACGCTGTATTGTGCTGCAAATAAATTCCAGTGCGTCGCGTCAGTATTTTAGTACTCAACGACAGCGTTGACGATTGACGCGACGCGACGTCCGACGTGCTATTGTGCGGGTGCCTAAAATCGTCGGCTGCTTCGTGTCCGCGTTTTAGTACTTATCGACAGCGTTGACAATTAACGTGTTAATTTGTCGATTAGACAAATTTGACGAGTGATGTGGTTGAAATTTATTTTCAAATTTTAAATTTCCGTTTTACATAATGATGAAAACTGTTGTTTATCATAGCTATTATAGTTCTGATTTTATTGTTATCGTTCGTCAAAAATTGCACCGAGTTTTGTTTCAATAATTCTGGAAGACTTGTCAGTGGACGCTGTATTGTGCAGCCAAAAAATGGCGAGTACGTGGCGTCAGCGTTTTAGTACTCAATGACAGCGTTGAAAGCTAACACGACGCGACGTCTGACGTGATATTTTGCGGGGGCCTTTAGACATTCCCACTCGTAAAGTGAGCGGACGATCCCTGCTGTGAGAGCACTCTCACTTTCTCTCTCTTCTATTATTTTTATAGCAACTTGACACAAAACGTAAACAAATCAAGAAATCCTTTATGTAGATTTGCAGAAAAGTGTTAGCAATGTTTTAACTAAATTTTGTGTCTAAATATGTGTTTTCTCATTATTAAAAGTTACATTTTTATGCTGACGGCAAGAGTGGTTCGACCTTTAAGGAAAATACAGTTGGATAAGGACAAGGTTGGTATTTTATGCATTATTTCGATTGGTAGTATCACTGTTGCAGCTACCCTATAAAGTATTATTTCCAGAACATTCCGTGAACAAAGATCCACGTGGAATCCTGGCATAGCAAATGGGCTATGTAGGATAGATATGGAGTAAATGGAAAACAGGTTAAAGAATATACGAAATTTCAAATAAAATCAAATGTTTCTCAACACGTACTAATAAGCGACGAACATGCGAACATAATTCAAGAATGGAGAAAACTCGACTACTTCGATTACAAAATATCTACGATGAAGCGCGGTATCTTTCAACTATAAATACAACGGCACTCTTCCGATCTGGTCATTCTTAATTCGGATATTGTAGTGTAAACATCACTTTAGAAAAGGAGTGGCGAGAAAACGGCATCTAGGCTCGGAAAACCCTCAGATTACGACAAGCTACAGCATTCGGAAGGCTAAGCGTTTAAACACTTAGAATCACCGAGAAGCTCAGAGTGGAGTAGTACAATTCTGATTGCAGTATTTCGCAAGAAAGAAAATTGTAGAGTATTTTTCACTAGTATTCTAATCGATTCTATTTCAGTCATTGCAATAAATGTTTCAAATTAAAATATCTTTCATCAACCATCGTGCTGATATCAAATTAAGTATATTAAAGCATTTGAATAAAATTCAATCGATTGAACCCCGATTCACAATGTCATTACCGCCGAAAGGCCTTTTCGGATCCGCTACTCCAACGACGAACATCTAAAGGCAAATTTTTCCGTCACTCGAGAATCCACCACATTCAGCCGTTATCATCCTCATCATCATCATCCACGAGCTGTCCTCATCGTCGTTCATCTGAATGGAAAACTAACGTCCGCCCTAAAAGCCCACTACCAACTAGAGTGGCAGAAATATAGGCGGAAAATGGAAGCTCTCTCAAGTGTGTAATCGTGTTAATGAAGCTGGTTTCACTTCGGCCCTGATGATGTCGTACTTTAAAGCTCAACTCGATTTTCCGCTGCTTGAGCCCGACTCCGAATATGGTCTATAGTTTTCGAAAAAAAAAAGCGGCACAAAATGGCCATCAGAGTGATTTGTACCGCGTTACTGAGGCAGGTTCCAATGAGTCTCTGAGTTTTGAGTTCAGGATTGCATGCACTTTTTCATTGCCACGTCGTCATTCAGATCTTTTGCCATATCCGGGAGATCATCAAGCTCGAAATTAATAGAAGCTTTAATTATTCCACTCCATAAAACAGCACCTGACCCGGATGGCCATCAGGAAGTGGCATTTTTTGTTAATTCCATCCCGATTCGTTTACGTTAGAATTTTCAACGGTGAAACTCCCGAGAGCCTCGTAAAAGCTCGCGAAAGTTCCGTAAAAGTGCATCACTGGCTCGTCTATTTCGAGGCTGCTGGAAGCATCCGGATGCTAGAATGATGTTTTTTTTTCTCGGAGAAACTGCAACCTCTAGTGGCCCTAGTTGTGTTTTATGAAGTGAGCAAGTATAAAATTGCACTTGACTTCTTAAAAGCCTTGTCGAAGTGTGGAAATGGCATCAAATTGCGACGAGTTGAGGGTGGCATTTTATGCATTCATCGTTTTTAGAGAAACTGCTCCCCAGAGGAGATGATTATGGCGTTTTATTTGACACCACTAAGCGATACCAGTTAATGACTTTGCGAATTACTTCGCAAGAAAATTTCTTGCCTTTTAGTGCTTCAAACGTTTTAATCGGTTACATACCTAATATTGGTAAAAAATAATTTTAGATTCTGAATACAATCAGAATAAAATGTAACCTAAAAAGAATCTACTTTTCCACAAACTACTGAAATCTCTTTAAGATTGAACTTAACAAAGAACGGTTTCCCTTACCTTTGTCATTCAAATTAAAATTTGATTACAAATTAAATCAAACGCCATGTTTTGTAACAAAAACAAAACATCTTATTAGGCAAAACCCCTATTCTCATGGCGCGGTAAAACGATCATCGTTCCACTAATTTGCCATTTGATGGTTCTCAAAGGCAGCTCCTTATCGAAATCAATATTGTCGCTGAATCCCCAAACCGGAGTTATCGTCAATGAGCGCTGGCGACATTTACTGGCGACACTCACTGGCGACAAGTTATTATCAGGACGTGTACAACTTCGGGTGTGTTCTTATACCAAAGATTTTTTATTTCAAAGGAAAGTGCCGCAAAAACAAAGGATTTTTTCCTTTGGTTTTGGTATAAATAAAAAATCCTTTGGTTCAAATGCATTTTCCTCTGTTTCAAAGATTTTTTCTTTTGAAAAATCTTAGATTCAAAATATTAATGCTTTGATACAAAAACCAGTTTCATTTGATTTAAATTTATTATCTTTGCTCAAAGGTAATTTAGATATAGATTTAAAAGCATTTATTCATTGAACCATTTTCCATTTATTCCAATTGGAAGATTTTTACCCTGTTGTTTCGAAGTTCCTATTAGGAGTTTGAATAATAAAAAGATACAATTTTAGTTTTTAAATTCTTTTTTATTCACAAACACATAAAACACTGGTTCACTATAACCGAGTAGGGTCCTTGATATCGTTGACAAAGTTTCGCATTCTCCGTGGGGCGGTCAATAAACTTCCGAAAGCCACTCCAGCTGCTGGCTGGTCCGACTGGTGATTGCCGTTGAAGATTGGGCCGAAAAAATACGACCGCGGGATTTGGAGAGGTGTTACTTTGCGCAGCTTTCTCCATGTTCGAGAGACTTGGAAATCTATCCGTCGGCCGTGGTCCTGTAACTATACAAGCGTTTTAGAAAATCTTGAATTCACTTAAATATTCAGTATTTATTAACTTACACTTACCATTTTGCATCCTGAATCCTCCTTATTTATAGTTTACTCCGATTCACTGGTTTGATTTTTAAAACGAGCGGCCGAACTTTATTCGATCTTTCGGTTTTCTGTTCTTCTTGCAAGTCAATGCAAAATATCTTCTAAGTTTGAAGTTTTTGTTTCAAAAAATTATTCTTTTCAGTTTAAAACATTTTTCTTCGGTTGAAAGAAAATTTACTTTGTTTCTAAAGAAATATGCAATTGAACAAATTTCTTTTGAATCAAAGAATTTGTTTGAAATCAAAGTCCAAAGTTATTCAATTCAAAAAATTTATTCTTTCTTTCAAAAATTATTCTTTTCAATCAAAACTTTAATTCATTGATTCAAAGAAAACAGGAGCTGGATTCAAAAAAATGAATATTTTGAATCAAGTCAGATTTAATTCGTTCCAAAATTCCAGTTTACTCTGCGTGAATACACGGAATCGTCCATCTTGTGACAGGCAATCGTAATCATAGGCATGGTAGGCGAACAATTCGCTGTCAAAAAGCGCTCCGTGTCCACCCCCCACCAATGAGAAACTTTTGGTACTCCTTGCCTACTGTTGCTCAATATGCAACCACCCGTAGCTGTATAGGCACGCTGGTTATTACTACAAAAGCGTTGCCAGTAATGATATTTCACAACGTCGCTAGTTGGCAAGGTTGCCGATCACCAGCGCGAAAACTTCGGATTTCAACTTCAATGACAATAAATTATCTCAAACTCAACTAAACACAGAACAACCTCATCGGAAGACTAGGGGAAACAGCGTAGTCAAACCGTAAACAAATATACACCATCAGCATTCCCGAATCTTGATAAATTCCACGGAAGCAAGTCGAGTAATTTGCATTGGGCCACATCAATGAGCAGGAAGCAAGTGGAAATTTTTCATGGAAAAAACAATTCCAATCGAAAATCTGGATTCGAGAGGCAATAAAAAAAAGTACAATTTGTTCTTGTTTGAAAGTTGTGCGTTGGTACGCTTCCATCGATTTTTGTCGGTTCGCTGTGTGAAGTTCGTTTTTTTTGCTCAACAATTCCAAATGTGCGTTACGAAAAACGATAAAAATGACGCTTGATTTGTTGTTTTTCCTCCAGTAATGGCATGGCGCGGGAATTAATTTTGCAGCTTTAATCGTAGCCTACAGAACGAGACAAGCAATTTCCGGGTGATTTAGTTCGGTTACGTGCGTATCGAATTAGAGCTATTTGTAGATTCAATATTTTCGTTCATCTTTTCTGATAAGATACTACTAGAGCTTAGTAGAATGTAAAATTTATTTTTTGGGGCTTTGAATGTTGTTCGTAGATAAGAAATTAAGGTGATTGAAGCATGTTTGAAATCTTAATTGATTAATCACAATATATTTATCTGTAGCAGGATTAGAGCCACAAGAAAGCTTCTCGATTTAAAACTACAATTATGATCCCTAAGATTTTCCACAAAGTAAAGGTCATTCTTCGCCTGTGTGTAGGCAATCATCGAAATTCAACCATGAACGATTTAACTTGGATCTCCATTGCATATTTGCTAAATCTCGTTCTTACTTGAAGAGTCCATGAAAGCCCTTGTTTAAAAAATGGTAAATGTGATTAAGTTTTCCTTAGTTTTTGCGAAAACTGAAAAATACACGCATCTAGGGATACCTGTATCGAATCTATGTAAATATTTAAAGTATAAATTTAGGCGTTTTGGTTGGCAAGTGATAGTAATAACATGTCTACCGCTAACCATCTTTTTTTTATTTTAGAACTCTTAACTGAAATCATCTTGTTCCATTTGCGTTGAAAACGTGCTTCAATTCAAAACATGCCAGCTACAGGAACATGTCATATTATCATGATTGGCAAACTCTCACATTTTCTAGGCTAGAATAACAACAACAAAAAACTTTTAACGAGATTTGATTCACCATCAGCCTATTTCGCTGTTTATTTTTGCACAAATTATAATAGACGATAAGCCTAGTACATTTTCATGCGCATATTTGCACGAAACCAAAAGATGCCCCTCTTACCGATGTCGTGATTAAATTATCCCTAAAAGCGTAATCCAAAAAAAAAACATTACCCTTGAATCCAAAACCATAATCTTCATGCTTCGATGAAATTTCATAAAGACAAACCAGTCCCATTTCTGCTACTAACTTTTGCGATAACATCATCATCGTCAACATTAGCCAAAATGAGGTGGAATAACGGATAGGAAATAGCTCAACCTAGTGGCAACATCAAACATCAACCAGCGACTGACTACGGCCGAAATGGGTAGGATGGGGTACGAATTCAAAAATTCAAAAGAGCATTTCCATTCAGAAAGTGCACTCGATCGTACCTTTTTCTTTCGGGGTCCCTTCCTTGTTTTCTTTCTTCCCGAGCGGGCCCTGTTGATAATCTGCCATTGAGCGAAATATGAAAATGCTTCCCGGTGAGATACAGTCAGTGGACTGGTAGCAAGGACTCGGGCTTTTTTTATTCATCTAGAGCTTCTTCCCTGATTCGTGCGGAAGGATGCAAGATGAAATCATCAACTGCGTCCTGTTGTATCAGCCAGTAGCTAGCTGGCTTATGGATAGAAGGATGCGAAAATAAATGCAAAGATAAATTGCGATGCTATGCTGTTGCCTTGTCGTTTCGCATCTGAGAGGCATTATGCATCGGGAAAATTGAAATTAATGTAAATCGTAACTTAACCGACAGTGTTTTTTCTACGAGAAATATGGTTTCTGGATTATGTTTTAAAACTGTAGTTCAAATTTTAAGCTTGCATAAGTCGGTGTTTGAGTCACGTCAATTGTAATTTTTATTTAATGTATCGTTGACATACTTTTAGGAAACATTTACTGGGTAAAATTTTTAGGATAACGTTACCAACAAACAGCATCTGAAAATCATCACCAACTAGGTACACATTGGCTCATGGTGTGAATCTCATAGATTTGATTTTAGAAAATTTCCTAATAAACAGCGCCTTTGTTTATGCAACTCATATGGATAAAAAAACGACGCACAGAGTTTGTAGAAGCCAAAAACCAATTTTCATACAAAAAAAATTGTCATCGAATATGTTGGCATTTTTTTAAAGGAAAACTACGAAAAATTATAGGAAATAACCATATCACTTGTGTTTACTCACTTTGATGCTAGTCTATGATCAAATTAAATCGTACCTGAAAAGAAAACAAAAACAAAATTAGTACATTCGTACATGACTCTCTGTTGATTGAGTAAGGATGAAGGTTTTTATGATTATCATAGAATAGAATTAATGTGTTTAACATAAAATTATCGTCAACTGGAGTGTAGCATTGTACATTTAGATGTAAAAAAAATAACAAAAAATGTACTAAGCTGAAATCATAGAAATAAATGTTTGTAACGATGAAATTTTTATGCTACCAAACGCATGATGCAAAACAAAAATATCTCAGCATAATCAAACGAGATTTACAAGGTGTCAGTTTGATTTGCATTTTGTTGCATCTTACGCCAGTAACGGCAATTATTTAAAAAAAAAATGGTGATTGTGCGTAAAATATTTTAATAAAAGAATAAAATTTTTATTCGAACAAAACCAAAAATAAGTACAACACGCGCCAAAAATACCAAACCAAAAATAAATAAATTCCAAAATAACTGGTGAAACCAATAATTTTTCTGACAACGTCCATTCAATGTAGCATCAACCTTAAATCTTTTGATTGGTATGATTATCTGTTGACATTAAGTTTTTAGAAGCCATTGAAGTTGAAAAGTGTTGGATGATGCCCCAGTTTGACGGTACCCCTTTTCTGCTACCTGAGTCACGGTAAAAAATAAAATTTCAAAAATCTTGATCAAACCAAGAAGAACTTTTATCAGAAAATAAGGTTAATTCTATAGCTACCATTTTTGTGCTTTGGATCCAACAAGAAAGATTTTAAAACATTAAAAACATAACTAATTCTCAAACGCCTAGAAGTAGGCTAGGTGTTATATTCACATTGATTTGCGAACAAAAATTGAAAAAAATGTCGAAACCTGAAAAATTTGGTGACGAAATTTAAAATTTAGAGATGTACCGAATATTCGGTCGGCCGAATATTCGGCGCCGAATACCGTCAAAAAACCGTTAAGCCGAATATTCGGCTCATCCAATAGTTGAGCTAGGTATTCGGCCGAATAGGCCGAATAGGCCGAATATTTATTTTTTATAAAATTTAAACAAAACAGACTTGTCAAATTTGTCACGTGATGTTGGATAATTTATAAAATATCCACAAAAAATGTTGAAAAAGCTTTAAAATAATCAAAAACTTATGGTTTCATAAAACATTTAAGGTGTACCAGTGTATTTTTCACTGTAGATAGCTTTATATATTATATATATATATATATATATATCGATTATACTTCTTGATACATTCAGGCTTGTCCATAAATCATATAAAGAACTCGAGAAATGTTTAATCTGATCAGGATGATACATATTTTTTTAAACTTTCCGGATTTTACCCGGGTTTACTCAGAAATCAAATAAAAAACTCAAAAGTCTCTTTGAAAATTTTAAAATTTTGCGTTTCAAAACGATTGTTTAGAGTAAATTTATTCGTTCTGTTGTGATTCGATGAAAACTTTAAATTTCAAGTAATTTTATTTCTTTTCCTTTTGTATGTTTGAGAATGATGCCTAGTTTCTGTTCAGATTTTCCGTTTTTATTACAAGTTTTTCAAAAAATCGTTCAGACCCGAGCCAGCCGTGTGGTTACGTGTCGTAGAAAGTATTTTATGCTTATGGTTAAAGATCAGCGTTCTTTTTGGCACCTATTTTTAAAATATCTAGCAAAAATTGGACATTCATCTAATTCGACATAGAAAAAAGCAAATTCAAACAGCTTGACACCTGTTTTGAAATGTTTTGTCCCAAATTTCACTGGAACCCAATCTCTTTTGTGATAAACGTCTTAGAAGCGACAAGTCATCTGATGTCCTTCCAGCAAATGGTGACATTTTGAAAATCAAAAAGATCTCTACTTAAAAAAGATCTGTTGAATTATACATCTGGTTGGAAATAATCGACTTAAAAACATGAGGGGCATTAAGATGGCAGAAATAGAAGAAAAATGAATTTATTGTTTTGTTTTGCATTGAAAATTCAACAGAATATTCGACCGAATATTCGACCGAATATTCGGCCGAATATTCGGCCAAATATTCGTTTGGCCGAATAGTTGAAAAGGTCACTATTCGGTATTCGGCCGTTCGCCGAATACCACTATTCGGTACATCTCTATTAAAATTGAATGCCGAATACTAAAACCTGACTAAAAGTTAGGTTTCAAACTTTTGGGGAGTGAATCATTCGAAATTGCAGGAAATAGTCTGTTTAAATCATATTTGAGTTGAAAAAAATACAACAAATTAATTTGAATAAAACAAGCAAAAACTGCCGAAAACATAATATTATACTTTAAAATTAAAATTTCCTAAAGAAACAAAGGGAAACAAAGGCAATTGTAATTTCTAGATTTACTAAAAAATCTTTAGGATGGTGAATCTTAGCTAGCTCAATGTAACAATTGATAAAATTTAAAAAAAATATATATTTTTATTATTTAATAAATTTTTTAAAAAATAATTGTTTCAAATTTTGGTCTCCATATGTGCTTGGAAGTTTTTATAGAATCGATTTTAACAAACAATCAAATTTTGGTGACTTTGCTTAAAAAAATAGTATAGCTTAAAAAATTTCAAATTTACAAATTGAAATCAACGCATCATCGCATTATCCAAAACTAGTTATTATTATATGTACCAAGTTTGATTTCAAAAAGTTTGAATAGAAACTGGAAAATATCACTATAAAGTGAACCTTAAAAAGCATTTTGGTATTCATACTCGTTTCTATATCGAGGAATCGTGTATTTTACAGATGTTCAAGTTTCTAATAAGATATTAATTTTTACGTAGAGGTATAGGATAGGAGAAGGATAGGTATAGGAAAACTATATAATTACAAAGTGGTTTTTAAAGTAAGTAGATTTGAGCGCCTTTGAGTATGCAACAAATCTCTTAATTAAGTAAGTGATAAGCAAAACGGAGAGTCGCTCAAAAGCTTCGTACATGTAGGGAAGAGATGAAGGATGGAGGAGATTAATTAAAAATATAATAAAATATTAGTTGTATTCGGCAACACTGAGGATTGATTTTTTTTAAGTGTCTGAGTAATTCACTGAATTGAGATTCAAAAGAATCGTGAAATCACGACAATGGCGTGGTTGGTAGAATAAGAACAGGGAGTGCAGTTTGTCAAGGCTGCTGCTACGAAAAATTTATTTCTGATTCGGCCTCCGGAAGAAAGACGGATTGGCACAGGGAGCACATATTATTCAAGACTGCTGCTACGAAAAATAAGTTTTTGATTAGGCCTGCGGTAGAAAGACGGATTGGCACAGGGATCACAGATTTTAAAGGCTGCTGCTACGAACAAAATTGTTGCTGATCCGGTCACTGGTAAAAGGCGAAATGAAAGCGCAGATTTTTAAGGATCCTGATGCTGATTGCTGGTTTTAGTTTGGCTTTCCGGTATAAAAAGACGGACATGTCTAAAGAAGCGCGGATTTGGCTTTCCGGTGGGTAAAAACGGAATGGCTTTAGAAGCGCAGATCTTTAGGACTGGGCTGGGGGACTGATAGCTTGGTATGATTTGGCTATCCGGTGAAAAAAAGACGGAACTGGCTTTGGAAGCGCAGATTTTTAAGCATGTTGCTGCTGATTGTTTGTTTTGTTTTGGCTTTCCGAGGAAAA
Organism: Uranotaenia lowii; assembly: GCF_029784155.1. Classification (NCBI taxonomy): domain Eukaryota; kingdom Metazoa; phylum Arthropoda; class Insecta; order Diptera; family Culicidae; genus Uranotaenia; species Uranotaenia lowii. The sequence goes on along the minus strand of NC_073692.1, from coordinate 286,627,952 downwards.
AAGACGAAAATGGCTAAAGAAGCGCATACTTCTATGGGTGCTGCTGCTGATTGTTTGTTATGATCTGGCTTTCCGGTGGATAAAAACGGAATGGCTTTAGAAGCGTAGATCTTTAGGGCTGTTGCGGCTGATCGATTTGGAGCACCGATTTTTAGGCAGCTTCTGCTGATTGTTTATTTTGGTCAACCGGTGGAAAAATACGGAATTGCCTAAATAAGCACAGATTTTTAAGGCTGCTGCTGCTGATTGTTTGTTATAATTTGGCCTTTCGGTGGATAAAGATGGAATGGCTATGGAAGCGCAGATTTATAGGACTGTTGCGACTGATCGTTTGCTATGATTTGGCCATCCGGTGGAATAAGACGAAATTTTTTATTTGACCTTCTGGTGGAAAAAGATGGTATTGGCTTCGGAAGCGCAGATTTTTAAGGCTTCTGTTGTTGATTGTCTGCTTCGATTTGGCCTTCCGGTGAAAAAAAAGACTTTGCTTAGGAAGTACATATTTTTAAGGCTGTTATTGCTGATTGTTTGTTTTGATTTAGCCTTCTGGTGGATAAAGAGAGAATTGGCTTAGGAAGCGCAGATTTTTAAGGTTGCTCCTTTAGAATTTTTTTTATTTTGATTTGAATTTTTAAGGCTACTGCTGCTGATTGATTGTTTTGAATTAACCTTCTAGTTGGGAAGGCTGTTTCTAAGAATATTATCAAATTATTCCGGCTTTCGTAAACAGAGATAGAGTGACAAAAAAACACAGTTTGAGAAAACTGTTGCTAAGAATGTTTTCGGATTGTTCTGGCTCTGGTAAACAAAAAGCACAAATTGGGAATGCTTTTGTGAAGAATATTTTTGGATTGGATGAAGAATATGCAAAACATAAATTAAATTTTTAGATTTGAACAGCTTTAGCAGAGATTGGAATGTAGAATTGAAATGAGAGATATTTGGAATATTTTTTTTTTTATTTTAGAAAAACAAAAGTCTGTAAATAAATGATTCTATTGAGAATAGAGTTGAGAAGGAATGTAGAGATGAGATGAAGGATATGCAGAAATAAGATGAAATTCGTGTGATGGAGAATAAACCTGGGGAATATGGAATAAAATTTAACGATATCTTTCGAAGGCATACCATTTGCTAAAAAAAATTGTTCTCGAGTGGAGAAAACATAAATCGATGCGTTAAAAGTTACAATTGAGAATAGAGGTGAGAAGAAATGTAGGGATAATATGTAGGATATGCAGAAAATGCATCAAATTTAATTAAAAATCAAATAAAATAATAGTCGTATTCGGCAACACTGAGGATAAATAAAATAAATGTCTATGGCAACGTTTGTTATTTTGGCAACACTAGGCAAAACAAAGTCAGTCTTTGATCTATTCTTGTGAGTGGAAGACTTGTCTGAGTGAATAAAAAAAATTAAAAAAAAGTTATTAGGCTTAAAAAATGGACTAACTTTTTCAAGGGTGATATTCATCACTGTTAATTAGGCGCCAATATGTTCGACCGCCCCAACTCATTAACAGTGATGAATATCACCCTTGAAAAAGTTATCCTTTGGAGCCTAATAAATTTTTCATCTTAACTCTTATAGAAATGCAGTCTTCGGATGAAAAATATGTCCTAATTTAGGATTTGAGACAACCCGTATTCAAAAGAAATCGGCCGAAGGGAACCAAAGCTATTGAGGAAAATTTTTTTTGTTTCTCCCGAACAAAATGTCTCAAAATCCCATACAAACTTTAAGTTGAGCGACCCCTTCCCGTGATCCGATCTAGCCCAAATTCGGCATGAGATCTTGTACTAGGCCTAGGATCAATTTTTTGTCTTTCACAGGTTTTAAATTTCCCATATAAATTTGGGACAGTCTAATGCACATGGACCAAGAATTTCTGCTGTTAATTAAATGATTATCTTTCTAAAAAGAGGTCAGTTTCCTGTTTTCTCCTGTTTTCCAGCTTTCTTTAGCTGTGGCTTTTGAGTTTGTAGTAGTTATTACTTGTCAAATAGTTGCCATTAGTACACTCAGAAAAATACTATTATGTATGCCATAAGACTCTCTTATGAAGTGGCGCCATAAGAAAAATTAATGAAATTCATAAGAATTTCTTATGACGCGAATGAATTCTGAAGATGAACGCCTACTTCAATGAGAGGTTGTTGCTTTTCATAAGAGATTCTTATGGAAACAGTAAATCACTTTCTAATAAAAAAAATTCTCGATATTTCGTGCTGAAAACATTCACTTTATTGTTTGCCAAATTCGTTTAAAATTAAATCCTGCATTGTCACCATCAGCAGCGCATCAACAGACGGCTCCATCAAAGTTTTTTTTTTGCCGCATCTAAATCTTCGACCTTTCGTTTTTTGCCGATCAGCTTGCTGAAAAGTAAACAAATAATGTATTTTAGTTTACTAATATATTCAACGTTCACACCAAAAACATCAAATCGAACTTACCATTCCGGAGATAACAATAACATTTAACATTAAAGGAAAACTATAATAACTATGAACTGGCGATTGCTTCGTACTGTTAGATGATGAAAAAAAAACTGATGCTAATATGAATGAATGTGTTCATCATTTTTTCACAATGCCGTTTCTTCTATTTTTCATAAGAACATCGTATGAAAATTGAAAGAATTTCATAAGAATCTTATGAAAAATAAGTTTGGACGCAAGAAAGTGGTTCATAAGATGTATCTTATGAAATTTTTAATAAGATTTCCTCTGAGTGAAAATTTCTTGGTTGCTATAGCTCAACCCAAATGCCCCTTGAATTTATACTATCAAAGAATGCCCCTGAATGTTTTCCAGAAACGCGATGATTTTCATGTTGATATTCGGGTGTTGCCATGGACTTCTATGTGACTAATAATTATAATTGTTACGGGCTACAATTTTGACCAATAATTGTGGTTTTGAAAAACGCTGATTGTTTTGGTAAATTATGTATTTTTTAAACAAAACTGAAAATAAAAACATATTTGAACTCAAAGAAGAAGCATTTAATGACTGAAATTCATGCAAAGCTTGATATTTGGTCAACTAACACCCGAATTAACAAGCATTTTTTGCTGAATGGATACGTTAAGTGACTAATGATTGTGGGGTGACTGTATAAATGATTTTACTTATTTGACGAAATCGATTTATATTTCTTAAATTGAACATTCATCGCGGTGGAGGCTGCGGGTAAGTTCCATTGCATTTGTATCGGAAATTTATTGCTTTGGCATCCGTTGCAGTGAGGCCGTATGTGCTTCCAAAATCTCCCGTCCACGGTTTCTAAAAGCAAAGCACCTTGATAATCAACTTTGTGTGTTACCTATACAAATTTGTCCGTATTTCTTGCCTTGTTCTCCATCACAGGTTTCCTACCCTCACTTCCTGCATACATGGAATAATGCATGACACTGCCGTAGTAGTATTCCAGGCCATATGTTTCACCTTGTCCAGGTGGAAGGACCCCGAATTGTGAATTGTAGAAATCATCGTCTTGAAAAAAATAGTCTGTGTTAACTTTTACACTGATAGAATGATAGATTTTAAGAAAAGCAATGTTAAAACAATGGATGTAAGCATAGATGAGAAATAAATTCAAAAATGTCGATAACATGATTTTCTGGTCGATTTACCATGACATAATAAGGGAATCAGCACTGCTCAACCCGATCGGGTCATTAAATAGACTGGATATAAAAATATACATTGATGGACTTAATTATTCGACATTTGTGTTCTGTTGAAGTTTTCTTTGTTTCATCTTGTTATTTTTTTTTTTTTGTTTCGATTATAGTCGTTTTACCATCTTTATGGCATTCGCGACTTTATCAACGTTACAGTTGGCGGTTCGTTATTGAAAAACTTATCCGGTACAACTGTGTTCGATGTTTACTCTTGGGCTCGAACTCGCGGACATCGGCTCAGGAGACAACAGACTTGCCAACTGAGCTATATCACAAGCCCTTCATCTTGTTATGGAAGACATGTTTAGCATAGGAAATTTTATGCATTTAGATAGAGAACATTTCACAGAATCTATTCGCATAAAAGTTATGTAAATACCAGAAACTATTTAGAGTAATTGTAAATATAAATAAATAAATGAGTTAGCTTTTGTCGAATACTTTTGTTCATCAGTGTATGTGGCATACTAATTTTAGCTTACTTTGATATTCCGCTCGAAGATTGTTTCGATAAATCTCGACATAATCATCCCGATCCTCACGCATATGTTCGTGGAAGAATCCTAGCGAATGCATGATCTCGTGCACAATTGTTGATTTCCTAAAGCAAGCTCGCTCCTGTAGATTGACCCGGTTATACTTGTTATCCTCGCGACGTCCAATGTACGCATTGCAGCCACTCTCTTCATTTGTAAAGGTAAGGAAAATCTTTTCACCTGTTTGACGGCTAGGAAATCGCACACACGTGTACATTTCGAAGTCATTGATTGCTTCCTGGATCCTGAGTTTTGACTCCCGAGCTAGAGAAAATTGTCCGTTAACATTTATTCATCTTTCGAATACTCCTCTCTACGATCACTTCCTTAAAAAAGTTTGTCACTAAAACTCACAAATTCTGTATGATATGTAGTACGGCACTGTAGCGTTTGGCCAACTGTAGGATGAGTAGTAGTCCGGAATCGATACACGGGCCTGACTTGGTTCCAACATGATATCACCCTGAAAATAGTGTCCTATGCCCAGCTCATGCGGTAATCGAGGATCCGAGTCCGGATCATATTCTTCCACGAGTTTCCCTGCGATAAAGCATTTTTCAAAGTTCGATGTAATAGCAATGCGGTTTTTTTTAATTACCTAACCAACTCACCCACTTCATAACTTTGCCTGGTAAAATCACTGAATGAAATGTTGAACTGATACAAAAACAGCACTAATACAATCGGAAAGTGTTCGATAAACATTGCTGAGCTCTCTTCCGGAGTTATTGAGCAAAGTCTTTTGTTGATAGCTGCTTTTATTTACCGGCGACACGGTACTACCGGAGTGCGAAAAAACGGGTTCGCTGATATGACACTGCATAGTTTACACACAAAAACAATTGGTTCATAATTGTTTATCAAAATTTAGAGGTCAGTTTGTATAAATAGGGTTTTCCAACATGGGTGCACGAATCTTCTTCGGAATTTGACTTCTACAACATTTTTCATCCAAATTCTTCAACTGTCCGCACAAAGGCGTTAAACATTGTCTGTTTTTATATTGAGAGGCTTAAAATTGATAATTGATTGCATATCCTTAGGCGTTTTTATGTACCCAAAAAATCTTTTCAAATTTCTTATCCTCTTTTTTCTCACGAGATTTTAAACTAACAATTCTTTACAATTAAAAACATAAATATTTAAGCAATAAAAGCGTTGGTGAAATAATAGAAAAAAGGGAATAGTGATAACAGCCATTGTCTAATTAATTTTAAACACTAATGACTGTTTGTATCGCCTTCATTTAGGTAATTTTTGCTGTCAATCTGTGAGCGGAATCCACAATGGCCAGAAATTTATATATTCTGTTTCACATAGAATCTGCTCGGATAAAATAGATCATTTCTCCGCAAAGAAATAACGTACAACAAAAGTAAAAATGTCATTTTGTAGGCTTTTTATTGCACTTTAAGGAAAAAAATACATAAAATTCATTCGTCATCTTTTCGGGTGAATTTTTGAACTTTTTTGTGATACCACCCATCATTTTCTGCTCAGTACTGCTGGTTTCCTCATTCGCCATCTAGTTCCACCACTTTTCCTTTTGAGCGGGTTTTCCATGGTTCTGCAAGCGAGGAAAAATGACCTTAACGGGTTAAACTCCTATCAAAAAGAAAAAAATGGTTCTGCAACATTTCTTCAGTTTGTCCCTCACTATTGCCCAATATTTATCGATGGGACTAAAATCCGGACAGTTTGGTGGATTGATACTTTTTTCAAAAAAAATCGATCTTCTTCTCCTTATATCACTTAACGACATCCCGGCTGTAGTGGCAGCTTGCCAGGTCCGGCCAGAACTTCACCGGACCTTTGTGGGACCGACAACTACAGATCCCTTGCCAAATCATCAACTTACGAGCAAATTTATCTGCGAAAACATACTTGAATCTAACCGCATCATTCCCTTTACGCTTCGCAAGGTAAAATTTGTTACCGGGTATTTGTCCAAAATCCATTTTGACGTAAGTTTTGTTGTCCATCAAAATGCATCCGTTGTACTTGGTCAACACTTTCTCGTACAACTTCCTTGTCCAGGTTTTGGCAACCAGGTTTTGTTTCAGCTTCCTGTTGAGGTGTTTGCTTGCATGATACGACCGCAAGCCTTCTCGCAAACAAATTCGTCGAGCTGTACTGTGGTTCGTCTTGAACTTTTTCGCCAAATCACGCAAGGAGATTCCAGGATTATTGTGAACTGATCGAATCACCTTTGCTCGCAGTTTCCGGTCATATGTTCCACTTTTACGCCTGGTTTGTTTTGTTCGATCCACCGTAAGGGTCTCCCGGTAACGTTGCAGCACCGAATTTACAGTCGATTTTGGATATTTCAGGAATTTCGCGATCTTTACCCCTGACCACGTCGGATTTCTCTACGTGAGTGTGCAGAATTTTCTCTCGCCTTTCGCGTTCCATCGTCGAAAACTTTTGACTGACTGCTTCAATCTTGATGAAATTTTCACCACTAAGTAAACAAACCATCCGGATCAAAACACTGTCAATAGATTCGCGATGTGGCAATTAGAGGCGCTGCAGTAAATGAAAAAATGCGACCAGATTCTATATGAAACAGACTTTAAAAGAGTGTATCCTATTTATATATAGAATACCAATAAACTAATAAATTTATTATTTTACTTATTCAACCATAATGATAAAATTTGCTTATAAGAATATCCTTATAAGCAAAGTTTATCATTATGGTTGAATAAGTAAAACACTTTCAATCAAAGATGAGTAGGAGATTCTAACTGTGATGTTTCCATCTATACAGCTTAGAAGCGTTTTTTATTTATTTATTGGCGGATATATGGGCTGAGCCCGTCATCCCGGCTATCTTAAAATTATCTTACATACAGTTGTCTTCTTAATAATAAAATGTAAAAATTTTTGATTATAGATAAACTTAAATTGAAATCAATGACACTGTTAACACTGTTTATTTCCCTCCTGAACCTGAGGGCAGGCTCGTTGCGACTGTAGTTTGTTCGGCGATTCTCAGGAGCGTAAAGTCTTCGTCTTCTTAAGACCACATTGCTGGTGTTAGCTGTCAATCGGGAGCGTAGAAATGTTGAGTTAGTCAAACCGCGTTCAATTTTCATAAAAAACATCAGATCATTTATGCGATGTCGGTTCTCTAATAAATCCAAATCCAAAAGGTAACAGATGTGTTCGTAATCTGGCAAATTTTCTCTCCAGCCTAGATTCCTGACAGCGAATCTCACAATTGCTGATCCTATTTAGACTGAGCTCTGCTTTTTTTTTTTTTTTTTTTTTTTCTCAAGGGATTTTAAGCTTCTGTGGCTTATTCATCCCGAAGTTGATTGTTTCACGTCTTGAAAGTATTTTTTTTTCAATGTTTTTTTTGTATTTTTTGTATTTTTTTTTGTATTTTTTTTGTATTTTTTTTTTTTTTTTTTTTTGAGGGGAGGGGAGAGGGTTTATATTTGATCAAGGAGTTTGGACTTTTCGAGGAAGCTTAATAGTTTTTTCTCTTCTTCGGGGCAGCAGGAAAGGATTTGTCGTAGGGAAGTTGCTAGGGAGCAGGATAGTCTTTGGGGTTGGTATTGGAGGCAGGAGGTGAGAATATGTTTGATGGTTATTGGTACTCGGCAGGATGGGCAGTTGGGGGGATCTTCTTTAGTAATAAGATGGACCTGTGTAAGCCTGGTATGGCCGATTCGGAGTCTGGTGAGGACTTTTCTCTCGATGGTGTTTTGTCTGTCTTGCCATTTTTCGGTGGTATTTTTCACCTCACGGAGCTTGTTTTGAGGGGTGGCAGTCCATTCGCTGCCCCATGAGTTGTTGATTCTGTTTTTCAGGTGTAGCATGGCATCGGACTGGGGGATGGAGTTGATGGTTGATGGGAGACTGGTACCGGCAGAGGCCAAACGGTCGGCTGCCTCGTTGCCGGGGATCCCGCAGTGTCCGGGTACCCAACAAAGGGTGATATTTTTTCTAGGGGCTGCCTGGGAGATGGAGTAAATCCACGCATGCTTCAGATTTCCGGCTGCTATAGCTGTGAGCACACTAGCTGAGTCGGAAAATATGATGGAGTGTGGGTTTGAGCGTTCAATTGCGTCGAGTAAAGCATAAGCTTCTGCGCTAAAGACAGTGCACATGTTGGGTAGGCCAAGGCACCTATTGTCCGTATTATCAAATATACCACATCCCACATTGCCACTGCTGTCCTTGTACCCATCGGTGTATATGTGAGGTAGGGCATGATATTTGTTTTGGATGAGTTGGAGAAAGTTGGGAAGGACTATTGCTGGGGGATTTCCCGCTTTGATTTGTTGCTTGAGGGAAAGGTCGACTTTGGGAATGGGATCATTCCAGTGCCGGATCTTGGGTCCAAGTCTAGGACAGATGTTGGGGAGAGGGTCACCTGTTAGCAGGGTTGGTAAATTTCGCCCATCACGCTTGACCCGACTAGTTTTTTTTTCATCAAACGACCGGCACCTTACTTAATTGACGGAGCCTCACTACTCGCATGACGGATAAAGCACGACAACAATCAACATTTCTCCGTCATGCGACTGGCGAAGCTCCTACACATTCTCGATCGGCTGCTGCCAGCAGATACAACTAATTGAACGACTTGCTGGCAGAGAGCAACAATAGCAATAAAAAACTGAAAACGGGCTTGCTGGCAGGAGCAACAATAATAATAAATGCGTTTCTTTTTCGTCTTCGGTCGTCTTCGGTTTGCTGGCAGGAGTAACAATAATAATAAATGCGTTTCTTTTTCGTCATCGGTCGTTGAAATGCGATTGCTTGACTAGGTTATTATTTTAGCTTCAAATGACTGGGGAATGAATGACTGGCAAACGAATTGACTAGTCGTTAAGGAACAGTCAAATGAGTTTGAAGGACCATTTTACCGTTGACCGTTGAATTATGCCAACCCTGCCTGTTAGTTCAGTTAGAAGAGTGTTTGTTCTTTTAACCATTAATGAGCCGTTAGATGGACTGTTAGACATGGTGCGTAGGGCTTTTGATGACAGATGTTTGGCTATAAGGTACTGGAAGGGTAGTTGACCACTTTCAGCCATCAGGGAGGGTATGGGACTAGTTCGAAAGGCTGAGCTGATAAGGCGAACACATTCATTATATAGTGGCTCAAGTTTTTGGCACACTTCCTCTAGTTCTCGGCTGATAAATCCAAGGCCGTACAGGATAGAGGGGATCAGCCAGCCGTGCAGAAAGCGAAATAGGGAGTCGCGATGTGCGAAACTGGTTTTGTTGGTTAGTATTTTGAGGATGTTAATTTTGTTGGTAGAGTTTTTTCTTATTTTGTTGAGATGACATCTAAAATTGAGCCGGTCATCTACCCAGACTCCTAGTAGGCGAAAGGAGTGTACAAGGGGGATGGTTTGACTTAGCATGGTGAGAGGAGGGAGTTTTCGAAGTTTTCTTCGATTGGGCCCCAGATGGAGTAGTTTTGATTTTGCTGGGGAGAATTGGAAGCCAACAGTGGGAGCCCACGTTTCAACTTGGTGGACGGCAGATTGTAGTCTCCTGCGGGCTAGGATGGGGAAAGGGGAAGTGGAAACGAGGAGTATATCGTCGGCGTAGGTTAGGGTGGTTATATTGTTGGGAATTGTTTGGAAAAGGGTGTTTATTGCAATGAGGAACAGGGTGGGGGCTATGACAGAGCCTTGGGGGACCCCGCCATGGATGGGTTTCATTTGAGAGCGTACGCCGTTAATGAGAACTTGGATACGTCTGTTCGTGAGGAAATTGTTGATGTAGTGCAACAGGCGACCACCTATGTTCCATTTGACCAGTTGGTTGATAATGGCAATGCGATCTACACGATCGAAGGCCTTTGAAAGGTCAAGGGAAAGACATTCGATGTGGTGGTGTTGGTTCAAGTGGGTGTCGAAGAGAATTTCTAAGTCATCGAAATAGTCGTCTGTTGACTTTCCGGCTCGGAAGGCGTACTGCCGGGGATCAAGGAGTTGTTGTTTTTCTAGGATGGTGTGTAGGCGCCGATTGACAATTCTCTCCATTATTTTGCCTGAGCAATCCAGGAGGGTGATAGGACGGTAGTTGTCAATGATTTGGGGGTTTTGGTTGGGTTTCTGGATGGGAATTACAAGTCCCACCTTCCAGCTATCGGGGTACATGCCCTCAGTCCAGATTTTGTTTAGTATTTCGAGAAATGTTAGTTTTCCTGATAGAGATAGGTTTTTAAGACATGGATAGCCGACGTCATCTGGGCCGGCAGAGAGTCCTTTGACTTTTCGTAGGGCGAACTCAAGTTCGTCTAGGGAGAGGCGACAATTATAGTCGGAGTTCTGATTTGATGGGGAGGGAAAGGGGAGGATAACAGAATTGGAGCGGGTGGAGATCTTGGAAAAGTGGTCACAGAATGAATCGGCCAATTTTGAGGGGTCGTTGATGTACTGATTGTTGAGCTGAATGTGGAATGCATCTCTGCGACAGCCACCGTTAAGAACCTTAATTTTGGACCATAGGACAGAGGAGGGGGTGTTGTGGTTGATTTGTTCAGTGAACTCTTGCCAGCACTTGGTTTTGGCATCTCTGACAATTCGTCTGGTCTGAGATCGGGCAATTTTAAATTCATTGAGGGCGGCGAGTTTTAGAGGGCCATCGATGGTACATCTTTTTAAAGCGCGCAGCTTCTTTCGGCGGTTTTTCACCGCATCTCTTACTTCGGGGCCCCACCATGGGACGGTGGATCGCCCGGGAATGCCACTGGTTCGGGGGATGGAAAGAGAAGCTGCTTCGGATAAAATTTCGGTAAAGGATGTTATTGATGTTGGTTTTTTGGCAGAGATAAGGCTGTCTACAGTGAATTGGTACTCGGGCCAGTTGGCTTCTTTGTACTTCAATCTAGGTCGGGTTAAAACTTTGGGGGTAGGGTGTTGTAATTTAATTAAGATTGGTAGGTGATCACTACCATGACAATCGTCTAATACCTCCCAGCTGAACCTTGGTCCCAGCTCCCATGAGACAAGGGACAGGTCCAAGGCGGACATGTTGCCTGTGGCAGGGTCAACACGGGTAGGCTGACAGTTGTTTAAGATTGTTAAGTTTTGAGCGACAGCAAGATTTTCTAGGAAGGCTCCTTTGTAGGAGGTGTGGGAGCTTCCCCAAAAGGTGGAATGTGCATTGGGGTCGGTCATTATTATTATTGGTGGGGGTAATTGTGGAAAAAGATCTTCTAGTTTGTCGACGAAGTCACGATAGGACATTTGAGGGGGGATGTACAATGAAACAGCAGTTATTTCTAGTGGGGCTTGTAGACGAGCGCATATCGCGTTAAGATCAGTGTTGATGTTCAATAGCTGATGGGGGATGTAATTTTTGATGGCAAGTCCGGCACCTTGGCGGGTGTTCGGGTTTGAGACGGTGTATAGGTGATATCCTCGAATGAGGTTAGTGGGTATTGTGGTGTTGCTAAGGATATCCTGAATAGCAAAGACTTGGGGGGAAAAATCCTTGATAATAATTTGAATTTCTGGAAGCCTACAAACAAGGCCTCGGGTGTTCCACTGTATTGCAAAATTGGTGGACTTTTTCTGAGTTGGGGGATTATTGCATCTCTTACCGTGGGGCTGTCTGTTATTTGCGGGATTATTGTTGTGTGGGTGGTTATTATGGTTTGAATTGGCCATTTATGTATGAAGTAGGGAATGTGGTGTATGGGTAAGAGGGGTAACTAAAAAATAACAGAAGGACTTACCGTTTGGATGAAGGAGTGGGTGGGGGTTTACCTGCCGTTTGTGGGAGTCGGGCCTCGGGAGATTGGTTCTTTTGGCGGCTCACCTTCGTCATTTGTTCGGGGGGACTGTCCATGGAGCTATTTTGTCGGCTACGTTTCGGAGTTGAGGTTTGGCGCTGGATGTTGCGGGTCATCGTGTGACGTTCGGTGTCGGATTGGGAGTCTTCGGATTCGGAGGCCTCGGAGTCTTGGGAAGTGGTAGAGTTACCTACCAGGGTGGATTCGTTGTCGCTTTCCTTGGCTTGTTGCTTCAGCTGTTCCTTCAGTTGGGAGACTAGAAGCTCAAGTTCGGCGATTCGGAGATCTTTATCGTTGTTGGCAATTTGGGCGGGAGGTGCATTTTCCAGATGGTTGTTCGTTTGTTGGCGAAACATCTTCGTTGCTTCGGAATGATTGAGGCCAAAGTCAACCTTCAGCCGGACAATGGATTGTTCTTGTTTGAAAAGGGGGCAGGAACGATTCATTGCTGAATGGTTGCCTCCGCAGTTGGCGCAGTGTGGGGGGTTTGGGCATTCATCGTGTGGGCTTGATTCTCCGCAATCGATGCAAATAGGAGTGTTGGGGCATCGGTTCTTGGAGTGGCCAAACTTTCCGCATCGGTAGCACATGAGCGGCCGTGGGTAATACGGTCTGGTGGCCACTCGGAGGAATCCGAAATAGATATACGGAGGGGGGACAGAACCTTGCAGTGTAAGTACCATGGAGTTAGTGGGGGTGGTTTTGTCTCCAGTCTTCCTTAGGAAACGGAAAACCTTAGAGACTCCTTGATCAGCCAGGGATTTTTGAAGTTCGTCGTCGCTGAGGCCGTCGACGCTATTGCAAGAGACGATGCAGTGACACGAGTTTAGGGTTGGGTGTTGTTCGATGATGATTGGAGTTCCATCGGTGAGGCGATTGAGCTTCATCAGTTTCGCAGCTTGGGTCGGATTCCGTACTTTGAGCAGATAGTTGGAACCGCCATCGATTGGATTACCTCCTTCGATTTTACCCACTAGCTGCTCGACGGAGGTGGAGATTATGAATGGGTTCTTTGGCAGCTTGGAAGGGCTAACAGGTTTTAAACGCAGGAAAAGAATTTCCCCATGTTTGCCACGGGGATCCAACCATTCGGGAACCGTTCTTGCGTTTCGATTATTGGGCCGGAGGGAGGAGTGCCCCCAAGCCGGAGGAGGGTCCCCCATCTTGATGGAGAAAGTGCCCTCTGGGCGATGAATGTATCGAAAACAATTCACTAGGAAAGTTCTTTAAACGACGCGTAGAAAATATACCAAGTGGATGGTATGTCGAAAGGATGTCCGTGATTTGGAAAGTCTTGTAAAACTGACTGAAAACACTTTACGGAGCGAAGGAAAAAGCAACCGTTCGAGAGCGCGGTCAAAAAAAAAGACTGAGCTCTGCTCTCGACTATGCATCCTTTTTATAGTCTCTTATACTCATGCAGTTTACCCAGTTTGTCAGGATACCACATCCTCCGCTTGCACAAAAAGCTGTCACAATGCATTCAGGTATCTTTTAATCTATATCTAGCGAGTATTCTCTGGATTCAGTCTGTTTTTCATTATTCTTGATTTTCTAGTTTTCTCATTTGTGGGGTTTTCATACATGTATTAACCGAGCTATGCGCCTCAATGATATGCAAAACTAGAGTTACCATATTCTGCAACGCCAAAAAGAGTACATTGAGAAATATTTTCAAAATTGTAAAGACAAACACCATTTATTGAAAACTATTATGTTTTAGGTCATTCAAATAGCGCCAAATTGTTGCATGCAAGATATGTGACTAAATTGACAAATGCTCAGTATTTTAAGTTGGATTATTCAATGTTTTTGATTTTATTCTGCGATAGCACACCAAAGTTGATAAAAAAAACTGCGCTTTTGAAAGAGTTTTTTTTAGAGACGTATTTTTTCACTCTTCAAAAACATTATAGCTGATTCGTTCGCTTTTGATTTGTGCACTATGCTTTTAAGTAATTTGTTGTTATGCATATTTATAACTGTTTAGGATTTTATTGCATACTCAAAGGCGCTAATTTTGAACGAGAAATCCAGATAGAACTCGTTATCCCTTCCATAGTAAGCCATCCTTTGAAACATTTAAAAAAAGAAGCAAAACTGAAGTGTTGTTCCTCTCCCATTCCTCTCCCAAGCATTTGTTTTGCACTTTTTCTTCCATAGAACATTGTGTTCGAACAAAATGACAATCTTCTCTTGTTGAACTTTCAAGATTTTGATTGAAAATCGTTTAAAACACAGCAATTGGATAAGGTGCAACACGATAACGTTCCCAATAAAAATTATCCTTAAGTTAGGCAATCAAAACCATGCGCACACATAAAACATCGCAAAACCGGGCGTGACCGTGCGATGTTTAATCCCCTCGAGGGGCGGTTGCATTTCGAACATCTGTCACTGTCACAATTTCAGTTCAGTGGCCGACGATCGCAGCAAACGGTCGTTTGTTTTCCCCATCATCGACGGCAACACAAAATTGTGCTTGAGTAAATTTTCCCGAACGCTTGGTTCGATTTTCCTAGGTTTTTTCTTTCGGAAAACCCCCTTTTTTTAGTGCTTAGTGGTGCTGGTGCCGGTAGTAGTTCGATCGGTGTAAAACGGGGCGACTAATGTTTTTGTTTTGGGCGGAGTGATTTGAGTGAACTTCCAAATTTGTTTTGTGGATCGCGGCGCGCCGTTGGGTGAGATTTTCGAAATGACGCCAGTTGCTGTAATGGAATCACCCTTGCGAAGGTCCGATGCCTCCCGACTTTTCCGGACCCCAAGGACACCGGCTACCGAGGTGGGTTTGTGTGGTTTGTGGATAAATACTGAAAAACTAGTTTCAGAGGACAAAAAGGGTCCTGCGGCTGGGGTATCGATTTGAATGGGATTCTCATTCGCTTTCCATATCGACGCAATTCTAATTGGTTCTTATTTTGGTCTCCCTTTTTCGCGCGACCTTTCTCGATCGAATGCTGGCTTTAGGAGGTGAATGACGATGAGGCGGAACGAAGAATTCGGCGGTCTGCGGCCAGTTTGGACGAAAGCACCGTTGCCGGAGGCAATACTGTCGAAGATAATGAAAACATCAAAATGTGCCTTCAACTGTACTCAGATAACGTAAGCAAGGATATTGGGTGATTGGGGGAGTATTTTAAGAAGTCTAATCAAACCTTTCTTCGCTCTAAACAGAAATTGAGTAAGGACAATGCCTGGTCGGTGACGATTATTGACACCTTCGCCAAGCTGATGTCCCGGCACTCGAATACGATGCAGAATTTCCAGGTTGCTGGCTCGACCTTGGAGGCTTCCACCAAGGTCTACGGGCTGCGGGTTGATTCCGTTCACACCGATGTGATGCGGATGTGCTCCGAGCTGACCCGGCAGTGTGAGTATCGGGTTTCATTTTCTCTGTGTTGGGTGGGTTGTCCATTCTTACAAAAATTTACGAAGGATTTAACATTTAAATGCGGGAATTTTCTTAAATGGTTATAGCAATAGCTAATGTAGGTAGTTAGATTCGGTAAAAAATCGTAAAGAAATTGTTTATTTATTTCAATTGGTACGATTTTACGTTTTCCAACAAAAAACACTAAAGTAAAGAACAGTTTAGCTTTATTTTAAAATAATTTAAAAACCAATAAATTGGAATAAATTGCACGAAAGCTTGTATGCCACAAAATTGTATACTGTATTGTTGCGCAAAATCTATAGGTCGAGTAATTTTCTATCGAAAAAATCAATGAAATCAAGAATATAATAAGTGATGAAACTCCCATCTTTCAGTTTTTAAGTGCCGGGATTATTATTCCTAACTGTGGAGTAGTAAGAGGGGGTTTTTGCTCTTGTTATCTTTCGGAAATTTGATATTTTTTGTGAAATTTCCATAAAACACTTCAAACTTTAAAAAAATTTTAGCGAAAAAACATTCGAAAAAAAACATACTTATGATTTAACTTACTCTAATTCGCTCTCGAGTGTTAATTTGACACTAGGATTGGAAGTTTGGTGGCTTATAACTCTATTCAGGCTCTTTAAAAAATCTTCAAGTACCCCCAATGAATTCATGATATCTCACTCTTTGCATTAATACTTATTATGTACGCTTCTTGGAAGTTCAGACAAAAAAAACTTCCATTTGGATCACTATACCTATCTTTCTCGTTTCTTAACCGATATGTACAAAATTTACAGTTTTCGAGATTTCGTAAAGTGATAAATTTTGGCATCATTACATTATTGCCTAGATGACTAAATGATGACTAAGCTACGTGAACTTTCCAATCCACTTTCAGAAATTTCTCCTAAGACTGGAAAAATTTTGTTGGTTGATTGTTTGAAAAGTATACATTTATACATTTTTTTGCTCCTGAAACAAATTACAAGCCCTCAAATTTTCAAGGGTCATATTGACAGTTTAGAATAGTGGTTTTCAAAGTGATCCCAACCGCCCCCTGGGGGGCGTTGATAGTCTGCAATGGGGCGGTAGAGGGGGCGATGAGCGAAAAAGTGCGAAAACCATTGGTTTAGAACGAATGATGGTTAATGATGAGCCTTTAAACGTAAAGGTAATTCAGGTCAGCTTGTTTTAAGCATAGAATACAGTAAAATCTATATTCTGCAGTTAAATTTTCGGCAAATCCATAACAGCATCAAAATTTTTTTTCACCACCCCACAGCTGCCCGGGCAATGGACAACAACCGGGAAGCGGAAGAAGACGACGGTGACGATGGGGCCAACAAAGAGAATGACGCCAGTATAGCAGGGGGCAGCGGGGAGGGGGCAGGCACACAAGATCAACCGAAACCGAAGAAGAAACGTGCCAAAAAGCAGGTTAGCACGGTTACAAAAAATAAGGAAAGCATAAACGCCACCCTCGATACCAATCCTTTCACGGATCCATTTTTCGCAAAACTGAATTCCGTTGTCGGCGACGTGAACAGCTCGAGTCGGTTGATGCAAAATTTGATACCGACCGAAAACGGCGAACTGAAGCTGCGGATGGATTATGCCTTCTGGGATGCCTCAGATTCCTTGGAGTTGGACTTGGACGTAGAGGAAGATTACGAAGACTGTTCAGCACTCACCACGATTACCTTATATAGTGTAACGCGAGCAAACAAGTTGCATCAAACACGAGAAGGGTACGTGATAACGGATGCACCTGCGGAAGAGGAAGACAATGACGAAGACCAGCTCAAAGATACCCAGGATCCGCAGATTCGAGATGCAGATATGCCCCTGGATCGGTCGGCTCTGGATGTTCGATTCGATATGGACGCAGATGTTGAACCGATTCCAGTTGGGGACGCTTACATCATCGATTATGCCTCGACTGATGCCCTGGGAGGCCCAGATAATGACGATGATTTCAATGAGGACGATCAGCTCGCGTTACAAAATTGCAGAGGTCTCAAGCGAAAAACCGTTGTCATCGAAGATATGCGTCCGATAGATTCTTCTTCGGCTAATTTGGAATATTCTTACCGAGCGCTGGACACCATCTCGCAGTTTTGGGCTGGTCCTTCCCATTGGAAGTTCAAGAGGTCAAGGAATCTGCGAGGTTTATCGTTAGCCCTCAGTACGGTTTCCGGCAGTGATGCAAAAGCATCGAAGCCCAAAGATAAAATAACGAAAAAGAAAAAACGCTTTGAAGGGGACACCCTGGACGACATTATAAGCGTGGGTGAGGAGTTTTTCCCGCCGTACAGTCAAACTCGTCCCGTTAAAAACATAACTCATTTGAAGAGTTTGATCTGTCGAAAGTGGGATGCTAAAAAACTGAAGTTACCCACAGATTTTCATTTAGAACGGAACAGATTTGATGTGAACCAGTTTAGCCGGGGTTTGAAAGTAAAAGACGTGGACGCTGCTCCAGAGCCAGATGTTCCAGCGGATGACTACGATTACGACAATCCAGTTGATCCAAACTATTGCAGTCGAGTAGGGGTAAGTTGGCTGCAAACTTGAATAAGCTTTTCATACAACTTAATAACAATTTTGGCATTTCATTACAGAACGAAATCGCCGACAGTGTTGCGGATGATGCTGGAACCCTTGGCGGTGGAGATGATCATCATCATTTTGACGACATCAGTCGAGACGGTGACGGACCTTCTGGCGCTCCTACCCTCAACACCAGTGCAGATTTTATACCTACAGAATTCCAAGGTGCCCCAGATAAGGTGAGCAGTAACAAATCTCTCCCCAAGACTTGTCTGTTTCTAATATAGTTTTCTTTCAAATTAGGTGGCAAAAATTCACATAGCGTACGCAAAAACGGCTAAAGTGGTAGACATGAAACAGCTCAAAACCTGCTGTTGGAGGCTAATCACTGAACAGCACACAGCAAACGCGGACCCGAACGTATCCGGCAGTAGTACAACCGAACCAAGTGAAGGCAAGGCCAAATTCTCCACCATCTATCGGGAATTGCCGAACATTCTCACCAAAACGATGAGTGAAAACATTTCCAAATCGCTAGCATTCTACTCGGTTCTGCATCTTACGAACGAACGATCCCTGAGGTTGGTGCGGCAAGATGATCTGAAAGATTTTACGATTCTACCCCCAGCGTAACGCAAGAATGCGGTGCTGTTTTAGTTGATAGATTCGAATAGTGCAAAGTAGTTTATCCCAATGCGAACGTCTACTTTTATTAATTTACCTTTCATATACGCAAATACGTCATTCAACCGGCGACTCCGAAATAACAAGAATAAATTATAGAAACTTTCCACCACGAGCGGTATTTCCTTCTTTTTTTTAGAAAGGCAATATTCTCGGAACATACCTTGCTTTCCTATCACAGCTTAGAATATTGTCTCATATGTTGAAAATAGTTTTAAGAAAGAATTTTTTCAACGAATGCATTTCCATGAGGACCAATCGCTATGCGAAACACGTTGAAAGTTACGGATTCTATAGCATTTTAAAACAAGGAACGAGTGTAAAATATAGTTTGTTAATATAGCTGAGGATTCCTGATAAGCTTTCGCTTTATTTTATAGAACCAAAAGAACAAAAATTATATTTCTACGTAATAGCTAAAAATTTATTTTTCAGAAAAGGAGGTCCTTAGAGAATCACTCTTAATTGTGGTAGTTAAAAGGATTAAGAATGCACATGCAAAAACTTCGACAATGTTTCGAGCTTTACCCTGTATTTAATACTTTTTTTCAAATGTATTTAGGAATAGCTGATTATTTTTACAATTTGTTTGTTGCTTTCTAAATACCCGGATCGTCCGTGCCCAAGATATCAGAGTAAAGTGGTGAAACTATCTTATCCGAATTTGAATAACACAACCAAACATATTTGAACTTTAATATTCATTTAAGAAATTGTTGATTTATCTGGATACGATTATCTACCAAACATCGTTTATTGTGAGCTGTAAAATGTTTCTGATTGATACAGACTTTCTAGAGACTACTTTATTCAAAAAAATAACAATCTTTTGATTTTTTTTTTCAATGTCCTTATAAAGAATAATAAAAAAAAACACATTTTTAGATACATTTAAATATTTCTAAGTCATTAAAAAACACACACAAGAAGATTCCTACTTCAAACTGGACAGATCGATGACGAAACCCGAACACAGATGTATTGGTTTTAAATGCAAATCAACTCGGAATAATTGAGAGAGGGAAACAAAATAGAAACATTTTAATCCACTTTCCAACCGATCGGTTCAGCATTTGAACGGTAACTCAATTTCCAAATTGATCCGAAGCAAATGTGGTTCG
Source organism: Uranotaenia lowii (assembly GCF_029784155.1). Classification (NCBI taxonomy): domain Eukaryota; kingdom Metazoa; phylum Arthropoda; class Insecta; order Diptera; family Culicidae; genus Uranotaenia; species Uranotaenia lowii. The sequence goes on along the minus strand of NC_073692.1, from coordinate 286,608,222 downwards.
TATATTCCTACTTGGAAAGGTGGTCATTTGGTGCTACTAACTCACCCCCAACAAGAAATGGATTCAATCACCTTGTCTTAGCCATTGATTAAAAATTTGAAGGATCAAGATATATTTTGTAAGTTTTCGAATTTTTTTTTTTGATAAAATGAAATACTTAGTAGTAGGATTTTTTTTTCAAATGTTGTCTTCTCTAACCGATTACAGCCTTCAGAAAAAGTTTCTTAAAAATTTAATCAGTTCAAATGTCATGACTAAAACCACGAATTATCTGCAGGATTTGAAAAGTAAGTTTTTGAACTCTCGATGCCATCGATTTGGGAAGATTTGATTCCCTTCACCCTATAGCTTCCCTCTCTTGGGGTTGGGAAACTCTAGAAAAACGTCTTCATCTGTTTTGTTCGTTTCGATTCGATGAAATATTGAACCGAACTTTGGCTGGTGGTGGTGTTGGGTGCGATGCATCGATGGCAAAAATGATCCACTCGGTTCGAAACTCGATTATTATGCAGCTCTGCACTTTGGCCATACGTTATCGGGTTTATTACAGACGGTTGTGCAACATCAATCACTTTATGGCATTGCACATTTTAGTTTCCCGAGTTTGGTTTGGTGAATCCCGAAGGCAGAAGACTCGGGAAGAAATCCGGTATTCCGGTTCCCTGGTGCTTTCTGTAGATTTAATGCCCCACAAACGAGCATAAGAGTATCACCGGAGACCAACCGACCGCCCCATTCCATGATGGCAGCATCTGAGCGGGCTCTCTACATGCTGTGTACAGTATTAAATCCACCGGCTTTCCGGAGGAACTGGAAATTCACCACTCCATCATTGCACTGCGAATGTCTTACTTGATTCAATAATCTGACATTAAAACAGATCAGTGTTTGAATAATGAAGAAACCGACAGACGTGTGCAGCAGCAGATATGAACGTTGGTCCCTCCCTATAATGTTCTACCCGATACAGGCGCGTCGAATAAAAGATTGAGTTCGTTAAGGATGCAACATATTTCGTTGAACCGGACGGCTGAGCTGCATGTTTTAGGTACATTCATAGGTAGGTACCACGGTCGATTTTAGTGACCTGGGAAAATGCTACATCCGTTGATGCCAAGTTTATGGCGCCTCGCAATTCCCATCAATGAACTTCCGGATCGAATGCCGTTTCTTCATTAGGTATACAGTTGCTTCTTGAGTAAGCAGGCTGGCAGACATTCGAAAAAAATGAAGATGTTAAGGTTCCCTTTTTAACAAAATTTCACTTGAATAGATAGTGATAAAATTATTCCCATAATTACGGCCAATTATCTCTTGAACTGAAATCGATTTCAAACATAAATACGTTAAAAATATAAAAGGACCTAACTCACAAAACAAAACCATCATTTTTATTAAAATAATTTCATAGCTATTTTACATGATATAAACAGTAATAAAGTTGGCAAAATTTTAAATCATGATTTTGGTAACCTTATAACGATACAATTATGAAAAATATCGTCAACATTCAGGCGTTTAAAGTGCCAAGCGTTGGCCATGCGTTTGTTATTTCTATCAATGGAGAAACATGAAGACCGCTGCAAGTTTCTGTATGGACATTTTTCAAATTTTAACATCTCCCATAATTTTTTTTGGTTGTTTTTACTGCCGAAAATATCAATAAAAAAAATTGAAAGTGATTCATTCATTTATAAATTTTGTATGGAAATTTGTATTGGGGAGCAAAATTTTCCATTAAAAAATCAACAGAGATGTACTGAATATTTAAAAAAAAATATGACTTTGGACACTGATGAACTGATGTACAAGCTAAGCCTTGAAAAGTGTGTAAAGTCCCGACGACCGTTTTGAATAAATTTTATGTTTTTTGGTTGAGCCACCAGATGGCTCCAAGGCAGCGGTGTCATATATACAGATTTTTCTGTATTATACAGATTTTACAACGTCAATACAGATAAGATACAGATACAGATTTTTATACAGATTTTTGAACATTAATACAGATTTATACAGATTTTTTAGAAAATCTAAATCAATTGTTGATAAAATGGTTTCCACGGGTTAACTGAGCTAAATCTTTTTAAACCTTTATCTTTCGAACTGCAGTATACCGCAAATGTTTCAACAGCACATATAATTTATCCAGACCATTAACTTCTACAAGTAAGCTTTTGTGAAGACTGTAACCATAATTTATTCTAGGTTAGTAGGAGCTTTAATAGTCTCTTTTTCTCAACAGCATAACTTTATAGTTTTAACGGCGAATGATAGCCCCCCCCAAACAGAGTACACAAATTTTGATAATAAAATCAGTATAAAACATCTTCTCCTTAAGTTTGATATCTATAAAGTAGGGTGGTATTTAAGATTATCACATAAAAAGAAAAAGATTGAGAATCATATAGAAAATTCTTATTTCAGATTCAATTAGGTTTGCATCCTCAGTTTTTTAATTCAAAACTCTTTAACTGAATAAACTAGAAGAACACTTTAGAATTTTAAAACAAATTCATTTCTTATACGATATGCAGTAATTTTTTTTAAGCCAGCCCACTTATTGAAACCAGTTTTAGTTCATAAATACAGGAAAAAATCAGGCGTGATGTTTCTTAGACGAAACTTTTCATAGTTAGTCCTAAATGTGCTAAGGATATAAAAATTAGATTTACAATTTTTATCGATAACACATGGCAGAAAATTTCAAGCAATAGAAGAGTGATATAAGCTCTTATATTTTAAATATAAATACAAAAAATAGATTAAAAAATGCATTCAATAAGTTTATGCGCTGGCAAAACTACTTACAAAGATATAAAAAAAAATTGTTACAATTTAGTTATCGACTTTCTCGAGGACCGCGAGTAATTTTGACTTTGGAGGAAAAAGTGATAAATGTTTCCGTTTTGTTATTTTTGTTCCAATTCAACAAAAAATGGAAATTTTGAACTAAATTTAATGAACAAAATAAATCTTTCATATTTCTTGAGGCACCAGTCAAAACGTTTTGTAGACTTCGGCAAGGTTGGGAAATAGTTAAAATCCTAAATATCAAATTCTCAAAAACTTTTTTGAATGATGCCAGATCTATTATTTAGATATTATTTAATTTGTTAAAGCGTTGTGTTTCTGAAACAAAAATATCTAAGCAAGATTGATTGAATGACAGACAACAGAAAGGTTTAAAATCTGTTGTACGTATTCATGTAGGTTTATTTTTAGGGTTTAAAAAAATATATATTAAAATTTCTTTTTGAAATTGATTGGTTTGAATTTAGGAACCCAAAATCTTCTAAAATCAATTAAGTATTAAAACATAGGAAACATAAATGACTTTTCCTTGTGTAACTTTCAATCATAACTTGAATTCAATTTTCATACTTAAATATACATTTTTGAATTTTAAGATTTTAGAAATAAGGTTGGGAAAATTTATAAAACAGAAATGAGATTTTGAATTCAGAATAACATTCATAATTATATGGTTAATTATTTAGAATTATAACTCAATATCATTGAGCTAAATCTTAAGCATTTTGCCTTCCGATTTAGACAATTAAAAACATAGTTTAAAAGTTTTCTGTATGAAAATGAAAAGATGCTCAACAAAATGCTATTCAAATGCGACAAACTTTTAAAATTTGTCCTAAGGTTGTTAGGTTGCGGCCAACAAAATTGCATGTTTTCATCTGGTGTGAGTTAATTAGCCTTTAATAATAATTTTATATCTAACAAAAAAAACTTAGCAATCTAGATCAGAGATGAGCAATTCGCGGCCCTCGAGACCCCAATGTGCGGCCCGCGAAGCCTTTCCGAATTGAATTATTTTCGCAATTTTTGCCTGCGGTAGTTCGTTAGATATCATAAAATACCAGCCAATAAACCAGAAATAGTTGATACGGCGATGACTCGTTTAAATATGTAATTTACGTGTTTCTGTTTGCATTTATCCCTCAATCATTCATATTGGTAACTTTTTTCCAGAAATTCCAGAAAATTTCAAAGGGATAAGTGCAATATCATTGTCAGAAATGAAGTATTGGAGTTTATTCTTATTTAAAATAAAATTTTCCTAAATTTCTTGAGCGTTTTTAAATTCAAAATCGATAACTTAATGAAAGTGGCAAACGCAAATTAAAAAAATCGGAAGAATATTTATGATTTTCATATTTTTGTCAAAGATAAAGTTGTATGATAAATTAACTCAGCAGAAATTTTTTTTGAAAACATTATTATTTTATCAAATTGGAAAAAAATGCTAATTTCGTTAGCAATTGAATTAAAACTCAGCATGAAAAGTGCCGGAAAAAAATTTACATTCATGATAAAACCCTGTATTGTAATTTTGTATTTGATTCAAAAATTCTGTGGAAATGTTCTCTGATGTTATACCAAACGTTGACAAATTCAGTCTTTTCACTTGGTAAATAACAATTCATATTCAAAAAGTTAAGATATTTTCTTCATCAGGCCTTCAAAAGCTTTTCCCAATGGCACTAATGTTTAATTAATAAAATCTATTAAAAAATGCTAAAAACAATAAAGAATGTAGACTCTCCTAAAATTTGCTTGGGAATCTGTGAAATTTTTGTTATTCCCAGGATTTCAGCAAATTTGGTTGACACGTTATATTAAAAATGTTTTTCGCGAATTGCAGGAAAAAAATCAGGGCTTCGTAGGGCCAATTTAAACTGTGGATTTTTTTGGAAAAACGTACAGAAAACCGAAATTTAGATCAGTGAATTTGAACCACAAAAATAAAAAAAAATATATCTCTAGTTTTTTAGTTATTGCTGTGATATAGATACATAGCTCCAGAAGACTTTTAAAGAAAGTAATGAGTAGATACCGCCAGTTAAGATAAAAATGATTATTATATGGAAAGGCGTTAAACGTGTTTGTGCATCGTACGTTTTTAAGAAAAAATGTGATGCAAATGATGTCTATGTTTGGAAGAACGAATGTTTGCGAAGAAGTTAAAGTTAATTGAAAAACTATTTTTTCAAAGATTTAAAATAAATGATTTGAAATAAAAAATTTGTAATTATTACGATTTAACTTTTTATTATCTAGCAAATCTTTTTGTTATTATTTATAGAGTTCGATAAATGATTGACGAGTTTTATTTCATATTAGCGCGCCCGCCGAGAATATTTTGAAATAAAACTGGCCCGTTGGTTCAATAGGTTTCTCGCCCCTGCTCTAGATAAAGTTCAATTAATGAAATAAATTGTCAATTTGTGAATAATGAATACGTTAAAACCATCAAAACTGATTTCCAAATAGCATATTAAGCGATAAGCTTACATAGAAAACAATAACATAAGTTTTTGGTCGTTAAAGTTCAAATACAGATAAATACAGATTTTTTCATGAGGCCGATACAGATTTTTTAAAAAACCATCTGACAACCCTGCTCCAAGGACACCAGAGAGAACTGTCAAGAAGAAAATGAAATGTAAACAAAACAAAATAACAAACTTTTAGTAAATTATGAGAATTAAGGTCGTGTCTATTTGACGAGTTTCGCGCAAATTGATGTTGAAGATTCGTTACACATTTCTGATCTGCGATATCAAAATTTTACTTCAAACTAGCATGAAGCACCTAATATAAACAGATATGATGCGTGAAAATGCCGCTCAGAGAAGCCTAGTATCTGTATATCTTCGTTGAATTGGTAATTTTAAGCTAAACTGGATAAAATAACTGGTTCGTCTAGCTTGTTCAAAGTTGTTAGTTAGCCTCTTTAGTAAAAAGAATCAAGGTAAATTGAACCAGATGAATTGAACTTGTTGTGAATATATTGAAGCCGTCCATTTTTCTACGATGTTAGTTTATTAATCTTTGAGATCATTTACAGTTGCGCTCTTCCAAGAATCGGGTACTTCAAAAGTTGATTCGGCTTGTTTAAATGATAGCATTTGAAATTTTGAATACGATTCTGGAATTTTATAATCTGTTATTTCGTCAGTCTCTCTAGTGACATCATTATAATAATGCTATTTTTCTCAGCTGAAATTTATTCGTAGCTCATCTAATTATATAGAGCAATTCATCTAATCGTATTTAAATTTATTTATAAATGTGTTCAAACACCATTGCGCCCTCTCGAAAAATTCTTACTTTCAAAAGAGCTATCTTGAAACAGTGCCATCTATTGCGCCGTTCAAAAGTTACAAATCAAGCAATAGATGGCACTGTTTTTCGTCACTTTTTAACGGCTTATTTAAAAGAGAGCATTGGAAATTTTACACAAGTTTCTGAAGATTTTTTGTTCGAGCTTGTACATCAGTTCATCAGTGGTTGTACCTCAACATTCTGACGAAAGGTGAATGCTGCATCATGGACGAGGAAACATATGTGAAGGCCGCCTTCAAACAGATCCCCGGTAATCTATTTTCCACGGCCAAGTATAAGTTCAGCGTTCCGGAGCATGTCCGCACTCAGAAGATGTCCAAATTTGAGCACCTTTCGTGACCCAGGACACGAAGAAAGGACAGGTGTACATGAAAGAGTGCCTCCAGAGGCGGCTGCTTCATCTCCTGAAGGCCCACAATGTCCCTACAATCCTCTGGCCGGATTCAGCCTCATGCCACTACTCCAAGGACGTGCTGAAGTGGTATGGGGATAATAAGGTCGATTTCGTGCTGAAAATGCTCAACCCTCCAACACTCCGAAGCTCCGCCCCATCGAGAAGTACTGGGCGATTATGAAGCAGCACCTTCTTAAACGACCTAAGGTAGTAAAGACAGTCGCGGAACTATATAAAGTATTGGTTTACATGCAAAAAACGGTTGATTCACAGGTTGTGCAGAATCTTATAGCCGGGATTAAGGCCAAGGTGCGGGCCTTTGCGTATGGACTGTAAATAAAATACGAGTTAAATAATAATATGAACTTTAATAGTTATTTTTCAATTCCTGAAAATTTAATGGCAATCAGATGAAAACTTGAATTTTGCGAATCAATTTTGTGTGTGGCAATTTCATCGTGGGCACCCTATATCATTCTTTTCAGCCACTTAAACCAACTTCAAAGCAGCTTTATGAACTTAAATTTTGGACTGATTAGCATTCACTTTAGACAGAAACGAAAACTGTTTAAGCTTCTATGAACTCTTTTTAACGCACTTATGGTTGCCTGGATATGGCTTAATTATGCTTATGAAATCGGAAATTAAACCTCAATTCAGAATCGATATTCCATAGCTGAATTTTGAGTAAGAATTCTGAATATCTGAATCTCAAATTATGAATTCTGAATCTCTTCTCCGAATTTTGAAACTGAATTCCAAATTCTCGATTGAAATTTCTGAATAATTAATTTTGAATTCTTAATCAATTGAATTGTGATTTGAATTTGAAATAAGGATTTAAATTTTAAAAATGGGTTGATTTTCGGCTTTCAGTCTCAGGTTTTTAGTGAAAACGACTTAATTTCTACATATCCAACGGGATGGGATATGGAATCTTCATAAGAGACTAAAATTTATTTTAAAAAATAAATTCACGTCGACTGAATCTAATGATGCGCCATATCAAACCAGACAAAACCCCATCTTTTTCGGAAAGTATCACTTAGATTCAATCGACGTGAACTTAATTTTTTTTTATAAACTTTAAACCCTGATGAAGGTCCACAAAGGATCGAAACGTTGGATATATAAAAATAAAATCGTTCTCACTTGAAAATTGAGACTGGAAGCTGAAAATCAACCCACTTAAAGCCAATTATTCAGTCGCCCCTAAAAGAATCAGATTTCTGAATTTGAATTCAGAATCTGAATTCTGAATCTGAACTCTGAATTCGAGTTCTGAATCTGAATTCTTGAATTTGAATTCTGAATCTAAGTTCTAAATCTGAATTCTGAATCTGAGTTCTGAATTCTGAATCTGAATCTAAATTCTGAATCTGAATTCTGAATCTGAATTTTGAATCTGAATTCTGAATCTGAATTCTGAATTCTGAATTCTGAATCTGAATTCTGAATCTGAATTCTGAATCTGAATTTTGATTCTGAATTCTGAATCTGAATTCTGAATCTGAATTCTGAATCTGAATTCTGAATTTGAATCTGAATTCTGAATCTGAATTCTGAATCTGAATACTGAATCTGAATTCTGAATCTGAATTCTGAATCTGAATTCTGAATCTGAATTCTGAATCTGAATTCTGAATCTGAATTCTGAATCTGAATTCCGAATCTGAATTCGGTATTAGGATTCTGAATCTGAATTCTTAATCTGAATTCTGAATATATATTCTGTATTTGAACTGCAGTATGATTTTGAATCTATTATGTAATTTTGAACCAGAGTTTATTGAAAGCAAAAACTCTACCGAGCTTCAATTGTGTATTGTACACGTAGGAATAAAATCAGATCAATTTCCCGCGGAATCAATTGTTTTCGTTCTACATTTCCATAATTTAATATCTTATACCATCTCCTGCACTGATTCGCAACGATTTTAATTCCTTCAGCACCCTTCCTTCAAAATGGAACTTTCAATTGATATGCGCCATCATAAAGTCACCGTTAGATGAAATAAAAAAAAAGAAAAGATCTTTCTTCAGATGGAAAGGGCAAAGCAATAACATTCCAAACTTTGCCATCTCCGGTGCAAATTTTACATTATACCATCTCTGAGCTGTGCGGCACAATCTGCTGGAACGAGATCTGGTAATGTTTATCCGTTTGGATTTTCTCGCTACAAATTTAAATTTATTAAATCGTCGCTTCCCCGCGATGTGGTGCCTTTTTTATATATTATAAAACTCTGGTGGGGTAAGGTGACCAAGTAAGGATTAATTTTAAAGCTATAGAACTTTTCGGTTGTGTATCCCTATAACCGTAACAAACACCCTAACCAAGTGACAATGTTTGAGGGCACATCTGTGTTCTGTTCTATATTTGCGTTTTCTTCCCAGTTGGGGTTGTTAGTAACGTGCTTTATCACCAGGCAAATCATTCCATATCGACAACGACGGGGTTTGAAGTTTACAGCATCAGAGGCGATGATGACGGATGGTAAAACAACACATTTCCGGCAAGTTCGGTGTGTCGGAAATCAATCCTGATTGCATTTTATGACTTGTTTTTTTTTCATGGGGATGATGCAGACTGATCCAGTGGGACATTCACACTTCCCCTGAACGGGGGAAAATTGAAACGTCAATCAGTGGCACAATCTCATTTGAAATTGATGAATTAGATTTGCAGTGGCAACAATGTATCGCAAATGTTGAAGACTTTTTTAACCAGGAAAAAAGGTTAAACTCCAACGTTCACAATAACTATTTCTGTAATTGTCATCCGGAATTATGAATCATCAATAACCGAAACGAAAAGGATAATTCGATAATAGCGTTGCTAATTTTTTTAACGAAAATTTCAACTACCATTTAAAGTTATTTGAACAATCAACTCTTGAAGATTTAGCGTTATTCAGTTAGTGGAACTTAAAATATGCAGAACTGTTTTACTCGCTAGCTGACGTAAATTTAGCAACAAAACAAATTCGCTAGCTTTTTTGTACATCTAGCGATTGAAAATAGTGCACTCCATGCTTATGAAATGCTAGAAAAACAATGTGTTGCTTATTTCTCTATTATAACTTCTCCATCGAACGCTAATAACAAAAAAAAACCCAACAAGGGGTGAATATTCACGCAGGTTTGCGATTTGAAACGACCGCAATCTCTCATTTCGGTATGGTGATAAGTTTTTCTTCCCTCATCACCATTAATATCATCAGCACCCACATTCAACTTTTGCAGCCGTGACGCGTCGTCAATCCGAATAGCAGAAAATGAAAGAGTCACATGCAATGCGTGTCACAGGTGCGTCTCGGTTAGAGGTTGGAATTTTTTTCCTTGCTCGAGGGGGTGGTTTCCGATAAATCTTTGCACACTTATTATGCAGCAAATTTTCCCTTGAACAAAAAAAAAAAAAAAACAACCGAATCCACCCCGAGACAGAAGCATTCGTTGTTTGATGTATCGTAAAGATAAGGTTGAGGAGCTGCTTGTTGATGCTTGGCATCGGGGATGTCTCTCATTTTTTCAATATTTTATCATATCTTTAATTTTCCTTCAAGGAGGAAAACGAGGGAGTGGAAATTTATGTCGCTCTCAAGGTCCTCTTCGAGTCACGAGGGAGGGTACCTTCAACAAATTGTATCCTAGAAAGACATCCAAAGGGTGTGCAGGGGTGTGTTAGCGAGTCAAGTGTCAAATGTCATTAGCAATCTGTCGATGTTCATCTCACTAGCCGGAGCAAATCTTTGCCAGGATCTAATTATGACCTTTTCTGCTGAACAGAATAGCCTGTTGAACGTCGTTCCAATTTGTTGGGATCGAGGATTATTGAGCTGAGCCAGGATATTGACCTTTTCTGTGATATTTGTATGGAAGAAACGTATGCAATCCGAGAAAACAGAAAGCGAATTCTAGCGGATTGTCTAAGGTCATACAGTTCGGAAGTAGGTACGGTGAAAATAAAATAATTCTTGCTTTATGATTTAACTCCATTCAGTAACCAAAGGACACCAAGACCTATAAACGCGCGCATATAAAGGTCGCATTAGGATGAGTACCTAATTGGTACTCAAAGGAATGGAGAACAACTTTCTCTTGGAGCTAGAAGAAGAAATTTAAAATTTCTAAATGAACAGGTCAGCTAGAAATATACAAAAACCTTTTCTCTCCAGAAGTTTTTTTTTTCGTTTGCGTAACTCGAGCATTATTGAAGCAATCAATTTAGCGTGGATGAAAATGTGAAAATGTATGTTTCAATAATGCTGGATCGAGAATACCCTCTTTTAGTGGGGAGCGATTGAAAGGGGGGATGATGTGTATGAGTACTGTACATTAGACGAAGTCGATTTGTGGTCAAACCCTGGGGTCTAAAAAGCTTTGTTTTGGTTCAAAATTCATCCATGATTTTTTGCAAAATTTTCCGAGCCGTTTCAAATAAAAAATAACAAAAAAAAGATAAAAAATATATCAATTCTTTCGACGTTTCGAGGTTTTCTAAGTCGTTTGGCACAAAATAAAAATTTTGATTTGTCCGATTTCTTTTGGTGATTTTTTAGGGAAAAAGAACCGAAACGTTGAGTACTTTGAGGCATCTCTAAATAAAGTCCGACTGTACCGAAATTTTGCACAGGTCAGTTTTTTTGGCCAATCAACAAAATGTATGGGAGAGTGTGGAATCATGGGCCACTTTTTTCGTTGTTTCATAACTTCTTCATTATAAAAGATAAAATGAAAATGAAAAATGGTATGGTTTTCTACATTTTCAAGGTATCATAAGGTATTTTTTAAATTTTTAATAAGTTATTTTCCCCAAATTCTGACTGTTTTAAAAAAAAAGCAATATTTTGTGGATTTTGAAAAACGGTAGGGAATCGTGGGTCACCAAATCCAAATTGACCAAATAACATGCAAAGTTGATGAGTTGACCCAAAACTGTGATTTCCTAATTCATTTCGTTATTTTAAAGCAATTTCAGATGATGAAATAAAAAAGAAAGCTGTGTATGATCGAGTAGATTCCAAAACCTGGCTCGCGATCGTTTTGGCAAAGTTTCTTATACAGGATGGACAAAATATTTTTCATAACTCTTCATTTGGCATAAGAAAACTTTACTGATAGGAAAAACGTATTTTAAGTTCTGAATGTGTATAAAACCATAGAAATATAGGTGGTTCAAGATGTGTGGCCCACGATTCTCCACAAACTATGATTTGTAAATTGGTTGCGTTTGTGTGACTTATTGATGTTTCATCACAAATTCCTTTACCACGTGAAAGATCATGATAAAACTAAGATAATAAGCGTATGAGCATATTTTTGTTATGCACTTTAGGTTCCCCTCGATGAAATTAGCGGGTGTTTTTTTAATTATGTAAGTAAATTTTTCTAACTTTTTTTAGCTTGATAAATAAAAGAAGCATATGATGCGTATTTAAGTCAACAACATATAGGAATATATGCTCACGCATAGTGACGACGATGACAGTTAGGTTGAGATTTTTATCTCAACACACATCTGAGATATTAAAAGTGGCCCACGTTTCCTCATGGCCCACGATACCCCACTCTACCCTGCATATATGATCGTTTTTCGAAATTCGACATGACCCATCAGGCTGCCACCCTAATGTATATGGGCTCGTATGCGGTAGAGTGTTATGTTGTTTACGTTATTTGATTACATTATTTGCCAAATCCGAAACTTCAAAATACCTACAACACTGATTTATACTCGTCCATTTCCCGAGAGATTTCTTTACGATCTGAATATAACGAAGTAAAATATATTTTGCACCACAAGCTATGCTCCTTGACTATAATTATAGTCAAGTGTATTATAATCAATTAAACTAGCAAAACCATCAAAACGCAAGCATAGATATAGCTCGTAATATAAAGTGTAATCGATAATTGTGAACAGAAAGTAATCATTATTGACGTCTCAAAATCCATTAGAAAAAATGTCGATTCCGATAGTGATGATTCGAAAATTTTGTTATGTGTACATATATAGTTATGTTGCACTTTTTTGCGTTACGTTATTTATGGATGCCGCCAAAACTGGTATTGAGTCTAAATTAGGTGATTAAGTAGTTACTTTTTTCAAAATTATTCAAAATGTGTTCAATTTTTGAGCTATAAATCAAGTTCAGAGCTTTTATGATTCTTCAACACCTACCTCGCTAACTTTCAGCTACTCAGTTCAGAGTGACGGCTACTCAGTTGTCGCCAAAACCGCACCTTCTTAGTCCTGACTAAACGGCCTTTATTCAGATCTGACTATCAGCCCTTTTCGCGACAACTGAGTCGCATTCTGATGCGCGAATGCTTGCGGAACAAATTTCGGCCGCTTTTTCCACGTAGGAATAAATCAATAAGAATATTATCAGATTGGGCTAATTGGTTATATTTCCATAATTATATTTTTTTTTTAAACTTTTACCAAATTTACATTTTTTTCTAAATTACACTTGCACCTCTTCACCTTTTTACACCGCTTTACAGTGGCTTTCTCATCCGAATGATAAAGTGGTATCCGCCGGAACACCAAATTGGGGACAACGAAACGGGATTGTGGCTTACACTGAACCCAAATCCACTCTTAAAATACACATAATTTTTCACTTAAAACAAGGATCCAGTGATTTTCTTCCATTCAAGTGCGACATATACATTTCACTTGACAGTCACTTAAATTTCAAGTGAATTCATCCACATTCACTTCAGTCGTCACTTGAATTTGAAGTGAGAAAAAATATTCACTTCCCCATCACTTGAATTTCAAGTGAATGTCGGGTCGGTTGTGTTTATTTTCAGAGTTCAAAATGGCAAATTTTAAAGAGCAGCGTTTAAAGCTTATGCTGGATTTGGATTTTCCCAATTCTTTACTAGGCGGTAGTTTGTGTTGAACGTGATGTAAGGAAAAGTTATTTAAAGGTGTTATTATGTTTCAGCTTGTGGGTTGAACTGGACAGATTTTCTGGTTTGCAGCAGGTAAGATTTAGAAGTCGCACTATCCGCAGTAACCGATCTGCCTTGGGATTACGATGGAATTTTCCAATCAATAAATTTATGGTGAAAGCGTAATGTAAGTATTTGAAATCGAAGTGGTGTTCTATAAATGTTCTTTTATTTAAAACGCGTGAGAGAATTAACTAGAAACTTACTTAGAAACTCAGATAAATTTCATTCGAATTTCCTAGTTTAATTCACTTGACTGGTCACCTAAGTGAATTCACTTGACCCATCACTTAAAATTCAAATGAAATTACGTATGGCGAGAATTTACTACAGATGTCACTTATTTTTTAAGTGAAAATTATTTTGGGTGTAGCTTTGCTGCTGCTAGTGCACTTCCGAGAGTAGTTCCTTCTTTGCATATTCCATTATTGCACCCTGTGATCAAATCAAAAACGTTCGATTCTTCAGAAATGTTGATAATAGTTGATTATTACCATTAGAAATCGGTATTCTGAATAAAAATTCAGCATCTTCGAAAAAAGTGATGGTAGGCCTCGAACTAACTGATCAACATTTACTCAGTTGTTGCCTTCAAGCACTCGAAATCGCCGAGTGCCAACTTTCGTGTCGTCTGAGTAGCCGTTACTCGGAAAAACTGAGTCATTTTAGATTAAGCGGTGGCTGCCAAAGGCGTTCTCTGAGTAAAATGGAGCCGGGCTCTGGGTATTTCAAAATTAGCGAGACCACTAACTTGTACTCAGAATTTTAGGACCTTTCTTATGGAAGCCGTTTCCTGATAAGGCTGCTTAAATGCCGGATTCAGTGAGCAAGCATAAGCACAAAGATGAAATTGCGATAAATATTGATAAAAAGTACATTCCAAAATTCTCATTGTCTTCTCGTTTCTAACATGCATCGAATCACGAAAAAACAATTGATTTTAACATAATATTGATCATGAATCATATTTAATTTATATTACACGACTTCCATGATACTAGATTCCAACAATATCGGTTGAGATTTGGGGATTTTTTTTTATTTATCTGACGGGGTTACGCCGGGGGTCTTGAGATTTTCCCCAAAATAGAAAATTTGGTTCAATTTACGACTTAAAAACACATGTATTTTTTTGAGATTTTTCAGATATATTACTCTGTTAAGTTATCGAAACAATAAAATAGCACATCAAAATGCATTGAAATTTTGCAGAACTTGGCACAAAGGCGCGAAACTGGGCATAAACGAATACGCCATTATACGCCATATTGGATGAAACTTGGATTTAGTTTTGATTATCAAAGCGCGGAAAAATATAGAATTTTATCTGTATTGATATTTAAGTACTTTTGTTCCTATGTTTTTAGAAGCGCGCGCTACCTGGTTTAGTGTCTCCAGATGAAAAAATGCATCATAAATTGGGCTATACAATGGTATTTTTAGCATAATATTTGGTGATGAAGACGGTACCTTAAGACATAATTTAAAGCTTATATACATTTTTTTATGTTTTAGGTCATTACTGACACCGACAGCGACTACCTCACCTCTTTACAATCCAACGATATCAACTTGGCTGCACCGTACTTCACTGTTCAGGAAATCAACGAAAAGTTATCCCGGTTAACCCAACGAAAGGTGCTGGTCCAGATAACATACCTCCCGCAATTTTAAAACTATGTGCTGCACCTTTAGCTGCCCCGTTTGCAGAGTTCATAACCGGACAAACACAGAATGATCGTTCCCAGAGCATGGAAAATTGCCGCTATCTCACCAATAGGGGAGAATGAGGATACTTGATCCCTGGGGATACTTGATTCCTTAGCTATATCTCGAAATTGGAATGTCTTACAAAGATCAAATGTTCTAGAAAAATGTGCCAAAATGAGCAAAATAACAATACTTGTAGTTTAAAATTTTTTAACAAAATAATAGTTTGAGTAATTGAACTTTGTTTGAAAAATTTCACAAAATGTATCTTGAAGATCTTTTTTCATCACTTTAAAATGTTCCTTACGTGGGAAAATAATGAAAAAAATATTTGTTCCAATGTATCAATCGTTCGAGCGTAAAATGAACTTCAGAATGCCATATTTTCAAAGCAATGGAAAACTCTCAACTTTTTTCAGAAAAAGTTTTCTTAAATGTTGATTATGGGTACAATTAATCCCCTAGAGTTGGGTACAATTGATCCCCCTTCCAAACGGAATATTCTTCTTCTGAATTGATAGTTATGATTGCTGATTACAAAATTACTAATATTTATCCAAAAACTAATATTTATCAAACAATTGTCTGAAGAAAAGAGCAAAAATAATTAATTTTCTCTAAATTATAAAAAATAGCGCCTTTAAGTATGCAATGTTATTAGCGTTGAGACAAAGTTATAGAATTTTCTTCTTATGTCTGCTATAAACTGTGAAATGAGAACAAACATGACCAAATAGTCAATTAACATTCTATCTTGGGGTTTTGTTTGATTTTTATACAAGGATTAGGGCTTCTTGAATAAAAGATCAAGTCTCCTTCAATAGGGGATCAAATCTCCGCTAACTTTAGAAAAATCGCAATTTTTTACTCCCACGAAAATGCTTCTAGTTCATCAACGGGTTCAAGTATCGTTCTAATTTTTGGAGCATAGAAACTTGAAGTTACACGCTGTCAGAAAATGTCAAAGACGGCGAGTTGCTAAATTTTTCCAAAAAGATATGGTGAAAATAAGAAAAGGGGATCAAGTATCCCCACTCTCCCCTACATAAATCGAGAAATGTTCACAGCGTGTAAAACTACCGTCCTATTTCGAATTTGAACTCCATCTCGAAATTATTTGAAGTCTTGATACACGCTACTGTGAAACCTTTGATCTGTGTGGCTCAACCACGCTCAACATGGTTTTGTGAAACAAAGCTCGACCGTTGCCAACCTGATGTGTTACCTAAGCTCATTAAGTGACTGTTTGGAGAAAGGTTGTCAAGTCGATTCTATCTACATTGATATTTAACCGCGTTAAATACTTATTGGAAAGCTGGACCGTATAGGTTTCCCTGGTTGGGTACTTGACTGGATTGCGTCGTACTTTAATGTCCAGCATGCTTTCACGAAAGTCAACAGCTCACTTTCGAGAACATTTGCCATTCCGTCAGGTGTACCTCATGGAAGCCATCTAGGGCCTCTTCTCTACATAATCTTCGATAACGATCTCTGTGCAACTCTTCAATCCGATACGCTAAAGTATGCCGACGATCTGAAGCTTTTTCGACCCCTTTTGCTGTAGGAAAGATCGTAGCTGAGTACGTGAGACCTTTTAAGTCCCTCCACACGTATGAGTTCAGATTCGGGTTATACCGCGCCCTAAGATCGCGTTGCTTTTGAATTGTAGTGTCATACGAGACCCAAGACCTTTCATTAGCTTATCAAATTTAGTTGACTATCTCGCTCCGATCATCCTCTTTCCTGATTCTTATTAGATCGCGCATGATTTGCGAGATTTCGTCACTATAGCACGCTACGACTGTTCGTTGCCACACATTTTACTCACAATGTTTTCAGCGTTCAAATTTTGAAGTTGTTGACGTCTTGAAATGAACCTGGGGCAGACAAAGATAGCATGTTCTGCCTATTCCTCCGTATCTACACATTCCGGGCAATAAGGTGAGCTGATTAGCTTAAACCGATGTAGGTATTGCTTAAAGCACCCATGACCCGAAAGGAACTGCGTCAGGTAGAAGTTGACCTCTCCATACTTCCGATCTACCCAGGCTGAAAGTAGCGGGATTAGCCTATGCGTCCATCTTGCGTTGTTCGATGCGTCCCATTGCTCCTGCCACTTGAGCATTGGCGCTACTCGTTGAATTTTACGCACTCCTCTAACAGCTCATGCTTTGTAACACTCCATATTCCCCGCCAGAGTTATGTCGATGGGAATCATGCCTGCGACGACAAAAGCTGCATCTGCTGATATGGTCCTGTATTCACAGGAAACTCGCATGGCTATCAGCCGATGTGTGCTCCGTAATTTGGATCTGTTGCGCTCTACCTCTATCGCGAAGCTCCAGGCCGCTCCTCCGTATCGTAGTTTTGACAGTGCTACGCTCACAAGGAGACGTCTTTTGCTACTCTTTGGACCATGTCAGTTCGGCATAATCCAGGCCAATGAATCTATGACTTGGGATGCACTTTCACAACAGTATTTGTCATGCGCACCAAAACTTAAACTATTGTCGACCATTATTTCTGCTGCTATTTCGAAGATGTCGTGTGCCCTCCAACAGTAATCTCTATGTGCACAACTCTTTTATTGGTCACAAGCAGAGCTCGTATCCTATCATCCTACTGCATATGGCAGAAATCATCCTATTGACAGATGTTGTGAAAGTTAAAACTCAGTGTGCCCCTTGTTTGATTCTAATATGTGTATACGTAGGTTTAAACTAGTACTAAGTATAAATTCTTATTTAAGCTATTAGTCTGGACGGTAATTCAACCAAAGACGATAAATAAATGAAACCGATAGTCGGTTTTGGAGAAATAGCCCGGTAATACCGGTTTCGGTTTCGGCATTACCGGTATCACCAACCCAACTCGCAATAGTAATATCAGTGACTTCGATTGGTGTAATCACATCAGATATAAATATTCAAAACTATCCTTACACCTAACAACCTACCTTTGAAAATTATAACTAAGTTTCAACAGTTTTGTACGGAATGTAAAAAGATTATCCGGCTTCGATGATTTTACGTACAAGGCAAGGATATTAAAGTCAATTTAATGGTAGGGTAATTTTTATACCTCATGCCTTGCTTAAACATAGATTTTTTTTAAAAGAAACTATCGAAACTATTTGAACTGTTCTCAGAAGCGCTATAAGTACATGCATAGCCAAGATCATTTGATGGAAAGAACAAAACTACATGAGTGTTAGATTACAAGCATAATCCGGAAAGTGTGTCGTCATTATGAGGGATTATCCGTCTTCAAGAGTCAATTTAGCAAATAAAGAAATGTATCTGGTAAGTTAGGATAACGAGCCGCTATTTGGCTCTCCCCTTTTTGACAGTTGAACCATTTTTCGACAAACACGTATCAAATTTCATATGATTAGAAATAGATAGGTGTTGCTTGACTTGAACTAATAGAATGGAGTTTTCATAGCTAATCGAACAACTTTTGGAGGTGCTTTGGTCCGATTTGAGTTTTCGCCTCGTAAAAGGACCTTGATTAAACACAGATGTTTCAAAGGAATTGATCTACTTAGCATCCTTTTGAATATTTCATCAAAGGGAACATCGTATATCGATGTCACGTGCGATAAATGTCTACACCCAAAATTCAGCCTCTGTGCCAATGGCGTGTAGTCAATTTCATAGCATCATTGGTACAAGAAGATAACGCGACCGGCACTGATTCGATTTGCGCCCACCGGCATTAGCCTCCCAGCGCAACCGAATTGCGTATGTCTGAATGAAACAAAATAAAAACGTTTTGCGTCCCTCCCCATCGCATCACAAGCCGAAGAAGGATGGAAATAAATACCGGCCAACACCAGGCAGCCAGCGAACCGAGCACTGTGCGTGTGAATGTAGCAAAAGCAACAACAAAAACATCCTTCTATTTCAATCCAACGGCAAACACGGCTAAGCTGTCAAGGGGTTTCCCGTTTCCTTCACTCCCGTTCCCTTTCCCGTTTCCATCGCAAGACAAAGGAATGCATTGAAAGGAGGCCAAACGCCGGGAAGCCGCCGTTGAACTTTTTTTTTGTGATTGATCGGTAACAGAAAGCCTATGACAAATATACCTCGTCCTGCATGAAGCTCGAATAGTATACTGGTTAGAATGTCGGACTGGCAAGACGATACATTTGGTGATTTGAGTTCGATTCTCACTACAGCGCTGTGGTTTTAATTTTTATTTTCTTTTTTCTGGGATGAATTATCCAATAGGAAGGAAATCCCATAAAATGTTTTTCTTGTTTTGCTTGAATGTAGTGGTCATCATTTTGGTTGGGAGCCGAGTCCTTATGCCAGTTACGGTTTTTCAAACATACCGTCTTCGGCACAGTGCACATTTCAGCGCATTATCGGCACAGAGATATGCTAAATAGGCATTGGATTTTTGCAACCTCTTCTATGGGTGTATGAATCGATGGGGATATTAAGTATTTCATCGGGATTCGATGAAACAAGCGTACGCGAAAATTCCATTTTGCCATCTTCGTTTACCTCTCGGATGCTAGGTCTGTAAGAAGGTACATATCTGTATCGTTACAGATCATAAGTATGTAAGCACCCATTTGCATTCACCGCAAGATTTATGACAGCTACTTCGGTGCGTGGTGTGGGAAGGTTGGCAGAAAAGTTTCATGTTTGTACACACTCTCGTCTCGTTTCGTTTCATCGTTCTGGGCAACAGAGCGAAGCTTTCCACAAGTTTTCTTTCAGGGAAGGAAAAGTCCTAGAAGATTACTACTAAAATGCGCTCAAATGCCGAAAAAACTGTCAGACATGGAAACTTGATTGGCTCCGGATAGGTTCTGTCGGATTGTGAATCAAGCACGTCTTCCCCATTTGCCTCAACCGGAAAATGCCGTAAGAGCGTGTGGCTTGTTCTAAGATGAACTCCATGGATGGTTGTTTATCAGGTTATGATGGAAAACCTATTTCAGAGGTACAATTTGCAGATTGAAAAAAGCTATTTTGCTGGTAATAAAGTTGCCGATAGGCGAACATTTTGAACATAAATTTAAAGAAACCGACCTTTCCGAATGCTAGGAACGGAGGAGTAGAGCGAAAAAAAAAAATCCATCATAAACCATAAACTTTTTCTTCTGCCAAGTTTCGGAAGACTGTCAGAGTTTTGGAATTCCCCGAACGAAAATCAACTTTTTCTGACGGCAGGCTCAGGAAACGTTCGTCTGTCTATTTTAGAGCACACACACATGTCTGCCAGATTGCATAACGAGATTTGGGAAGAAGGAAAAACGAATCCGGGGAGTTTGGCTGGGTCCCTGTGGAACGTCCCTTAATTTTGCAGGTGAAAGATGGATGGACAGGCGGAATTGGGTTCAGCAGAAGTAAGTAGCTGATGAGATTTAGAGATTTTGCTGTCCGAAGAATACGAGGAGGTATAAATCGTAACAAGTATGAATTCGATGCTAAGGATGATATGATTGGTTAACAAGAATTTTTCAGGAGTAGATTTGTGAACAGATAAAGAGAGTGATGAAACACAAATCGATTTGATTGAAACATCAATCAATAGTTGGTAAAGCAACGGTAATGCCTTTATGTATTATCAAATGAATAATGCTATAGCTCTAATGAAGTTGTGCTGATCATAATAAAGCTAAATTGTTACTTGGGTTTTCAAAAAAAAAACCATTTCATTTAACGCTTAACCACTATTTAACCAGTTTAAAGTTGCTATCTTGCTGAAAACAGAATAAGGACCCATTTTCGACCATTTTTTCCCTCAAGTTTCTTCCTTCATCAAACGCTGGATTGTAACTACAATCGATTCCGTGTTGTTATCCATTAAGTACGGAGTAGGATCGTAACACCCATTAAAAACACGCACAAGTAAGTGGAGGGCATCTTCTGATCAGAGGAAAACACCCCCAATGAATGTCTATTCTTGCGAATAGATTTGCTTTCCGATCGGGCAACGAAGAACCGGGAAGTAGAAATCAAGTAAATTTATTACCCAATATTCTGCCATTTAATCAATGCAACCGGCAACATTCGCTAGCCATACAAGAAACAAACGTAGAGAGACGATTTTGTACGTCCTACGTTTTACTGAAGTGTAGGTCGCATGTTCATCGGTCTGCATGTTCCGCATTTGCTGGACTTTGGATAGTGCAGTAAGTGATGCCAGATTGTACTAACTTGAAAATTCTAAAAACGCTCATCTCTTTATGAATGTTTTCCTGATTTGTTAGGCGTAGATTGAGGCGCTGCTTAAAGATTTAAAAAAAATACAAAAAAAAAACATTTCAATAACCTTTGAATTTGAAAGGAAGAGGAATCTTTTTACCATGTGCATAAAACATTTGGCATCACTTTCTCGGTCAGAAAATTCATCAGAACTTTCCTTCCGGCAATGGCCATCGGTTCAGATTGGCGTGAGCTGCACCGGGGGAATTTTAGTGCTAACCTGTATATTGATGGTGTGGTTTTCACGAAAAGAAAAAAAAATCCGTGTTTCAACATCGGCACACGTGAAGTCCTTCTTTCATCGGTCAGTCGACCAGCTGTGTAGGAACGGTGGATGAATTGTTCCGGGATTGTGTCTGATAGTACGCAATCATATCACAATGTTATTTATACGATTTTTATGGTGCGTGGGTGGGTTTCACGCTTGTTGCATCTTGCATTGATTTAATGGAAAAATAGTTGTTGGATATGATGAATTTCTGCTACAGACTCACGAGTTCTTTCGAAACATCAAACAATGATATCGATCGAAGAAATAATGCAGGAAGTAAAACTCCAGTGGAAAAGTAGGAAGATCTTTAAAGAAGTGAAGGAATATCTCCTCAGAAAAATTGTATGATTTTTTTATTTATTTATTTGATCATTGGGATTTTAACATCTATGGGGTCATTCATCCCTCTGTATGATTTTGAGTGGTGCTTCTTTTTAAGTTTCTAAAATGGGTTTCGGAGAAAGAGAAATTTGCAAGCCAGGATAAGCCCGTGGAGGTTTTTATGATCGATCCACTTTTTTTGACGGGAAACTAAAAAAATATTCAGGTTATTACAAACCAACGTTTAAACACAGCTCTGTTTCAGCCAGCTTCAACGAAATTCTAAATGTCATTACATTACCGCTCTTGTATCTCAAATTTTCCAACGTGCTAAACCCGTTGGTACCTACAATATTGCAGGTGCAATGTGTTGCAAATTACCAAATTGAGGCCCACCTCAATGCCTTCACTTAGCACAAATTGCACAACAGTGCACTCCGACAAATTTATAATCACTTCCACCATGCCACATCATGCCAGCTCCGTGTGAGAATGAAATTTTGGCCGTCCTACCCAAACCGTTAACCGAAAATTTCTCAAATTGATAAGTGACTATGATCAATTAAATAATTGGGCAATCGTCCGCCCGAAAATGTGCATATAGAACTAACTCTTGAGCGAGAATCGTTTTGATAAATAATCGTTCATCAGAATGATACTCGTAGGAAAGTGCGTTGATATTTTTGAAGCACCTTTCAGTAGGTTTATGCCATCGTACTTATTGTCCGTAGTTGGTAAATGTTTCAAAGATGGCCCATATGAATCATCGAGAGCATTCACGTGGTTATGATTTATTTTACAAAAAATATTTAAAAAAAATTCCAGATAAATACATTAAAAATGGTATTGAACTCTATTTGGATCGGAAAATATAAAGTTTTTTGAAATTCACCATTTTCAAATTTTTCGAGAAACATTCCATTGTACATTTTATAAAAAAAAAACAATTCTTTACATTTTTTGGTTTTCAAGCGATTCAATTCGTTTTTTTATACTGTCAACTGGGGCATCATGCAACACTTTTCAACTTCAATAGCATCTAAAAATTTAATGTCCAATCTAAATTGACGTAGTTAGAAAATTATTGGTTTCACAGGTCATTTTTGAATGTACAAAAACATGCGATTTCACCCTACTAAGAAAAAGGGATAAGTTGCAACATACTTTGTTTTTAATGAAAAATCAAACGAAAACGATTGAAAATTCATAGTTTTTGATATATTTACGATATCATTACACAGAAAACACGAATTGTAGTTATTTTTTTATTTTTACTTGTTACTGTTAAAAATGTTTTTAAAGAAAAAGCGTAAGGATGTTGCATACTTTTAGGGGTCAAAGATACTACAAGAAGTTCTACTACCTAGCTGAAATAATGAATAATAAGGTTTGGAGTTTGGCTGGATGAAATTTTGAAATTGCAAAAAAAAACATATTTCAGCATATGGAAACGCGATTTAAAGCTGAATCTTTGATTTGCATTTCGATGCATTTTTGCCCAGACTGGTAACTGAATTATAAAAATATTAATTTGAAAAAATTGGTAATTGTCTGAATTTTTTTTTTACACCAACAGTGTTGGTAGAGGATAATGAAAGCAACATAAAGTTTGTAGGTGATATTATTGAGTCAATCCGCCATACTGGGTAAAGTTTTTTGCGGCATCGAAAAATGTTTTTAAAAATGTACATCTTTTGCTCGGTTTTTTAAATTTTATATGAGAATCAAAAACTTTAAGCAAAAAAGTGCTTCAGGTCTCTTTCGAAATTTCGCTCTTTGAAATTTGGATCAAATATTTATTCGTTATTTTGAAGGCAATAAAAAGTCACTTCATTGGTTTGAAAATCCGTGGGAACTATTCAAAGTTTAAATTAATTCAATAGTTTGACACAAAAGTAAGACATAACCAAAATTATAAATACGTTGAGTTGATTCTGGAACTCAAGATTTTTGAAAACATCGTCTGTTTTTTTGCATAACTTACAACGTCATTGTCCGCTTACGTCAGCTTTTTGGAAGGATCTTTACGAATATAACATTGTAAAATGTGCTAAGATACATACCCAGTTAACCATCTGAAAGCCAAGCTTTTTTTCCGTTGCAAAATTTTGAGCAGATTACAAATTACAACTTTTGATCAACGAAAAATTTCAAAGGAAAAATTTTGTACAAATTTTTCATGAAGTGAATAGCCACAGGGGTTAAGAAATATGACTTTCAGTGCTTCTTTGGTTGTAGTTTTTGCACAACTCTTCCAATTTTTCTTAAATTTTGAAAAATGTTACGAATGACTCAAAGCTTTATTTTTAAACGTTTTTGAAAAAAATATATCACGAATAACTGAGATAATTCAAATTAAACAACTTTAAAAAGTAAATATTGTACATATTTTTCGGCGTCTAGTCTTTCTTACTCAGACGGGTGTTCTTCATTACTTAGGATCATTTTTTTTATCTTGAAAAAATCAATCCAGAATGTCAATAATTTTTTTAAAGATCGAAATCATTTTGCCAATGAAACATTTTGCGTAAGTTTAAATCATTATTTTGTTTGGTTTAATGTCGATTTTTTGAGAGCGCGCCTTCAGGACGTGCAAGTTGTTAGTATATTTCCAAAAAGCTTTTTTTTTGCAGGATATTTTATGTTAATTATTCCAAAACAGATTTAGAAATCAACGTCGATTGAATGACCACCCCCAATTGATAAGCAAAAAGCAGCATACAATTTTCTGTTTCGAAGCTGCGCTGCTGCCATCAGGAGTAGTACGATGATGCGTGAGCAACATTCTGGGTAAACGATAAACGATAGAAGACTTTATAATCTTTTGAGTAAAATTTTCATAAATCCAAATGATTATGAAAAAAAACACTCCTTTGAAGATTTAAGTTTATTTTTCATAATAAATTTGCCCGGTTGAAGAGTCAATTTTATGTGATTGATCCATTTTAAACTAGTCAGTCGGTGAGAAAAAACCAACATGTAAAATAATTGTTTGCGTCTATTTTCAAGACTTTCTTTTTTTTCAAATTTGTTATCTATATTTTTAGATCATATCTATATAGTGAACTTCATGTCATTTTGGCTGGTATGTATGCATGAACGATTTGTTCGTTGTTACTATCAACTAACTGTTGAATTATGTTTAGATATAACATTTCATAAATAAGTTAGATATAAAAATGTATGAAGTTTCAGCTTAAGACAGTATAAAATATTAAATTCTTAATTTAAATTCTTTACGGCTTGTGGTTGCTTCAATTAAATTTTCAATAAGTTTCGCCAAAAAAATATCAGACCATAAGGTCCGATAAAACGACAGAACATGATAATAACCATTGAACGATGTCAATTGAATAGCATAAAAGTAATCTAAAATTGTGTAGTAATTCGAGAATCTTGTTTTTATTCACTTAAATCACCATCAAATATCAAAATCCACCCTCCAGCTTTCAAAATATTACGCCTGATTGTATGCAGCTGCAGAAGAAAACTAGCAAAAATCTATGGATTTTTGAATAGAAATTTTTAGCTTATCAATTGTTAGGGCTTTTCCAAATTTTGAAGAAATGTTAATTGACTTCTCTTTTAACACATTGCAATTGAAAATGTGCACTTGGCTTAATTTTTCATTCAAAAATATGTGAAATACTCCGAGAGGTTTTTGGAATAGTAAAAAAACCACATTTTTGTCGTTGATTTACGATGCATCACGGCACATACAGATTTTCTCCTATAGCTCACAATAATCTCTGAACCTTTTACTTTAAGCATGTATTCACAATTTTTTGAAAATCCTTACCAAATCAGAGAAAATCATAATTTATTACAGGCTAGTATTTCCACCCATTTGTTTACATTTTCTTGCACACACACGATCTGTCAAAAATTAGCTTCAAAATCGCGGATTGGCCAGAATTTCGGGTTTTATAAAGTGTGATACGGTCAAAATGTGGTCAAGGGAAAGCGCGTGTAAATCGGTGAAAACATTTATTTAAAAAATCAAATTAAATTTCTTTTTCAAGTTGAATTAGTATAAAATTTAGGAAAAATATTAAGTTAGGCTTCCGCTTTTCCAAATCCGAATTGCCGGCCCTTACGCTTAACCCCTGCCATCAGATTTTGTACAGCCACCTTGTCCACCTTCTTCGCCGCAGAAAGCCAGTTTGCCTTGAACTGCTGCTCGTCTTTAGCAGTTTTTTTGGTCTTCTTTAGGTTCCGCTTGACAATAGCCCAGTATTTCTCAATTGGGTCGAGCTCTGGCGTGTTGGGAGGGTTCTTGTCCTTGGGAACCACCTGCACGTTGTTGGCGGCGTATCACTCCATGGCCTTTTTACCGTAATGGCAAGATGCCAAATCCGGCCAAAACATTATAGTACGGATCAACCGTGTTTCTTCAGGAAAGGCAGCAGACGTTTATTCAAACTCTTTCACGTAAATTTCTTGGTTGACAGTCCCGGAAGCTATGAAAATGCTGCTTTTCAAGCCACAGGAACAGATGGCTTGCCAAAGCAGATATTTCTTCGCGAACTTTGACAGTTTCATGTACTTGAAAATATCTGCTACCTTTCCCCTTTCTTTTGCCGTATAAAACTCCTGTCCCAGAAGCTGCTTGTAGTCGGCTTTGACGTAGGTTTCGTCGTCCATTACCACGCAGTCAAACTTCGTCAGCATCGTCGTGTAGAGCATCCGGGATCGCGCTTTGGCCTTCGTATTTTTTTTATCAACGCGATTTGGAGTCACTACTAAATTTAGCCAGCTGGCTAAAAATGTTGACCACCCATGATTTTGACAATATACAGCTACAACACTTCAGTTTTCCGTTATTCAAAGTCTAAAAAACTGAAAAAATATATAGACCTTAGATCAGCTTCGAAATGCTTTAACAAAAATTTCACTTAGTGTCCAAGAAAGCTAAAGTTAGAAGCTATACGTTGCGTACAATGATATTTTTTTTTGTTTTTTTTTTTCTCAAGATTACCAGTAAAATAAAAAAAAAGTGGTGTAAAACCGTAGGTACTTTTCAATCAATGAACCGTCAAAATTGTTTTTGTCACACTAGATAAATTTTGAAAAGTGGATCGGAAAGTTGACATAATTTGACACATTTTGCATCTTTAGATTTCCATTATACGAAACATAGAATTTATGTCTAATTCTCAAATGAAGCTGCTTAGTCAATTTGAAACTTCTCATATTTTCTGACACTTTAATTTAACTTTACACAATAAATTTAAATTCAGCAGCCAGGCAATTAAAACCGGTTCTAGTGGTGTAATTACAGCGCTGCACACTTCCAATAGTGTCATATTGACACCCAAGAGCGTATTAAGGTTAATTGAACAGTTATCACAATTTTTCTCTCGTATGCCTCAACTTATCATGAGCAAATGGTTATGATATTTTTTTTTTTAAGTTTTGAATTGCTTAATTTTTATAAAAAAAATCTGCAAAAAAACGTAATAAATTGGAATGAAGCATTAAGGCTTGTATGCAACAGAATTGTTTACTATAAAATTCGATAAAACTTATGAATTAAGATATTTTTTTTCGAATAATTCAATAAAATCAAAAATACAAAAGGTGATAAAAGTCCCATCTTCCACAATTTGTTTTTGCTCTTGTAACCTTTCAAATATTTGATAAATATTTCGAAATTTCCATTAAATTCTTCAATATTTGTTCCGGCCTACGGTTATGAGGTTCTATAATTTGAATTTTTTTTCGCTGACGGCATAAAATTCACTGTTTTCGCTAAGAAAGAATAAAATAAGGATAAATTTGTTGCTAGTTTTTTATACACACGGAATGAATCAGAAGTGAGAAGCTTCATGTTGCAAATTTTGATATTGTTTTTTTGATGTTTTAAAATTATGACCACTGAAAATGTTAAAAAATTGCTGAGCTGCGAAATCGACAGCATGCACAGTAAAGTGATTCCATAGAACCGATGGACAAAAGTAGTAAAAAGTTGAAAAACGATAAAATAATTGTTTCTATATGTTAGATTATTGATTATTGAAAATGTTTGAAACTTTTAGACTTAATTCTGAGTTTTCTATCCCCAACATCCATGTCACATAAATCCCAAATTTCGAAAATTTCTTCTAATGAACGATCCGTTTTTTTTTGTCAATTTTTCGCCGTCATACACGTATATGTTTGCTATAAAAAATATCAAATGTAGAAAATAACTGGAAATAATACTTTCCTTTTCATTAGTGCATGGAATTGACCAGAATTTGGCCCATGAATGCATTATTTAAGCTCAAAATATTTAAAAATCATATTGTACAGCTTCATATAGCTTTTTTCATGAGAATATGGAATTTCTCAACAATATCAATTCCCCTTCAAAATCACTTTTAAAATTTGTAACCGATTAGTTCAAGAAGAAAAATCATCTTGATTTCTGTTTTTGTTTCTGTACAGTAGTCTTTTTTCGAAAAATGTTTATTACTGTGGTGTAGAGAGGTTCCTTAGTAAAATACAAAGAACTATGGTAGCGTAAAAAAAATCAGGATAAAATTTCCTATCATTTGAATACAAAATGGTAGTGACGCCTAGTCGCAGTTTATTTTGGCTAGCTGATGTCATGCTATTTTTGTCGATAAAACTTTAAAAAATAATGGTAATCTTGTAACCTTTCAAATATTTGATAAATATTTCGAAATTTCCATTAAATTCTTCAATATTTGTTCCGGCCTACGGTTATGAGGTTCTATAATTTGAATTTTTTTTCGCTGACGGCATAAAATTCACTGTTTTCGCTAAGAAAGAATAAAATAAGGATAAATTTGTTGCTAGTTTTTTATACACACGGAATGCCGTAATTTAACGATTTCTACAATTTAAAGAAATTTATACCATGTATTGAGTTTAACCTTCAAAAATAAAATAAATCAATATTTCTCTCGTAAATTTTGTGATATTGTACCTAGATATTTCTTATATTCAGTTTGTTTAGAAACATTGAAAAAAAAATTGAAATACATTTTCAGTAATGTTCGATTAAATGGATTCTTGTACCAGTTGAAGCGTTATAGGACCGTAGACGATGAAATCCCTCCTGAAATTGAGAGATCCTCAAATAATTGGAAATGAAATAAATCAAAACCTTCCAAATTGAACGAATTTCCGAACGAAGGTTAATCCAATAACATGGTACAAGGTTAATCAAGTTCAAACCTTCTTAATCCATATGCCGGAAATTTCTCTCCGGAGGCTTTTACCGGATTCACATTTTATTCGAATACATCGGGCCACCGAACTACGCACCATCCTGCCCTGTATCTATAGTGAATTTCATATGAGAAGATCCAATCTCAAACGATGATTTATGAGAATTCCCCCACTTTTGCCCCAAGGGAGCGAAAGGTGCCGGAGATGCTCTACATCCAACCATGGCAAGTGTTAGAGGATCGATTTACTTTACTCGAAATCCGGAATGTGAGCAAGAGAGAAAAGTGCCAAGATAAACTTTCCGGCACGATTAACCTTCTTTTGCCCAAGCGGAAGGACGAGGACGACAACGACCGGTTGATTCCGGATTACGGCACCTTCAGCTTTGGGTAATAAAGTGATTTATATAGCGGCATAGTTTAAATCATTTCCTCTACCGAAAAATCTGCTGATGCCTACGCTTTTTGACCTGGAGCAACCCAACATTTTTCCGGTCGGACTTGCGATTCCGGTATCAGGTTTCTGCTAGGAGGGTTTTTTTTTCTCTACGTCGAAAGGCCAAACCGTTTTGTAAATTCAAAGAAAAAGTGGTTCAAATACGGTTCAGCCCATTGGCTTTATCCAAGTTAGTCTAATCAATAAAGAAGAACTAAGGGCTGAAAGCAACGAATCCGATTCAACCTTCATCAACCGCACAGGAATGTGGTTGAGTCGTGCCTTTCAGAAACGAAAATTTGTTTGGTTCTTTTCCGACCTGACCGGCTCTGAGATAATCGTCGGGTTTCTGCAAGAGTCCAAACCAAAAGTGAATTAAATATCCTTTCAAGAAGCTTCAAAAGGCATAAAAAGGGCTAAACGAACTAGTGTGTGCTTGGGATGAAAATAATGATGGCACACTCCTGCTACGAATTTTATGCTCGCGACTCCTTAGAAAGTAAGCGCTTGGTATGGCTGTCATGGGTAAGCAAAAAAAAAACAACCTTAGGCAAAAAACCGATCTCGACAATCGAGTCACGTTCCGGCTACAGCTTAGAAAAGACTTCTCGTTTAGATCCACGGAAAAAATACGGCTTGGATTTCTTGCGGATATCGTTTCTTCCTTTTTCGTAAACCCGATAGAAGTGCAGGGAGTGCTAATGCGTGGCCCTGTTTCCAATATTGTTCGCTCGATTGAATTGTCAACTGCCGTTTAAACTATGACAGCTAGGGTGGCTTGAAATCTTTGAAAGCCCACTTTCAGTTTTCTTGCATGATATTTGTGTACATAGATGGCTAGGCTTCTTAGCGTAAACAAAACTAGTAACAAAAAAAAAACGATTAGTTTGGAAGACGTACAATAAATTTATTTTGAGGATAGTCATCCTAACGATAATTTTGTAGCGATATAGAAATGGATAATAAAATTTAACTGTTTGCTTCGGGATTTGGTGGAACAGCTTCTTCGTGAAACTGAAAAACCAATCAATTTGATCGGCTTCAAATTGGAAAGCTTCTGCATTTGGGGACTTATAAAATATTTGATTGTTCCTCGGATAAGCAATTTATCTGGCTTTTCTAATAACATTAATAGATAAATAAATGTAAAGATAATAAAGATAAAATAAAATAGAATAACACTAATGTAAAACTAGTAGGAGAAATAGAAAATAAGCAATAAACGTTGAGGTCCGAAATGACTGACCTAAGCTAATGGCTTATACCGTATAAAATGGCTTCTGGAAAATATCACAGAATGCCTGAACCGCTTCCTATTTTGCAAATTTAAAGTCCTTAAACAATCTGTACAAGGTTCGAATTGGGGAACTTGATCCTTTTTTTGTATTTATAATATCTTTTTGAAAAAAGAGCTAGCAACTTGTTATTTTTTACAGTTTATGAGGGCATGTATTTCCAAGTATATATGCTCCATTAATTTGGATGGAACGTGTATCATTGTAGAAGTATTTATCATTGATTTGAAAGCTAAAAGATACTCGATCTTTAAATCAGGGAACATTTACCTTTGTTACAAATCAAACAAAATCGATAGCTTACACAAGAAAACAACATTTGCATTTTTCCGAGGTGCAATAAACTTAAGAACTGATTTAGGCTAATTTGGGGGCGCTAATTCCAAATATGCATTTTGATTTTTTAAGCAGCTCTTGTTTTCGAAATAACTTTGGAAAAAGGGAAAAAATCATTCAATCAATTTTTGCAACACTGTAGAAGTTGGCAAGATTTGAAAAATGAAAGCATTAATTCAATGATAAATTTTCCCGGAGATCGGGAGTAATTCTGACTCCTGAGGAAGGCCTGAGGAAATAGTTATAGGAGTTTCCTTAATGCAATTTTGCTAATTTTGACAAAATTTTTAAGAAATTTTTACCCAAATTGAATCTTAGATATTTCTTTAACCATAAGTTCAATCGTTTTGTAGTTTTGCAGTCTTTTACCAAATTCATCGATGAAATAAAATCTTCAATGACTGAAAGTACGTACCGTATCCGGGGTAATATTGATAACTTTTTTCAAAATATTTCGATTATTTTTTCCGTTAAGGGGAATGTGGCATGTTTTATATATTTTTAAACAAGTACTGGACTTCCATGAACGTAAAAAATGGGTGCAGAAATTTATAAGACCTCTTTAAATTTGATTTGAAAATCGATTTCGTCTCAGTTCAGAATTTGATGCTTTGGGGTGACATTGATCAGTCTTTATTCTGACGGTTTAAACGAGTTTTCTTGATCATAAAGGATACAAAATACCTTGGTGATACGGTCAAAATTTGGTCAATATAAACTTGACGTATTTCTTTCAATTTTGCATTTGAAAAACCTGAACACCCCTCATTTTGAAGGTGTGTGTGTGTAGAATGTTGCTCCTATTTTGATTTTGGAATTCACTCTTCAGTTGTCAAAATGCCGTCCAAGGAAGAAGAGCAGCGTATCAAAATTTTGCTCGCGCATCGCGAAAATCCGAGCTACTCGCACGCAAAGCTGGCAAAATCGCTAAAAGTTGCCAAATCAACCGTTACAAATGTAATTAAAGTGTTTGGGGAACGTTTGTCGACAGCCATGAAGTCTGGATCGGGGGGAAATCTAAAATCAGAAGCCGCTGAGACGACGAAGAGAGTTGCCGGTAGTTTCAAGCGAAACCCTAACCTCTCTCTCCGAGATGCCGCAAATAAGCTTGGTGTATAGTCTACAACGAGCCAAAAAACGAGCCGGACTGTCGACTTACAAGAAGGTAGTGACTCCAAATCGCGATGATAAACAAAATACGACGGCCAAAGCGCGATCGCGGAGGCTGTACACGACGATGGTGACGAAGTTTGACTGGCTGGTAATGGACGACGAAACCTTCGTCAAAGCCGACTACAAGCAGCTTCCGGGACAGTTTTATACGGCAAAAGGAAGGGGAAAGGTAGCAGATATTTTCAAGCACATGAAACTGTCAAACTTCGCGATGAAATATCTGGTTTGGCAAGCCATCTGTACCTGTGGCTTGAAAAGCAGCATTTTCATAGCTTCCGGGACTGTCAACCAAGAAATTTACGCGAAAGAGTGTTTGAATACACGTCTGCTGCCTTTCCTGAAGAAACACGGTTGTTCCGTACTGTTTTGGCCGGATTTTGCATTTTGCCATTACGGTCAAAAGGCCATGGAGTGGTACGCCGCCAACAACGTGCAGGTGTTTCCAATGGACAAGAACCCTCCCAAGACGCCTGTGCTCCGCCCAATTGAGAAATACTGGGCTATTGTCAAGCGGAACCTAAAGAAGACAAAAAAAACTGCTAAAGACGAGCAGCAGTTCAAGGCAAACTGGCTTCCTGTGGCGAAGAAGGTAGACAAGGTGGCTGTACAAAATCTGATGACAGGGGTTAAGCGTAAGGCCTGGCAATTCGGATTTAGTAAAGCGGAAGGCTAACTGAATATTTTTCCTGAATTTGATGCTAATTAAACTTGAAAAAGAAATTTAATTTGATTTTTTAAATAAACGATTTAGCCGATTTGCACGCGTTTTCCCTTGAACAAATTTTGACCGCATCACCAAAGTTGCCGAAAAAAATTCTGTGTTTTTGAGAAAAATAATTCTGACTTTCTGTGATTTTACCCAAAAATTCATTGATGGATTTCTGTGATGCTATTTCCTTGAATTTCATAGAAAATTCATGAAAAATTGGGTCTTTTTCACATTTTAGTTGGGCAAAATCAATTACCATTACCAATCTTATCATACTTTTCTGATTCAAAGTAAGAAATCTAAATTTGATACTGTCCAAAAATAATTATAATTTAGGAAATCCATTCAAAATTTAGATATTTTGTGAAATCTGTGAAAAATTCAAAATTCTGTGTTCTGTGACACAGATTCTGTGATGAAAATTTGCTCAAAATTCTGTGAAATTACAGATTTTTCTGTGATTTCGGCAACCTTGCGTATCACCCTTTACAGGACACGACACTTAACGTTTTTACTAACGGAAAAAAAATAAATTTACCTTTTTGTCGACCGGTTTCAGGCTCGATGTTGTCCATCTGGTGGTAAAGGCACATTTTCTTAAATTTTTCAAGTACCATTCAATAACTCAAAAAATATTTCAAATAATAATTTTGTATATGCTCTTCGTTATGCATGTAGTCATCAATAAATAAAAATTATTTCACAACCCATACTTCGTACACATTTCGTGGAATAAAGAAAAGATTTATCATAACTTACAAAGAAGGTTTGAACTAAAGGGTGTCCCACATAAAATTGAATTTCTTCGCAAACGCTGTAGAAAGTCACTCATTGCGTAGTTTTGCTTGAAAGTTAGCACAAAGAAAGCAGGAAGTGTGAAGTTTACAACGTATTTTTTTTTAATTTATTCTGTAGGTACTTCAAAAATTGAAAAAAGTTGAGCCAATCAAAGAGCCATGAGGCAAATTTATTTTACGCAAATCTTCAGATAAATACTTCAGAAAAATTTTTGAAGATTGAACGTTACTACGCAGCTCTGAGGATCAACAGAAGAAGATAAGGGGTCCGAACAATTATTTCAATCAGTAGTAAGAATAAGGTTTCCAGATTTTTTTCAGCACGTATCCGGTCGAACAAACCGTGCAATTTTATATTAAAACCTGGCAAAATCCGGGCATTTGATTTCAAAAGTGACGACCATAAATCCGAGCAATATCCGGGCAAATTTTCTCAAAACCAATACATTACTGAACAAAAATCAAGAAAAAAAAAACTTTTTTTCATTAAAATTTATCGACAGATTTTTAACCGTGTCATGAATTATCATGAAAAGCTTCCAAAAAACTTTTCATAATTATTTCCATGAAACTTGCTCTACAAATTTTATGTGATTTATGTTTGTGTTTAATTTAGGTATATGTTTTCGACCGGGAAGATGTTTTTAAATTTTAATTTTTGGCTTTTTGCGGTCTTGGATTTCAATCAAACAACTTTTTATTCGAAATACCCGACGTTTCGACTATTTTTTGAGGTCTTTCTCAAGGGAATTATCTGTCTGCTGATATTGTCAATATCTTTTTTTCCAACGGCTAGGTGTCCAGTATTTGCAGCTAATTTTAATCGGAAAAAAAGATTATTTTTCATCCGATTTCCTATGGTCGCACTTTAACGTACTTTTTGAACTATCCTTTGAACTATATTATGATAGTTCAAAAAGTACGTTAAAGTGCAACCATAGGAAATCGGATGAAAAATAATCTTTTCTTTCCGATTAAAATTAGCTGCAAATACTGGACACCTAGCCCTTGGGAAAAAGCGATATTGACAATAACAGCAGACAGATAATTCCCTTGAGAAAGACCACAAAAAATGGTCGAAACGTGGGGTATTTCGAATAAAAAGTTGTTTGATTGAAATCCAAGACCGCAAAAAGCCAAAAATTAAAATTTGTGTTTAATTTGTCAAATAAAGTGAATAAATCCGGGCAAAATCCGAGCATTTTTTTATGAAACTCGGGCAACCTGGCCGGGCCGGACTGTACCCAAATTTTGTATTCAATATCCGGGCAAACCCGGATAAAATAAGGTTGTTAGAATTTATTCAGCACGTACCCGGGCCGGACAATCCGGGCTATTTTCATCTAAAAACCTGGCAAAATCCGGGCATTTGATTCTAAAATGTCGACCAGAAATCCAGTCAATATCCGAGCAAATTTGGTCCAAATCCAGGAATCACTCAACACAAATCAATGAAAAAAACATGATTTTTTTTTATCAGCAGTTTTTAAATCGTATTTTACGCTTCCGAAAAAACTTCTCATGGTTATTTTTACTAAACATGTTCGAAAAAAAAATTGTTTAGACGCATAAATAAAAAAAAATTACAACAAAATTTGATTTTGTTTGTTTGCTTCGGCAAATAAAGTGAATAAATCCGGGCATTTTAACTGAAATCCTGGCAACCGGGCCGGGCCGGACTTCTGTCAAATTTTGTTTTAAATATACGGACAAACCCGGGTAAAACCGGGCAATCTGGTAACCTTAGGATAAAACCGGGCAATCTGCCAACCTTAAATTAGAACCTCAAGTGAGTGTGCACAATTTCCCAGCTAACATGAAATCGTAATAGAAATGATAATCCAAATCGAATATCAAGACATTTTCAATAACCATCGTAAACACGTTGGTATTGAAAGATTTTCTATCATTCATTTACGACAAGTTTTGCCCAAAAAAATTTGAATCGGATAGCAGTTTAGTCAATTCGTAAATATGTCTCCAAAAAGTTGAGAATATGCCAATTCGTCATATACGATTTGAGTGGACTGATTTACCATAAATGGGCTGTCCTTCAATTGACACTCTCTCCGGTCTCTAATTAAAGCTGAATCTCTCTATATCGCTCAGAAGACTACAAAGCGGCTGTGCACACTCGCTTGAGGTTCTAATTTAAGGTTAACAGATTGCCCGGTTTTATCCGTGCTTGCCCGGATATTTAATACAAAATTTGGGAACAGTCCGGCCCGGTTGCCCGGATTTCATAATAAATGCTAGGATTTTGCCCGGATTTATTCACTTTATTTGGCAATTTAGTTTTGACCAAACAATTTTGGTGATATCGCATTAGATTATTGATAAAATTTGACATAAATATAATTTTTACAACATTCAATACGCATGACTAGCATTTGAAAGTGATTTTAGCAAACTCCTGGATAAAAAAAAAACAATTCGCAAAAAAAAATGATTTGCAGTTTTGGTCCATTTGCAAAACTAGTAGACCGATTTCCATCACAAATACTATTTCGAATTGTCCTAATAGCTTCTTGGTTGTTATCATGTTGTTGGTTTGTTTTGTTGTTTAATTTGTGATTTTAAGCCTCCTGGGTTTATTCATCCCATCTTTTTTGTTATCATGTTTGAGAGTAACGCAAAATTTAAGATAAATTCGACATGAGCCGATAGTGATATTTGTTTTTTTTTTACAAAAACTTACCGTAAAAATTATTTCTAAAGCTCTCTGCAGCTTATTTGTATTCGTTCCACTATTCAAAGGATGCCTTGAAGTGAAACACCGGAAAAAGTTTAATTTTGAGGAAGAAAAGACGAAAAAGTAGGTTTTTGCATAAAAGAAGCTGCTTTCAAAAGTTGCGCAAAATGATGTGGGTATAGTTAGGCCTAATGTACGATTGTACGAATATGATATAGAACTAAAATCAAGTAGAAGTACCAAAAGATCACAAATGGTTCATAGTTTATTGTCTGAAAGTTTGCACAGATTCGGTCGACTAGATAGTTTTTTACAGCATGTTTTCTGTTACGCAATTTCAAGTGGGACACCCTTTATGTATTAGATCACAATAATGTTGATCATCACTTTAGGAACAGAATTCAGAAAAAAGATTTATAAGATTTAAATTTTGTAGCTTTTGTCAAGGTTAACTTGACTGATACTGTCTTACTGTTTGACTTGCCTTCCCTTTACTCTCAAGTTATCTTAGTTCACGATGTAAAGTAAATATTGTCTAAAGTCTGTCTGTTCATAAAAAATGTATTTTTTTGTTTTAAAAACCTTTGTCTTGCAACACATGTTTTTTAAACTATTGCTTTCCTTATTTATATGTAAAGTTAAGCAACATAAATGTTTTTAAATTTCATCTGCATGTTTTCAGATTGAAGTTATATTATTCAAGCTTTTCAACCAATGCATTTTTCGTTCGATTTCTCATCGGTAAACTTTACTCTGGATCCATAGACTAAAGAAGAAAAAACATAGACAGGAGATCCTATAGCTAGGTATTCCCCTTCTTTCGCTTGGTCGAGCTTATGAATTTTCAATTGAAAATTTACGGTCACTTTTTGGCGTTGCCCTCGAATGACCGTCTGGTCGTCGTCGTCGTCGTCGTCATCGTCCGGTAATGGTCAACAAAACCAAAACCAAAGGTTTTAACCCCCCGCATCTACCAAAATGCAACGGACGACCAATGCATTTATTTGCGGTTGATTTCGGAGTGTTGTGCTATGGGGGCGCTAGACCATCATCATCATGCTAGTACCTTGATATTTTCTTCGGTCGGTAGGGAAGGACGACCTTATGTAGGGGAGGAGCGGGCTATATGCGCCTATTAAGCAGAACACTGATTTAATCAAATATCACATCGAATATGTGTACAAAAACTATATACACGTGTGCAGGCATCTGTTTTCTATACATTGGAGTAATTTTTATGTTAAAATTTTCTTCTGTTTCCAAGAAAATGATTTTATTCTAAGTGTTGTCTAAAATGCCGAACCTCAAATCGTGCGGGCTAAATGCGCCTATTTTTGTTTTGAACAAAATTTCTGTTTTTTGGGCAATATTTCGGTATAATTTCATTGAAACTGCTAGAAAGTAATAATTTCCGTACGACAAAGCTGAAGTTTTATGAAAATCTATGTATATTATAATTTAATGGAGTAAAACAAAAGTTAGGGTTACCATACTATGGAGGCAGTTCATCCATGAGAAAAACTTTATCAAATCTGTTTTTAGATCTTCAATTATCTCTTAAGATGTTATTCAGAGCATAGATTTGAAGGTTCAATGATAAAAATCATTTATTTATTCTCTTTAACCTGTTATTTTAGGATGGAGGCATTTTACAAACATTATGGGGGCATACAAAAACACTCTATTATTCCACTATATAAACATTATTAAACCTCCACAAAAGCTGAAATATGTTTGATTTCTAAAGTTCATTTGAGTAAGAAACAAAAACCATCCTTGTTTTGGTTTTAAGCTTCTTTAAGAATAATTTTTAAAAGTCGAAATATTACATCAAAATGTATCAAAACTTTGTACGATTTTTCAAATTTTTTTTGAGTTTGTAAATTCATAAAAAATTTTCATGCCTTATGTTCTAAGCGTATCACCCTCAAAATGCATTGGTCAGACAAGCTGTCTAGTCAGCCATTTTATCATACAGCCGTAGGGTCATTTAACCCGATAGGCCCATTTAGGAAACCTTTCCCCTACACTCACAAATCCGACTCTACTCCAATTATGAACTTCTTTGGAGGTTAAATTATCGGTATAAGATTTTATGCCGGACCGGCATTAACAAGGTTTCTAAAACAGGTATTGCCCTCCCAGCGCAATCGCATTGCATATGTCTGAAAGAAACTAATTAAAACATATCCCATATCCAATCACAACATAAAGCAGGTTAGAAAAAAATCAACCATCACGGATATTGTCGAATGATGTACCGCGCACTGTGTGTGTAAAACGGCATTAGAAAAAAATAGCAATAGAAAACAGTTTTTAGTTAACCATTCCTTTTCCATTCTTATCCCTTTCCCATCAAAGACAAAGGATTATAAAAACAAAACAGTCAGCAGACTATGACAATAAACTTTCATTTGCTAACCGACTCAGATGGTGTACTGTCTAAGATATCGGACTGGCAAGCTGAGATGAGATATTGCAGAGGGTTCGATTCTCACTATATATTTTTTATCTGTCTTTATATCAGTAGAGCTTTTTCAATCATATCATCTTTGGAATACGCATTTTCGGCACAGAGATTTGCTAAATAAACAATGGATTTTTGCAACCTCTTCTATGGGTGTAGAAGGAACTACTATTCGATGCAATGATGGAGATTCGAAGCTGGGCATATCAAAATCCTTTTATGTGAAGCTTGCAGCTTGAGTATGGGAATAACCAGACTGTCTTAGTGCAATTCTTGGTAGCAAAATAAATGACAGTTTTAAGATTTTGTGGAAACTTTTGTTTTAAATTTTACAATACAAATTAAGATGATTTCAATGCGTAGTTTTAACACTAAACGTACCGGAGGCGGTCAAATGACGGTTTTTTAACTTTGAAGGATGATTACGCCTTATATAATTTTTTTTCCGCCAATTTAACGACAGGACTATTTTTATTTTCAAAATGCAAGTATTTTTGCGTTTTTAAATTTTTTCTAAGTTTTGTGGTTTTCGAATAACGCATGTGGTATACCTATTCATACCGCGAGCGGTCAAATGACGGTTTACACTGTTTTCGCCAAAACTTTCTTGTTTCTCAACCGATTTCTTTAAAATTTATAGTTTTGAAAAGCCTATAATGTGACTCAAATATGTTTCACAAACAGTTTTCAGCTACAATCAATAATTTCAAAGTTATTTTAAGTCCAAAAAATTTTTTATGAAAAAACATGCTTCAGGAAAATTGGTATAAATCAGTTATTTAGAGCTCGAAAAAAAATTCACTTAGTGCATGAGAAAGCTGAAGTTAGAAGCTATATGTTGCCTATAAGGAAATTTTTATTAATTTTTTTTTAAGATCATGCCCACAAAAAATGTAAAAAAGTTGTGTAAAACCCGTACTTTTCAATCAATCAACCGCCAAAGCTGTTCCTGTTACAGTAGAGAAAATTTAAAAAGTGAATTGGAAAGGGGACGTAATTTGTCACATTTCGGCATCTTTAGATTTTGTGAAATACGAAATACATAATTTATGACGACTTTTCAAAGGTAGCTGTTTTTCGAACTTTTTATCAATTTGGATTTTTGATACAATTCCTACACCAAAGCTCAGCTTTGCACTGGAACTTGAGTACTTTAACGTGAGGTTTAGGCGATAAAACTATATGCAAAAGAAAGCTAATTTCATACCGGTTCTAGTGGTGTAACTGCATTGGCGGTGCAATGCTTAGCAAAAATATGATAAATAAAACAGTGAAGTAGTTTCTGAATTTTGAGAAGTCAGCACAAATTCTTGCTTGGCAGACGGGCGCAGTGGGTGGTAATACCTCAAAGCTATTTTGCACACGAAAACGGGTGAAAGGAAACGAAAAAACAAACGAGCATCCGCTCAAATTTTCTAGTTTTACTTTCAGAAATATATTTATTATATTTTTGTCAAGCATCGCACCGCCAATGTAGTGACATCACTAGAACCGGTATGAAATTTTCTTTCTTTTGCATATAATTTCTTTGCCTAAACCTTATGATAACATACTCAAAATCCAGTGCAAAGCTGAATTTAGGTGTAGGAATTGTATCAAAAATCCGAATTGATGAAATATTTGAAAAACAGCTACCTTTGAAAATTCGTCATAAATTATGTATTTCGTATTTTAAAAAATCTAAAGATGCCAAAATATGACAAATTACGTCAACATTCCAATTCATTTTTTGAAATTTTTCTACTGTAACAGGAACAGCTTTGACGGTTGATTGATTGAAAAGTACGGGTTTTACACAACTTTTTTACATTTTTTGTGGTCATGATCTTAAAAAAAAATTTATAAAAATTTCCGTATATGCAACATATAGCTTCTAACTTCAGCTTTCTCATGCACTAAGTGAAATTTTTTTTGAGCACTAAATAACTGATTTATACCAATTTTCCTGAAGCATGTTTTTTCATAAAAAAAATTTTGGACTTAAAATAATTTTGAAATTATTGATTGTAGCTGAAAACTGTTTGTGAAACATATTTGAGTCACATTATAGGCTTTTCAAAACTATAAATTTTAAAGAAATCGGTTGAGAAACAAGAAAGTTTTGGCGAAAACAGTGTAAACCGTCATTTGACCGCTCGCGGTATGAATAGGTATATACAAAGTGTCGGTATGTTTAGTGTTAAGTGAATAATAACTGAAAAAAAAATATTTGTATAAACTGAATCTTGATTTAAAGGTACCTTTTTATCATTATTTAAGAAATAGGAACTGCAATTTGAAAGTTTATAACCTTCAACCAAAAGGAAACAGAATCAATCTTTCGCTGTAAGTTTCCTAAAGTGCACTACATTTACTTCTTCTAGAGAAAGGGAGAGAGGGCAACACGTATGATAGCGAGAAAGTATCTGAAACAAAACGTGTGCTGACATATTTACGATAGTTTGGCGGTAAAATTTATCACACAACTTTTGCCACCCAGCTGGCCGATGCCAAAAGCAGCAGTATCAGCAGTATATGGAAGAAGGAGAGTGGAGGAATGGAGAGACTTTGGTGCAATCCTCCCAGGGGGAATGGGGAAAATATTATCATACATAGCAGGGGTATGGTGTCAGCAAATAGTGCAGTGCATAGGACCTGGTATAACGTTCCGAGTTTACCCAGGACGATGAATGTGGATATGTGTTTGCTTGTGAGTGTTATATGTGTGACAAGAAAGAAAGCAACCGCCATTAATGGCAGAACCTCAACGAAACGACCCCTCAGGGCTAGGGGGGATGATCTTCGGGGTGTATCAGCAATCTCTCTAGAGCAGTGTGGGAGTGCACTGCAAATGATTTATGTGGGGCTCGATGATGCACAGCTTTGTGGCTCACTCTATCACACATGAAGTGGGCGTAAATTAACTGTATTACTCTAAATCAAATAGTGAGATTTTAAGTGAGAAAAAAAAACTCGCCACACATTAGTTGCACTCTCGACTTATGATTCTAATGTATCCACATAAATATTGTCATAATTGGATTGCACCCAGCGGCTTACCATCGGAATCTTTACTTTTAGACACTTTCTTTAAGATCTGCAGAATATTCTCCAGTATTTTACCTGAAAAGATAAAAAAACAAATATTTACATTAGTGCACAGTTAAAGTTAAAAAAACTTTTCAGGAATTCAAGATCTCCTGCAGTGTTCAATTTATCCAGATGACCAACTGAAATACCCCCTCTAATGTCCCCCCACACAAGTCGTCGTAAACGAGAATAAGTCAGAAGCAGAAAAAACTGAAAAACCCATCATCATCATCATCATCATCATCTTGGTCACCATCAAATTTCGTCTCTCATATAGATTTCGGATGGAATGTTTATGATGGAAAAAAATGTGATATTTTATAGGGATGTTTTTATTTTTTCATCGCATAAATACATATCTCCTGAAGCTTCTCCACCCAACCACACACGGCGCACAAGCTTCAGGAAATGTGTTCCATTTCTTTTGAGCGCTTCCGAAACGAAACATTAAATACAAGAAGTGATCATCCATGCCCGAAGTAATTTGTTTCAACTTTCGAAGCAATAACGGAAGCAAGTCGACTTACATTTTTCCCCCAGCAATTTACAACTACAGTACATACAAAATGTATAGGGCCCGAGCAGGGAAACAAACAAGTCACAAGGATCAAATCATCCAGTAATTTTGGGCACTTGAGTGGAGGATGATTTTTTGACCCCTCTCCTCATCCCGAATTCAGATAGGCAGAACGAAACTAACCTTTAAGAAAACGAGTGAAGAAACCGTACGAAATGTGCCGGTTCATTTGATTCCTTTGATCATGTTGAGTTTTTTTCAACATGCATCAGTTGAAAAATCGCTTAAAGAATAAAAAAACTCTTTTGAATAGCGGGACTGTTTCGCTTATCAATATTGTTCCGATGTTTTATTTCTTAAAACAATTACATTATTTCAAATGTTTCAAAGACTAATTTTATTCTTATTTTTTTACCGTTTATGTTAAGGTTGCCAGAATTTTTTCAGCACGTATCCGAGGCGGACAAATCCGGGTTATTTTATCTAAAAACCTGGCAAAATCCGGTTTTTGGATTCAAAGTTGTCGACCAAAAATCTGAACAATATCCGAGAAAAATTGATCAAAATCCAGGAAATACTACAAAAATCAAGGAAAAAAACTTGAATTTTTTTATCAACTAAACTCACCAGTAGATTCAGGCTTCCAAAATACCTTACATGATTATTTTTATAAGATTTGCACAAAAAATTAAAATTATGATGCATTAATAAATAAAAATAAAACTCTATTTGTTTTATTCTGTTTGATTTGGCTAATAAAGTGAATAAAACCGGGCAAAATAGGGGTTTTAAATTAAAAAAAATCTGAGCAACCAGGCCGGACCGAGCTCTTTCAAAATTTTGTTTCAAATATCCGGACAAAACCGGATTAAAACTGGCAATCTTGCAACCTTAGGTTATGTTAAGATCAATGAAAACTAAGAAAATTAAGGCGTACTTGAGAATAATTTTAAACTTTTGTTACAAACTTAACACATTGCGGTCCAAAAAGAGAGAGAAAATCGCATAAATTAATTGCTATGAATCTTATAATAAAACACATCGTCTGTGACAGCTCATAAACAGGGGAGAATGGAGATACTTGATCCCCTTTCTTATTTTAATCATCCTATCTTTTTGGGAAATTTAGCAACTCGCCGTCTTTTGCATTTTCTGAGAACTTGTAATTTTAAGTTTATATGCTCCAAAAGTTACATGAGCACGTAGATGAACTAGAAGCATTTTCGTGAGACTTAAAAATTGTGATATTTTTTAGTTACAGGAGACTTTATCCTTTACTGAAGGAGACATGAT
This sequence comes from Uranotaenia lowii, assembly GCF_029784155.1. Taxonomy (NCBI): domain Eukaryota; kingdom Metazoa; phylum Arthropoda; class Insecta; order Diptera; family Culicidae; genus Uranotaenia; species Uranotaenia lowii. Next base: position 286,564,233 of record NC_073692.1, on the reverse strand, counting down.
CCTTAATTTAGGATGCCCTGACCCTAGACAAAAATCTAGTAAAATCCGATGATAAAAGGTGCGTTGACTATTTTTTGCCATATTAGTTCTCATTTCACAGTTTAAGTCACGTCTCACGTTCACAAGTCACGTCTCACGTTCCGATCGTTTGTTTTGTTTAATTAAACTCCCTGCTAAAAAGCTTCGTTTGGGTGGCAAAACTTACCTGGTGTACTATTAGTTGGTCGCATCTTGATTGGTGGAATCTCAGGCCTATCTGCAATCAGGAGTACGCACACAGGACCTTCCGCTGGACTTCGTTTCTGGATTTTGGTGCAGTATAACGGAATAGATTTCTTTTTCCGTCTCTTCTTTATCATAAACAATCCACATCATTGCTTATTGCTGTCATCAGTCTATCACTGCTCACTTCTCTTAGAGATCGTTCTCGGTATCTGACTCGATCGAGTGTTTTGATTTTACACCGCCGCTCAAAAGTTTCCGCACAGAGTGAAAATATTACAGAATGGAGGATGAAAAAAATGTATTCTGTTTTCTTTGCGAGAGTTTGGTGCAAGATCCATCGAAAGTGATTGAGTGCGTGCACTGTCACAGGGCAGTGCACTTTCGGTGCAAGAAAATCTATGGCAACAGTATTCTGAAAACAAAAAAGAACCCGTTTTTCTGCTCGCCGGAGTGTATCGACATGTTTACCCGAGTGTCCCAAGCAGTAAATCGTACTGATTCCGTTAGTGAGGATATCCGAAAGCTAACGGAATACGTTCGAGGAATTAAGGAGGATCAATCATCTGTCCGTAGTGAAGTTCGAGACGAATTGCTGAAAACCCGCGCAGTTGTCGATAGCTTGGTTGAAACTAACAGGAACATAGAGGAGTCCCAAGAGTTTCTATCAAACAAGTTCGAGGAGCTAAGGGGAAACTTCAAATCAATAGGGAAGGCAATCAGGGAAATTCAATCCGATAACGAAAAGCTTAAAACTACGGTCAATATTTGGCAACAGAAACACTGCGATCTATCTAATAAAGTGGATCGTCTAGAGATGGAGCTCGATAAAGCAAACAGGTCTGCTCTAGAAAAAAATGCGGTAGTGCTTGGACTACCCATGAGCGCCCAAGAAAATGTCAAGGACACTGTTCACAAATTGGCAGATGCAGTTGGGTGCCCACTGAAGGATGGTGACGTCACCGAGGCGAGACGATTATTGAGTAAAAATTCTTCATCCAGATCTGCACCGCTTCTTGTAACCTTCGATTGTTCGACTACTAAGGAGCTGCTTTTTCAAAAAAAGCGTGAGCATGGAGTTTTGCATGCAGCGAAGATCGATAGTGCCTTTGCAGGATCCGCAAATAAAGTGACAATCCGGGATGAATTAACGACTTTTGGGAAAGAACTGTTAACGGAAACCAAGAATATGCAGAACGAGCTTGGCTTAAAATTCGTTTGGCCAGGACGAGATGGCAAAATCCTTGTCAAACGTCACGAAGGGGCAAAAATCGAGCAAATTGGAAACAGAAATGACCTTCGTACACTCGCTAAATCCACTCAGAAGCGCTCTTTGAACCATTCAGCCGACTTAGAAACATCCAACATTACAATACCAGAAATGTCTTCACCGAAACGTATCAACACTGGAGCAGGAGTTATGTAGAAAGTCACCGTATTTTATATTGTAACCTGTACCTTAAAAAAACAATGGATAATAAAAATAAAAATATATTACACGACTCGCTACATTCTCTTCGTGAAAACAACCGAAATAAAAATAACCGTCATTTTCTGAGATTTCTCCAATTGAATGTTAGAGGCCTTAATGATCCGAGCAAATTAGATTTTATCAAAATATTTTTGGAGCAATTCCCTGCATCTATTGATGTCCTAGTACTTGGGGAGACTTGGCTGAAAGAAGATAAAAAATATTTAGCAGCTGTGAATGGATATCGTACCTTTCTATCCTGTCGTCCTAATTCAAGTAGCGGTGGACTAGCAGTTCTTATAAAAGAATCGCTCGTAGCAACTGAGATTGAAAACTTACATGATGATGGATTCCACTATGTACATTTGCGTCTTGAAACGGGTGGCCCGCCAATTGAAGTGCATGCAGTTTACCGACCTCCTTCTCAAAATCCGCAGCTCTATTTTGAAAAACTTGATGCCGTTCTTGCCTCTTTAAAGCCTAATTCCCATTTTTTGATGCTAGGCGATGTCAACATCCCAGTAAATAAATCTAGCTGTCCCGTAGTCGAACAATATTTAGATATTCTGAGATGTTATGGGTGCCAAGTTTCCAACACAGATGTAACCCGTCCAGCAAGCTGCAACATCCTTGATCACGTTGTATGCTCAGATTCGATCTTAGATCAAACCTTAAATGAAACCGTTCCAATCGATGTGAGTGACCACAGTCTGGTGTTGACTACGATCAATTTAAAAAAACCTAGAGTTTATCGAAAGTTGGAAAAAGTGATTGTACAACATGAAAAGATCAACGAAGCCTTCCGAGTTGAATTTCATAACATACATGCGAACAGTCCCACAGAAAAGTTAGAGAAGCTCAGCATACTGTATAGCCATCTAAAAGACCGATATTCTAGAACAGTTTCAGCAGAGGTCAAAATCAAAGGTTACTGCCCGTGGATGTCACTTGATGTATGGAACTTGATTCGAATCAAAGAAAAGGCCATTACGCGTTGCAAAAAGTACCCTGCAAACGATGAATTAAAGGATATCTTGTTACAAGTTTCAAAACAACTTAAACATGCCAAAACTGAGGCGAAGAAAAGCTATTATCATAAACTTTTTCAAAAATCATCCCAGAAAGAAACGTGGAAAAGTTTAAACAACTTAATAGGAGCACACAATGCGGAAAAGGAGAAAATCAAGATAGAGTTGAATGGAGCTGTTACGGAGGAAGGAAAAGTAGTTGCCAATGTTTTCAACCAATATTTTACTAGTATTGGAACTCAGCTTGCGGCCACTATTCCTAGAAACATTCATGCTCCTGAACAACACTATATCGATAATAGTGGCAGTATTTACCTTCGACCAACAACTGAACAAGAAGTCATCATCAAAATAAACAAACTCGATGCTTCGAAAAGCCCAGGTCCTGATGGAATTCCAGCGCATTTCGTCAAAGCAAACCATCTTATTTTGGCACCATTGATAAGCGACACTTTTAATCACTGTACTCAGATCGGAGAGTTTCCTGAATTTCTCAAAATAGCGCGGGTAATACCAATATACAAAGCGGGGAAAAAAACGGATTGTAGCAATTACCGACCGATATCCATACTATCGGTTTTTAGTAAGATTATAGAGCAGCTGATAGCAGACCGGGTCTTGCACTTCTTGAAGCACCATAATATACTATACAGCCATCAATACGGTTTTCGCGAAGGGTCAAGTACTCTGACAGCAGCAACTGAGCTAGTAGACGCTATTCACAATGCCCTGGATAACCGCAAGCTTATGGGAGTGCTATTCTTGGACCTGAAAAAAGCTTTCGACACGATTGACCATGCTATTCTGCTTCGAAAGCTGAATTCTTTTGGAATCAGAGGTAACGCATTGTCTCTATTTGCTAGTTATCTTGCTAACAGAAAGCAGTACGTCCAAATCAATCAGTCAACTAGTGACTTTGGAAACCTGCCTGTTGGAGTCCCCCAAGGCAGTAACCTTGGACCACTCCTGTTTATCCTCTATGTGAACGATTTGCACCAGCTACGATTACATGGTAAACCCAGATTGTTCGCAGATGATACATCGTTGTCTTACGAGCACCACGACATCGGAGTAATTATCTCTCAAATGTCAAGCGACTTGGTAAAACTGAAAGCATACTTTGATGCGAACCTTCTTTCGCTCAACCTAGAAAAGACCAAATATGTCATCTTTAGTTCAGCTCATCGGCGCACCACCAACCACTGTCAGCTCGAACTCGGCACAACGGTGATTGAGCGAGTCAGAACTTTTAAATACTTGGGCCTTAATTTTGATGAACACATAAGATGGGACAAACATATAGATTGTCTCAGGAAGGATCTGGGCACCATACACAGTATAATTTGGAAAATTTCGTGGTTTATTCCCACCAAGCAACTAACAAGCCTGTATCATGCATTTGTGCAATCGAAATTGCAATACATGGTCTCCATTTGGGGAGCTGCAAGGAAAACGGACGTTAAACCACTTCAAGCTATGCAGAATCGATGCCTCAAAGCTGTGTACAAACGACCCAGACTTTTCTCCACGTACAACTTATTCCACCAATCCGCGCCATCAGTATTACCAATAGCCGCACTAAGGGAACTCCAAAGTGTTATCCAAATCCACAATATGCTACACAACCCAGTTTTCCACCACAACCAACAAATCCACCAGATGAACCACAGATTTCCCACACGAACGAGGGAAAATCTGACACTACGAAGAGCAAACACCGAAAAAATGAAAAAGTCACCTGAATACTTCAGCAAATCAAAATTTAACACGCTTCCGGCATACTTAAAAATCATACCCAACAAAGTAGATTTCAAACGCCAAGTAAAAGTCCACCTCAAAACCAACTTAGCAAATTATTTAGTATGACCTACAAATAAAACAAACTGAATCGTGAACGAACCTATTAGCAAACCAGTTCGTAAAAGCCCCCTTAACAGAGAGCAATCTCACTGGGGGTTTTGAAGAAGTCAAATTCCTCACTCTGAATATACCTACCACTAATCCCCACAATACGACTGTTCTCTATATTCCTTCTCTGCCAGCCACCGCCGCCACATAACTGCCCACCACAAAACCACCCGCCACCAAACCGCCACCACGAAACCGCCATCCACAATATCGCCGCAAATAACAAATCAAATAATGCAATAGTGTTAAAAAGAAGAAATGTCAAACTTGAAAATTGTCATATTGTTTTGAAAAAAAATCAGAAAAAAATCAATAAATATGTGAGGAGGTTTTATGCCTTTGGGAGAATGGTTTTTGGAAATAAACCAACTCCCAGGGGCTTTTCCCTGCTCAATTTATAAAAAAAGTAGGTATTAGACATACAGAATTCTAAAAGTTTCTCTACTACCCTATAATTATTACATACCTAAAGGCGCAATTTTCTAGTTTATAGATAAATACAGTATTTTTAGTCCTTTTAAAAAGATAACTTCTGGGTAAACATTAGTTATTTGACCATAACCAATGATCACGATCCATCCAGAGAAAAATACATATTTTTGGACTCTAGGGATCAATTATACCCATAACATACATTTTGGAAAACTTCTTCAAACTTCATTCAAAAAAGGGCAACTTACTCTTATTTCTCAACATTTTAAAACTAAGTCAAAAAATAAAGTAAACTACCTGTGGCTGGCGATGAATGATAAAAGTCCCTAAATAATTATCTTTTTTAATTGCAAGTAACTTTTGACCGTTTTGCTGTATTGAAATGATTTAACAATATTGGAAAAGGTGAAGAAAGAATGTATCCACATAAAGGGTGGTACGGTCAAAATTTGGTCAAAGGAAAACGCGTGTAAATCGTTTATTTAAAAAATCAGATTAAATTTCTTTTTCAAGTTTAATTAGTATAAAATTCAGGAAATATAGGTTAGGCTTCCACTTTTCCAAATCCGATTTGCCGGGCCTTACGCTTAACCCCTGTCATCAGATTATTTACAGCCACCTAGTCCACCTTCTTCGCCGCAGAAAGCCAGTTTGCCTTGAACTGCTGCTCGTCCTTAGCAGTTTTTTTTGGTCTTCTTTAGGTTCCGCTTGACAATAGCTCTGTATTTCTCAATTGGGCGGAGCTCTGGCGTGTTGGGAGGATTCTTGTCCTTGGGAACCACCTGCACGTTGTTGGCGGCGTACCACTCCATGGCCTTTTTACCGTAATAACAAGATGCCAAATCCGACCAAAACAGTACGGAACAACCGTGTTTCTTCAGGAAAGGCAGCAGACGTTTATTCAAACACTCTTTCACGTAAATTTCTTGGTTGACAGTCCCGGAAGCTATGAAAATGCTGCTTTTCAAGCCACAGGTACAGATGGCTTGCCAAACCAGATATTTCATCGCAAACTTTGACAGTTTCATGTGCTTGAAAATATCTGCTACCTTTCCCCTTCCTTTTGCCGTATAGATAACTGTCCCGGAAGCTGCTTCTAGGCGGCTTTGACGAAGGTTTCGTCGTCCATTACCACGCAGTCAAACTTCGTCAGCATCGTCGTGTACAGCCTCCGGGATCACGCTTTGGCCGTCGTATTTTGTTTATCATCGCGATTTGGAGTCACTACCTTCGTTTAAGTCGATAGTTCGGCTCGTTTTTTGGCTCGTTGCACGGTTGTAGACGATACACCCAGCTTATTTGCGGCATCTCGGAGAGAGAGGTTAGGGTTTCGCTTGAAACTACCGGCAACTCTCTTTGTCGTCTCAGCGGCTTCCGGTTTTCGATTCAGACTTCCTGGCTGTCGACAAACGTTCCCAAAACATTTTAATTACATTTGTAACGGTTGATTTGGCATTTTTTAGCGATTTTGCCAGCTTTGCGTGAGATCGGATTTTCGCGATGCGCGAGCAAAATTTTGATACGCTGCTCTTCTTCCTTGGACGGCATTTTGACAACTGAAGAGTGAATTCCAAAATCAAAATAGGAGCAACATTCTACACACACACACACACCTTCAAAATGAGGGGTGTTCAGGTTTTTTAAATGCAAAATTGAAAGAAATATGTCAAGTTGATATTGACCAAATTTTGACCGTATCACCCTTTATGCATAAATATTTATGTGAGGGTTCAATGGGGTTTTGACCGCTTTGCCAAAACATTTGGTAACAAATTTTTTTTTTAAAGCATCCATTTTTGGTCTTGCTTTGCTGTATGAAACTGAAAAAATTTCTATTTACGCTTCGAGTCATATAGACCCGAACGGGCGGGAATGTTGAATATTTCATTGTCATTTTAAAAGTAAATTAAATAGCTTAAAATTAATTTAAATGCACAAATTTTAATAATAAAAATGCAAACAAAGAAAGACGAAGAATACAAGAAAACAAAATCAAGAAACGAATCCAATAACTGTATCTTCAAACTGTTTCTCCATGAACTGTAATTGGAACACAAATCAGCTTCGAGCTTGAGTTTAAAACAGAATAAAACATTTGAAAAACAGCTCCAATTCGATTAAGTTTTCCAAATTATAATTTCTAATAGCAGACTTTGGTCTAATGTGTTGGTATAGAAAAAAGTGCTATAATGAAAATTTATAAATTTAATAATTTCTAATTTTATCTATTTAAAATTAAAAACAATGAGGACTCCGAGCTAAACTGGCCAAGATATTTGTTGTTGTTATTGATCAGTTCCAAAAAAAAAGTTTTACATCATGAACTCAATATTTAAAAACAAAGGAAAGTACAAAAGCGTATTTGAAAGCTAAATCAGGTGTTATATTTTTTTTTCGAAGTGTAATCAATTTATCCACAGAGAATTTATTCTAAATCGAAGCACTTTTCAAAAAGTAATAAATTCATTTAAATTGAATTATCAGAATCAGTTAAACGAACACACACATATAGGATCTCAGTGAAACTTCAAGTTTCTTTGAAGAGATTCAAATTCTACTTAAGACTAAAGCGTACATCTTTCAAGGATATAATGGCTAGCATCTTACTAATGCTAACACCACCAGCCCACAGAAAGAGTACTATGTATGCCGTGACCGAGACTCGAACTCATGACCTCTGGCTTAGAAGACTGACACGATATCCTGTAGGCCACGGTCGGCGGCCATAGCAGAATTATGAGAAATGGACTTAAATTTATTAATTTTTAATCTCATTTAGTTTGAAGGTTATTCTACAATAAATCAAAAAAAAAAAAAAATTGTCTGAGGAGCAGAACTCAAGGCGATGAAATTTCATTTGAACTTAACCGAACCTTAAAATTTTTATCATTCTGGAGATGTTTAATTTTATTATTTAAGTAAACAAGTTAATCATTAATTAGATAATTAATTTTGTCATACGCACTTCAAATTTTTTATTGAAACATTTCAAAATCATATCCTATTCATTATCAAAAACGTTTTGGTGAATCTTCTGAGTCAAATTATATAAAAAAAAATATTTATAAATGTTATGCTTATTTCGACATGAAAATTTCTTTCCCTTTTACAAATCAAGCTCAAAGAATTGAGGGCCACTTAGTATGCTGCCATTACGAGGCTCTTTAAAAAAACTGAAATTTTGAAAAATTGTAATTTTTGGCTCTTTTGACTCAAAAAGTTGCCGACCACTGTCCTAGAAGAATAGGGCTACCTACTTTAGCAGGAGGTCTAGATATAAATATATGGAGCTAGGCACCACCATCAAGATTTATTCAAATACGTGTGGGTGTAATGAAAATGACCTTTAAAAATTCGTAAAAAATTTTGTATCTTGGATTTTGAAAACCTCAAAATGCAAAAATGTGCCTAATTATATCAACTTTCCAATCCTCTTTTCAAAATTTATTTTATGTGACTCAAGCAATTTTGACAATTCATTGATTTGTACAACTTTAACATCAAGTGTTTACGTTTTTTGTGGTCATGATCTTAAAAAATATCAAAAAATATATCCTAATGTGCTAAGTATAGCTTTAAACTTCAGCTTTCTTAGACACAAAATGAAATTCTTTTTGAGCATTCCGTGCTGATCTACTGTCTTTTTTCTAAAGCATGATATTTTCGAATTTTGTTCTTAGGCTTTAAATAACGGAAAACTGAAGTGTTGTATGTGAATAATGTATGAGTAACATATTTGAGTTACTTTACGCGGTTTTCAAAACTATAAATTTTGTAAAAATTGACACTCCAGGGACTGTTACGAGTAAAAAATTCTGGGACGGAAGAGGGTTATGGAGAGAAAAATATATATAAAAATCGTAGCTTCTTTTTAATCTTAGTCAGACATCAACAAAGTTTATGGTTCAAAATTAAGATTAAATACTGTACATCAATACATTGAAGTGTTCAAGTGTAAGCGTATTTGACATTTTTTGAAAAAAATACACTGGCATACTGATAAGTACCGTAAACTGGGGGATCTTTGATTACTTTTTTCATTCATTTTTCAATATTTTGGAAGTGGTTGCTTTTTCGTAATACCTTAAAGCTTTAAAACCCTTACTGAGGTGAGGAGTATAAAACATGATCATTGACTGCAGTAAATTCAAACGACATTTTTTATTATAATTAATTGTTTATTACAAAACCAGATTTCGAATTTCGGGGTAACTTTGATCACTATGGTTTTACGTATCTCAACATATTAAAATTTATTATTTTGATGGCTTTAAGCACAGAAGGCTCAAAACATCGAAAACATTAATTTTTTGTTTGGACTTAAGTGAATTTTTCAACGTTTTCTTTCAAAAACAAATATACTCGAAAGATGGACAATGTTGCTGCATACATTTAGGGGCAAAAATTATAAACATTTTTCAATATTTTTTGGCCTCAAAAACACATGAAATTTTACCTTCATGCAATTCCCTAAGTCCTCGCACTGTTCCCATTTTCTTTGTTCTTCTAACTTAACCATTAGATAGGGTTTTTAGCCATTTTTTCTATACGGGCTTTTTCATGGAAAATGACCGATTTTTTTTTCAATATCAAAAAATTAACATCAAATGACCATAAAAATAACACCTTAACTAAACCTTAACTAGGAAAAAGGTTGAACTTTCACATTAAACAATCCATTTTCTCCTTAATGCTTAAATTTGATCAGGAGAGATGTTTGTTTGTGAGCCTTCAAAAAACGAGATATTTTATGATTTCAAAATTACATTTTAAGAATTATAAAAAATCGCCTAATAAAAACCAAATTCAGCTTATTTGTAACTCAATTTAAGGGCTTTCAAACGTAGTAAACAGTTTTCAGATATTTTAACTTCATAATTGATTAATGATGATTATCTGCAAAAATTTTAGCTTGTTCAAAGTTACCCCGCTGATCACAGTTCCCCCAGTTTACGGTACGTACATAGATAGTCTATAATTCTTATGAGCTTACGTCGTCATGTGAATACGGCAGCATATATGCCACCTTAATTTTGTGTGTGTCATACATTTCTAAAAGACTCTTTAATTTAGATATGTTAAAAATTCTTAAATCATTCCGTTTATCATTGCGCTTTTAAAATTGTAATTTTCGAAATGTCTGAGATTATCTGAAAGAAATGTGCGAAAGGTCTAAAATTTAAGAAAATCCAGACAGAATCTGAAATCTGAAATGTTTTGTATCCTTTAATTTATACATAAGTTTCGTTCAGTGTAATGGAAAATTTCAGAAAAGTCATAAATTTGTTTTCCTTAGGTTATGTTATGACAACTATTGATTATTGACTTTTTTTTTATCTTTTCGTGCGTTTCCACTAAAAATTTCAAGGCGTTACTTAACTTAACCATTAAAATCTTCTTGCCCATAATTGCTAAATAATATCAACTTTCATAACCCGCTAGAAATTCAACAGCTTTATAAAGAAACTTGTTTGAAAGTATCAAACTTACAAACGTTAGAGCGAATATAGTCTTTCATTTGAACATGTATTATTCGAATCATTTGCGTGATTTTTAATACGCTTTTAATCCCAGACCATGTTTAAAGGCAAATATTTTAAAACTTAGTTGTTCGAAAAACGCAATTCAAAGAGCTCCTTTCCCAAATATGCCATTGACAAGACCCTACTGTGACGAGTTATTCTAATTTTATCTCTGCTACTAATGTATTTCCGGTTAGCTTCTTGCAAATGAAGAACACCGCGCCTTTAGAAACCTTTTCTAGAAGCTATAGTGGGTAAAAAAGAGGGGACTTTTTTGTCAAAAGAGTTTTCCTTGGCTTTGTGGTTTCTCGGATTTGGATTGCTGTTGTGACACCAACCTCAGAAAAAAACTCATTGATGGTATTTCCGAGGTTCTCGAGGCACAATTTTTCATATTATTTTCTTCTTTTCCACGGAAATCCATCTGGCAAAGTGAGTTGGAAATGGAAAACCGCCATTGTCAGGGTGTTTATGCAAATATTTACCTCAGGTTTTTTTTTTGTCGTAGTTGAGTCTTTTCAAACTCGTTTTCACCTTACCCTCGAAAAACGACTTTTACCTTTGCCATAAATGGAGGTGGAAAAGGGGTCGTCGCCGTATTAAATTCGCATTTAACCGGGGAAATGTCAATTTCATTCAGTGCCGCATGGTCGGGCCGGGGATTATTCCTTGAAGGTGTTCGAGCTTTGTCAAAGTGATAACAATAAGTAAATTTTTCTTTCTATTTTGATGGGGAGGAACGCTGTGAATGAGATTGTTATGGTTGGGGGAGGCTCGAAAAACGTGTTAACACGTTTTAATTTAAAGTGTTTTTTTTAAAAAAAGACCATGAGTCATTGATATTAAATATGTTATAATAAGTTCGTAGTTCATTATTCCGGGACATGATTGTTCTAGCCACGTTAACAGCGTTGTTTCTTTCTTTCAAATATTCTAATTTATAGCAGCTTCAAAATGTATTTACTTACATGTCCTTTTTTTGCCGACATTTATTGAACTTGAATGTCCAATGGATCCCCTCAAGTGCAAACAATCATTGCAAACAATCGGATAAAAATCGCTGCAATTTGCTTAATCCCCAATAATTCCCTTCGTCATCCGGAAGCGGACAGAGCTTCACTGTAGGCATAAAATGTTGCTGACGTGGCTTGTGATCTGATACCAGGGGTTGCTTCCGTAGCTTGGCCGCAGGGACGAATAACCTTAAGGTTAAAGTCCCGTACCAAACAAACAACAACAAACAACAAGTAGCTTGGCCTGCAACTTGATTGGTCAACAACACAGAGCAGAGCTCCCTTTTGGCTTGCGGTCTCAGTCGGTGCAAAAACTGAAGCCCCAACAAACACACATGCGAGTGCCATCCAGCCAACCGCAAATCCCTTGCAGGTGAGATTGCAAATAAACTGACCAACGACGGACGTGGTGAATTTTGATTGCACAGCTTCCGAATGGGATCTCATCAATTAATAAAACGGTCCAATTATGTTTGAAATCTTTGGCCGACGAAGCCTATTAAAAGATTATACTGTTCAGTTTTTATGTTCAACGGAAATGAAATATACATAATGCCATTTCGTAGTTTAGGTAAAAAACCACATAGCTTTTACGGAATTAAGTAACCTGCTTATAACAGCTGCAAAAATTGACGTGCTGCTCTCAAATTTTTTCTTGATGCCTTTTGGGTCACCAAGCATCAGTGTAAACTTTGAGATGATTTGGTTGATACCTGAATAAGCGCAACGCGTTTCAACTTTGTATGGGAAATTGCATGGAAGAAGACATTTTTGAAAATTAAATCATCCAGAATAGTCATTTAAGCAAGGAATAAAGTTTGTTTTTTATTATTCGATTTTCCTACTCTTAAGCTTAATTTTATGCCATCATGAGAAGAAGCTAAGTATTGTGAAAAAAGTTATAATCGTTTCAAAATTGAAAAAAAATAATTAAAAAGTATTCAAAAATAACAGTGTTTGCTTGTAGGAATGTGTGTGAATGGATAAAATCAACAGAGGGTCATTCACCGCAAGCGTGTACGCAGTCAGTACGGCTTCCGAGCTTCGGAGTTCCGTACTGGTCTGCATATTTGGCAACAGTGGCTGGTAATTTCTCGTAAACCTCGAAAAACCAAAATTATTTAAAAATTTGAACCAAAAAAGCTAAATAAATGTGATGAACGATTCACGCTGAAAGCATTTTCATCAAACTTGCTTAAAAATGAAACAGTTTACTAATAACTCAGTACGAAATAATGTGGTGGAATGAATAAATTGTTTGATATGTTAATTGCTTAAATTAATGAAATAAGCCCGAAACTGGAATTGATAAAAAAAATTTATTAGAAATGTAGGGGGGAGGATTACCGTCAACTGGGGCAACATGCAACAATTTTCAACTTCAATGGCTTCTAAAAAACTTATGTTCACAATTAATCCTACCCCTTATGCATCAAAACTTTTAAGGATGCTGGGGTATCAAAATGGCGTAGTTAGAAAAATTATAGGTTTCTTCAGTTTTTTTTAATTTTCTAAAAACATGCGATTTTCACCCTCCTTAGAAAATGGGGTAACTTGCAACAAACTTTGTTTTTAATGAAAAATCTTATGAACACGTACGAAAAATTATAGTTTTTAATATATTAGCGATGCCTAAAAGATCATTACGCATGACAACACCAATTGCAGTAGTTTTTAGGTCTGTAATAACTTATTTTCACATTTTTTTTTGAAAATGAAGATGCTGCATACATTTAGGGGTTAAATAATACTACGAAAAATTCTAAAAGCTGAAATCTTTAAAATAAATGTTTGTATGAATGAAATTCCAATGTTTACAAACGCGTGATTCAAAACATTCATATTCCAACACATGGAAACGAGATTTACAAGGTATTTCTTTGATTTGCATTTTGTTGCATTTAACCCCTGACACCTAACGGAATTTTAAAAATATTTATTTAAAAAAATTGGGTGATTGTTCGAAAAATATTTTTACACCAACAATGTTGGTATAACATGAGGAAACCAGTAAAAAGTTTGTAGGTAATATTATCAAGCCAATCCGTCATACTGGGTAAAGTTTTTTTCGGCATAAAAAAATGTTAAAATTTGTACATTTATTTTTCGGTTTTTCAAATTTCACATAAAAATAAAAAACTTAAGAAAACTAGTTTAAGATGTGAAAAATTATGTCATCATCATTTTGTGATCATTAAAAGATAACTTTATTTCAATACATTAAATAAAAAATTGATTTAATGTAGTGTTATATAAATGTTGCATCGAACCCCGCTGTTGCATGATGCCCCGTTTGACGGTATCTAACGGGTAAAAATAAACAACATTTTTACGAATGTTTTTAGAGCTATCGTTCAAACAAATATATTCAAATTTTTTTGCGTTATGAAAAGCATGCATTGTTAAAAGAACATTTAGTATTTTTTTTGTATAAAAATATTGAAAAATGAGCCGGTGATGGAGCACTTTCGAGGATGCCTTTTAGAAAACAGGATTTGCGGTGGACACTGTATCTCAGCACAGAATCATCTGAAGTCAAAAAATCAGAGCAAAATATTTTTAAAAGATGTTTTTCTGGACCCCAACGATATTATTTGACTTAAAAAAATAATTATGAAATTTTTGTTGCTGTTTGAAGTAAAAACTAAGATTTTTCACGAAAACATCCGCCATTTTTTATCTGTAAAATCTCCCCAAAGTAAAAAATAAAAAAAACCTTGGGGTTTGGTATTTTATATGTAGAAAATATGTTCCAAATTTGAAAAGAATCGGTGAAGTAGTTTTCAAATGACGATGTCCACTGACTTTTAAAATGTGCTTTCGAGAAAAACGCGTTTGATGTTTCTGCTCTAGGAATTCTGGCAGTATTAGATAAGAGGAGATAAACGCCTATAATTTCTACAGTTTTGCTTCGATTGACTTGAAAATTTGACACAACATTCTTGAAATGTTTTACAATAAGAAAAAAAAAACGATTTTTTTAAAGTGTTAGACCCTACTTCCCCTTAAGGACCGCAAAGAAATCAAGCCAAAAATACCGTAATTTGTTGTTCACCATTTCAAGCGAGTTGAGAGGACAGATTGAAATTGTATGGCAAATTGAGAGGACAGCCTGAACCTATCGATAAAGATTACAAGCGAATTGAGAGGACAGCTTGAAATTGAAAGGTGAGATGAGGGGACAGCCAGAACATACCGATAGAAATTTCAAGCGAATGGAGAGGACAACTTGTAATTCAAAACGCGAGTTGAGAAGCAGCCTGAACATATCGATAGAAAATTCAAACGAATTGAGAGGACAGTTTGAAATTGATAAGGCGAGTTGAGAGGACAGCCTTAACATATCAATAAAGATTTAAAGCGAATTTAGAGGACAGTTTGAAATTGGAAGGCAAGTTGAGAAGACAGTCGTAATATATCGAAAAAGATTTCAACAGTCTTGAAAAAACAGCTTGAAATTCAAAACGCAAGTTGAGAGGACAGCCTGAACATATCGATTGAAATTTAAAACGAGATGAGGGGACAGTTTGAAATTGAAAAGGCAAGTTGAGATTACAGCCCGAACATACCGATAGAAATTTCAAGCGAGTTGAGAATACAGGCTGAATATACCGATAGAAATTTCAAGCGAGTTAAGAGGACAGCTTAAAATTCAAAACGTTAGTTCAGAGAACAGCCGGAACATACCGTCAAACGGGGCATCATGCAACAGCGGGGTCAGATGCAACATTCATATAACACTACACTGAATCAATTTTTAATTTAATGTATTGTAATAAAGTTGTCTTTTTATGATAACAAAATGATGATGACATAATTTCTCGCATCTTAAGCCAGTTTTTAAAAGTTTTTTATTTAAATATAAAATTTGAAAAATCGAGCAATAAATGTACAAATTTTAACATTTTTCGATGCTGAAAAAAACTTTACCCAGTATGAAGGATTGGCTTGATAATATTACCTACAAACTTTTTATTGGTTTCCTCATGCTATACCAACACTGTTGGTGTAAAAATATTTTTCGAACAATCACCCAATTTTTTTAAATAAATAATTTTATAATTCAGTTAGGTACCTGGGGTAAAATGCAACAAAATGCAAATCAAACAAACACCTTGTAAAACTAGTATCCATGTGCTGGAATATGAATGTTTTTCATCACGCGTTTGTAAACATTGAAATTTCATTCATCTTAACATTTATTTCTATGATTTAAGCATTTAGAATTTTTCGTAGTATTATGTAACCCCTAAATGTATGCAGCATCCTTTCTTTCAGAAAAAATATAAAAATTTGATTTTACAGACCAAAACACTACTGCAATTGGTGTTTTCATGCGTAATGGTCTTTAAGGCATCGCAAATATATTAAAAACTATTAATTTTCATACGTGTTCTTAAGAATTTTCATTAAAACCCAAATTTGTTGCAAGTTACCCCATTTTCTAAGGAGGGTGAAAATCGCATGTTTTTAGAAAATTAAAAATAACTAAAGAAACCAATAATTTTTCTAACTACGCCAATTTGATGTTCCATCATCCTTGAAACTTTTGATGCTTAAGGGGTAGGATTAACTGTGAACATAAGTTTTTTAGAAGCCATCGAAGTTGAAAATTGTTGCATGTTGCCCCAGTTGACGGTATCTATAGAAATTTTAAGCGAGTTGAAAGGACAGCTTGAAAATGAAAGGCACATATAGAGAACAGCTTGATATCTTATCAAAATGACAATCGAGTAGGTTGAGAGGTTAGCATGAGATAAGATAGCAATTCAATACGAGTCAAGAAGACAGCTTGAAATTTGAAAAATAGGTGGGTCGAGCTTGAATATCTTATCAAATTGATAATCAAGCGGATTGAGAGAACAGCTTTAGATAAGATTTAACTATGAAGGGAATTGAAAAGAAAATTAAATTGAAATTAAGAAATCATGTTGACAAGCCAGCTTTAGTATCTGATCAAATAAATAATCAACTGGGTTGAGGAGACACCTTAAGATAATAGAGAACAATGAGGCGAGTCTAGAGGACAACCTGGATTTGTTTGAAATATCAAGTTATAAAAAAGTGTTTTTCGAGTGGAAACTATTAAGGTTTACAGATTATGTATATTTAAAAAAAAAGAAAAAAAATAATAATCAAACGAGCTGCGACGTCAATTTAAGATTAGAGTAAACAGGAATTGAATTCTCAATTGAAATTGAGACAAGGCACATCGAGAGGATAACCTAAAATTTCACTGATTTAAACCTAGCGGGTTATGTGAAAGGTTTGAAATTAAAAACGAATTTCAATGTGAGTTGAAAATACAACTTCAAATTGTACTGCAAGTTAGATGAAAGATAGTAATGAGAGAACGATAATATCTTTGATAGTTCCAGTTACGATCATTGGACCGAAATGCACAATCAATGATAAATAATTGACCAAAATGTGCTTACTTGTCTTGTGTTTAGAAATGCATTCTGTTAACAAGTAATATCATGAATCGTGCTTCAAATTATACAGCAATTTGAAGTTTTTTGATGATTCACACAATTTTATACAAAGTAGTTACACGTAATTTATGAAGGATGTTTAGGATATTTACCAATGATTTGCATTCCTTCGAAATAGAAAATATTAAGTCCAGGACAGCGATACAGAATCTAAGTTTTTTGAAAATCTTAAGCTTGTTTTCGAAAGTGTTTTTTTTATAGAAAATAAAAAAAATCGAGCTAAAATGTACACAACACCGCTGCAAGCTTTGTATGGAAATTTTGAATTCTTTAATTTTTACACCTCCTATAAATTTTTTGATTGTCTTTGCTGCCAGAAATAGCAATGAAAGTTTTGGAAACAATCAATTTAGTCCTGAATTTGCGCAACAAGTTTTTATTTTGCATGGAAATTTGTAAGGGAAAACTAAATTTTTTATTCAAAAATCGCCAGAGATGTACTGAAAATTCTAAAAAATATACCTTTGGACGAAAAATATTCCTTGATTCTTGCAGTAAAATTCATTGGAACAAACAACAAACCTAACTTATACCCCAAAAAAAAAAGAAATACGATGTAATACAATTCAAAATCAACTTTTCAAATACTTGCATTTTCGACTGTTTATTCGGAAGCTATGTAACCTCTAGAATGAGAATAAAAAATCTCAAAAAAGTGCTTTGCATTGCTAGAGAATTTATTGATTTAATTACCTTTGCAAAAACATTTCATCAATTTGTTTAAAGCTCTAGCAAGCAAAGTCTGCCTTTTTAAAATACTTTTCGATGGGTTCAGATTTTTTATTTTAACTTTTTAACTTTTTAACTTTTTCATGAAATGCTTAGCTGCTTGGCATGTTGACAAAAAATGGAGCTTAAAAATTGTCATTTAAATTTTCTGGAAGATATAATGTGCAAAAATGTCTTCTTCTATACAAAATAGATGTATTATGCATTATGGCATTACTAATTTATCCAAAACTATAAATTTATACACATTGTTTTGAGATTTTTCATTGAAAACAGTGGTTGTTACCAGGGTTGGCATTATTCATCGTCATTAGTCAAATGACTGTGACTGTTGAGTCTCTTGGTCCGTCAAACTCAATTGACTGTTCCTTAACGACCAGTCACTTCGTTTGCCAGTCATTCAACCCCCAGTCGTATGAAGCTAAAAAAATTTCATAGTCAAGCATTCACCAATCGCATTCAAACGAGTCGTGGACTGAACTGAAGACGAAAAAGAAACGCATTTATTATTATTGTTACTCCTGCCAGCAAGCCGAAGACGACCGAAGAGGAACAAGAAAAGCATTTATTATTATTGTTGCTCCTGCCAGCAAGCTCGTTTTCAGTTTTTTATTGCTATTGTTGCTCTCTGCCAGCAAGTCGTTCAATTAGTTGTACCTGCCGTCAGCAGCCGGTCGAAGTGTGAAGAGGTTTGCCAGTCACTCTCAGGAGAAATTTTGACCATGTGTAGGAGCTTCGCCAGTCGATGATGGAGAAATGTTGATTGTTGTCGTGCTTTAGTCGTCATGCGAGTAGTGAGGCTCCATCAATTGAGAACAGTGCCAGTCGTTTGATGAAACAAAACTAGTCGGGTCAAGCGTGACGGGCGAAATTTACCAACACTGGTTGTTACAAATAACCCCTTTTTCTGAATTGAGTGAAAATCGCATGTTTTTGGAAAATTGAAAATTACTGGTCCCATCAGCATTAAAACTTTTGATGCATAAGCCGTGTGATTATGTGTGGACATACGTTCTTAAGAAGCCATTGAAATTGAAAAGTGTTGCATGTTGCCTCAGTTGACGGTTGATCTCTGGTGATTTTTAAATTTTTCAGTGCCTACAGGAAAATTAGAAAGATTTTTTAACCAAAACGAATCGTCCCCAGTTCACCAAATATGACTCCTGTGACTTAACCTTTGAAAACACCCTATAAGTAGAGTTTTTATCGATTTTGCACCTTTAATCTTACACGCTAAATGCAGTCCCCTAGCTTTATGCTTCAACCAGCTTCAACATAGCCTTATAGTTTTATTATTATTAATTTAATTTAGGACATTTTACCAACTTTTGGCATTCGTGTCCGAACCTTATAGTTTTGTAAACAGAGCAGCGTTTGGAAATAATAATTTTGCATTAAGGTGGCTCAAAATTATATTGTTCTGGGGATGCTGGGGGCTCCACCTTTAAATAATAGCTCAGGGGATAAGAAACTAACTTTTTTTATGGCGGCATCTGATGTTTTGAGGTCGTATTAGTTCGATTTTTGAAAATTACAATAGAAATTTTTTTTAAAATAATTTTGATTTTGTGCCATTTTTTGACACTTTTTTCTAATGAAATTCTCAGTTCTTAAAAGGTTTTAAAAATATGTCTCTTTCAATTTTCATATTATCACAGTTTTAAATTAAACATTTGATGATACATCTCTAGACGTTTAATTTGTATGTATGATTTTTTTTTAATTCCGTAAAAATAAGACTTTTTGTAAAAAGTGTCCTTTAGATCAAGGCTTCAAATAACAACGAAAACAAAACATGCACGGTGTTGTGAAGTGAAACTTCACAGATGAATGTTTAAAGCTTTAACTAGTAGTTGGAGCACACAAATGAGTACCTGGGGCTACTGGGCACCCATTTTTCCAAAGCAAATACTTATTTTCTCTAATAATTTTTTACGGAGAAACTGATTTGTAGTTTGTTTAGTAATAATTTTCCAGCAAAGAAGAAATCTCCTTATCATCATTACGTAAATTTTAAGGAAAACCAACTCGGTTCTCAAAAGATAAAAATATTATACATTTTGTGCAACGGAAAATAAGCTCTTATGATCGTTAAATCATCTTGATCTAAAATGTTCGTACTCCTATATGGTGTACAGATTGTTTCTTAGTTTTCACCATCATTAAATGTTTGAATTTCCACTATAATCAATTTTAAAAGGCGTTTTTAGTTTAATTTGTTGGCTCGGGGCGAACAGAGCACCGTTGGTCGGGCATGATGTGCATTTTCTGCCGTAGATTGTAGCAGGGAATTCAACTCGAAGAAGCCAACTGAATAACAGAGCTCCAACTTGACTGGTTTACATTAGATAATTTAGCCTGTTGGTAAGATGTCGGGGAGGTAATCAGAAGACTTGATTTCGATTCCTGGTCGACTCGATTTTTTTTTTCATTTACCATTTATGATCGATTATTTTGATCTTTGTCCTTAACAGCTTGAAGCAACAAA
Source organism: Uranotaenia lowii (assembly GCF_029784155.1). NCBI lineage: Eukaryota > Metazoa > Arthropoda > Insecta > Diptera > Culicidae > Uranotaenia > Uranotaenia lowii. The sequence goes on along the minus strand of NC_073692.1, from coordinate 286,543,925 downwards.
ACACCAGAAACATAATATATGAGAATGCGTTAATAGTTTGTATTCTACAAACAGACATACACAGTAAATCAAAATCACCGAATTCGGTAATTTATTTTACAGAATTAGTTCTGTAAATCGAAAATTTCGGTAATTGATTCATCTGACGTTTTGTTTTTATCGAACCTCGTTAATCGGTTTACAATTAACCGAAACTCGTTTATTTAAATGTAAAAAAATCTCTTTGCAATTTATTTTCGGTAAAAAATCGTCGAAACCTGTAAAGTCATACTGAAAACAGCTTCGCTGTCAAGACAAACTTGAAATTTAGTTTGTCTTTATGTGGCAGATTTTTTATTCCCTCTAACTCTTGCAATCGTAATAAATGGTCCTGAGTTTGCAGTGTGCTCGAGCGGGATGCTAATAATATCCAAGCTATCGTCGCCATTTTTGAAAAGTTTCCTTTTCGGTGATCAGCAGCGAAGGAGTAGCAGGTCTCAACATCGGATTGTGAAAAACCTTCCCCGAACCAATCTGTTTATGCAACAACAGCAACAATAGGCCCACCAGCACAGCTTGGTCGGTAAGTCCCTCTTTCAGAAGAAATTAAATTATTTCTTAGCAGTTTTTTCCTTTATTTTATGAATGACCCCGAAAACAACAGCAGCTAAAATCGCTCCCAATGGGAACGAAGGGAACAACAAAGCCGATAAAATTTGTGGCTCCCGTGTAACAGCAGGGAAATTTGATTCCGTCGGCGGAAAGTGGACCGCTCATGAAGCTTCCGGCGCACCGTGAAGAATGGACTCTCGACTTATTGTAGCAGGCGTTTTCGGTAACAATTTACCGATAATGTTGGTTATGTCGATAATAATTAATATAGGGTAAATGAGCCTAATTTCGCTATATTTTGTCAGAGGTTTTAAGATTTGATATTATTACGCCAAATCTTTAATACTTAGCTATACAATTTTTTGGTAACTAAGTTCCAAATTTTTTTCTGAAATCTGTTTTGGTTTGAAATAATCATTCCAAGCCTTAATTTACGAAAAATATCATGTTTTATAACGTGTTTCGATGTTCCTAATTTGGCACTAATTGTTCCTAATGTTAACATAAGGGTGTTCCTAATGTTAACATATGAGGAAAAATGTATCAGCGTATTCAATTTTACACTATTTGTTCCTGATTTTGCATATGGGCCTGTGTTTTAAATACTTTAATGAGAAAAATCTCAAAACTCACTTTTTTATAAATTTTACAACGTTTTTGGAATACGAATACAGAAATAAGGACTATTTAAATATCCTACACAATATTCCTATACGCTAGTTTTGAAAAAAGTAGTGGATGTTGAGCTTATTAAAATTATAACTTTTACTTTTCCAATGGATACATTTATTATATTTCAAAAGTAGAAAATTCATTGTAATGGATACAAATAAGTACAGTCAAATAGAGCATCATGCAACAGCATGGTGCGATGCAGCATTTGTGTATCACAACCACAACACTTGTTTCACTTTTATTTTAATATAATGTAATAAAATTATCATTTAATGATAACAAAACGATGATGCCATAGTTTCTCACATCGTGAGAGAGATTTATGAAGTTTTTAATTCTCATAAAAAATTCGAAAAATCGAAATTTTTACATTTTTTGATGCCATTGAAAACTTAACCCAATGTGACGGATTGACTTAGTGATATTACCTACAAACTTTATATGGATTTTATTATCCTACATCAACACTGTTGGTGTATGAATATTTTTCGGACAATCATTGAATTTTTAAAATAAATATTTTTAAAATTCCGTTACCAGTCTGGGCTAAAATGCATCGGCATGCAAATCAATGATTCACAGTTTAAATCTTGTTTTTTAATATGCTAGAATATGATGTAAAATTTTTGTATTAATTTTTATCCCTAAATGTATCAGCACCTTTATGCTTTCTTTTTAAAAATAAATCTTTGACAGAAAAATGAAAAACTTTAATTCTTACAAAATCAAGAATAACTGCAGAACGTTCTTTATGCGTAACGACATTACAAATATGTCAAAAACTATAACTATTCATACTTTTTTTTTTTTAATTAAAAACAAAGGTTTTTGCAACTTAGATACCCCTTTTTCTTAGTATGGTGAATATCGCATGTTTTGTAAATTTAAAAACAACTGGTGGAACCAAATATTTTTCTGAATACGTTTTGATGTCCCATTAACCTTAAAACTTTTGATGTACAAGCGGTAGAAGCAATTGAAGTTGAAAAGTGTTGTATGGTGCCCCAAATGACAGTATACAATGTGTTTTATTGAGATTTTTTCCTTTCGATTCTGTTCTCGTTAAGAAGCTCTCTGTAACTTGATGATTTCCTTCTCTGTCGCGAATGGTGCCTTCTTTACAACCTGACGAAAATATTTTTTCAACATTTTCAGCTTTGAGATATACTGAAGTAAAAAAAAAATATGTTTTATTAGCTCAAAACAGTTTATTTTTACAGATCGTTGAAAATTATGTTAAAACACAATTCTATCGATCGAATTTATTTCAAATACATTCTTTGACTTTGATATAGTTTGGAAAACTTTGACTATGTCCATAATTAGGAACACATTGAAAATAGTGTTCCTAATTGTGGACATATGCTTTTTTTAGTTTTTACACGAAAAAAACATGGTTCTAACATACTTATTACCTAAATCATGATAAAAAACAATCCGACAAAAAATTTCAAAAAAATCGGATGACAAATTCAGCTTTAATCTTCTATTTCTAGACAGGTGTTTTTTAAGAAATTTGCTGACAATTCCATTCAATTTGGACATACTTTGAAACAATCCGGATTTTACGAAAAATCCTGTGAGTTAGAAAACTAATTTGTTTGTAAAATGAAAGTTCACATGATCCTTTACATTGTCATTTTTTTGATAATTGTGATAAGTGGAAAATAACGTCAAAAACAGGCAAAATCGAACAGTATGTTAACATTAGGTACACATGCCAAATTAAGAACACTTACCCTACCTTTAATTATTACCGACATTACCAACATTATCGGTAAATTGCTACCGAAAACTGTTATTTCGTCGGTAATATTCTACCAGAAACTACAGAATTACAGTTTTTGGTAATTTTTACCGAAAACTGTAAAATTAAAACTATCGATTGTTCGGTAAAACTAACCGGTATTTCGGTATTAATTACAGATATTACGGTTCAACAATACCGGTTGTTCGGTTATATTTTGACAGTTGATCTTAGATATGATCAGCCGAGTTTCGGTATTTTTTACCAAAAAAGATCTGTAATATTTGACAGCTGTCACTTCTCTGTCATGAAAAAATTACCGAGCGGTTTACCGAATTACACATGTTAGAATTTCGGTAAAAAAATTACCGAACTCGGTAATTTTCGTTTACTGTGTAGGTACATTATTTTGTTATTGCTTTGATTGATGAATCTACGACTCATTGTTTAGTGCAAAATGCATCGATCATGAATAGTATATGAAAAAAAAGGTATTCGCCTCGACCAGATATCGGACTCAAGTCCTTTCTCCGACAGTTATCTCTCCGAAACCTTACCAATAGGCCGAATCATTAGATGAAACAATTTAAGCTGTAGCTCTATAATTCAGTTGACTCATCGAATTGAATTTGCAGCTAGGTTCTTCGGCAGAAAACGCTCATCATGCCCCGATAAATGGTGCTTATACTGCCCAAGAGAGGGGGAGAGGTATTAATTATGCAACTCACATATTATAGCTGTTTTCTACGGTTGAACCAGCATCCTTCTTAAGGTGGCCATTATACCCTCATCTCCCCTATGTATAGTATTAGGACTTTTTAATACATTTTCCTTCACATCAATTTGTTTTTATTTATTGTATTTTTAATAGTAAATTTTATGTTCGATTTTCAATATTGCCTTCGTATACATACTTTGAAAAAATCAAACAAAATAATCAGAATATGCTTCATCATATTACCAGTTCTTTGATTCAGAAATACGAAAAGCGAAAGTCATTAACGCCATAATCATCCTATCTGTGAATTTCCGTTTCATGTCACGCGTGGCATGGTCTGCCATTTGCCTTTTAATCTCATCGAATGCTTCGTTTAACATCAAGGGGCGTTGCGTTCGGTTCGACTTTTCAATTAATATTAAAAACTTTTCACCACTGCGAATTTTAGCCATTTTGCATATGTTTGCTAATTCCTATAGGTTTGAACGATAAACTCATTCCAAAACCAAGCTGCAAAATTGCTATGTAACAACGCATAAAAATCTGGTATCTGAATCACTTTTGGATGATGGTAAATCGGACAGTTTAGGGTGCAATTTGCATTCCCTTTTTTTTCTCGTTCCGTTTAACATTCACGGGTGTCGGTTGACCAACGCGATGGATTTTTTTCTGCTTTAGAAGTACCACAAAATTGCCTTCATAAAGCGGAAAAGTGCATCCTAACTGCAGAGTATAGTCGGAAAAGTTAACATTGGATCGAGAAAAAATGTGGAAAAATAAACAACCATCACTCTATTCAGCTTGATCCGCCAAGCATCTTTTGCTTTGATTATGAAGCATGAAAAATTTGCTTAATTTCATCCCTCGTTTAGTTGAAAAAAAAAATGATGCAATGCTGAAGCTACGTGGCGATACTGGATGTAACTACTTATCTCTACTAGGATTTGATTTTTATAATTAAAAAAAGTCGAATTCTATGCTTTAAACGACATTTTTTTTTTAAATCATTCAATCGCGAAAGATGCGATACTATCGACATCTCAAATAAGCGTGTGACTGAAGGGTACGACCTGATTTACTTTCTGGCACGGTAAATACGCAACATACTGGAAAATCCTATCTTTCACAAAAGCATACCGCATTACATCCCTGAGGACGCGTAGATTGCGTGCCTTCCCACTCCCGGCATCGCAATTCAAGCAAAACCGCGAATTCCATTTTTTTACTCAAAGAAAACATATCAGCTCAAGCCAGAAACATGTCATCCGGGAGCATCCGGATCCTGTATTTGTAAACAACCGGAACGCTGCCAGTGATGTTATAGGTATCTAGTCGGTGTCTCTGTCTGTTTTCTTCATTTTTAAGGATGTTGAAAAACATTTCGCACGTTGGCAATCACAGTGGTTCCGAATCAGCTTGATATCATTAACTTGCTTGATGCTTATGGCCCTTCAACAGCCCTCCCTAACCTTCAACTGAAATATAAATTTCAAAATTTGTGTCACTACGATCTCAAACGTGCCACATGCCTGCCACCTGTTGAGGAGACCTTCGCTTGTCGTTGCCATGATGACATTCCTTATCAATCGATTTCGCGCCGCACAAACTGCTCCCGAAGGTAGAGGAGAACAAATCGAAATCTGTGTGTATGGATGGAAAAAGCTAAATTTATCCATTGAACACATATGATGCCAATTCCAGCGTGTGTCTCTTCCTCTGGAGACCGAGTGTTTGCAGGAACAGCAAGATTTTATACTATTTCATGGTAATCTTCCGAGTTGATAGCAAGGTATTAACCGGGTGGATGAACCGATTGTTTCCTTATTGTTCGCCTTGTTGTTATTGTGTTTTGTAGCAAGTTATTAGGAATTTTGATTGGACAAACAAAAATAAAAGTGGCTTCATTTTTGAGCATGTTTCGAAAGAAATGAATGGCATAACGAGTTGTTATTTATATTGAAGTTGAGTTATTCATATTGAAAGCTTGGCGAGGCAAATAGAAATTTGCTGCAGCATTTGCAGCATTTTTTATTTAACTTTTCGACAGAAAACTGAGCAGTTGTTGAAGAGAATTGTAATCGATTAACCCTTTCCTTCCCACGAGGTTTTTCACGTTTTTAAATAGAAATATTGATTTTCAATTAAAGTTCTAGAACAAAAGATGCATAATATAAGGCTACCTTAATAATCCATTCGATTAATTTGGGTTTTGAGATGGATCATATATGCTCCATTGGGAAGATAACAACACAGCGTGTGAATGAAAAATCATGAAATATTTGCAAAAATCATGGAATTTTGTCACCTAATTGATCACAAACTAAAACGATCCTGTTGTTTTGTTTTGTTGTTTTATTAGGGATTTTAATAAAATGATCCTACTTGGTAAAAACTTCATTGGTATTCCTATCCCTCGATAGTCTATTTATTGAAATATTTAAAATTTTCATTTTTGCGTTGAACTATGGCCGCCATGAAACTTTGCGCTAGGAAAACCAAACATGCAGTTTTTCGAAAAAATCACGAACTTTTACAAATATTTCGAGACGTGTGGTCATGTAAGCAAATGAAATAACAATCCTGAAGCGATATTTTTTTGACGAAACGATTATCATGAGTATTGATGAAAGGCGTCACAGGAAGAAAAGTACGTTTTGTTTGAGCTGTGCAAAGTTGTGGATCACCTGTGCTACCATGGGAAGGAAAGGGTTATCATGCCGGAACCAAACAAAATCAACAATTCTATAGTTTTATTTATGAGGCATGTTCAGTTTGATGAAATTTGCATACATGTTCTATAAAAATCTTTCTTGAAGACTTAAAAAAAAGTTTTATTATGATCAAAATTTGCTACCTATTCATTTGTTGGTGATTTAATGAAACCGAATATACAATTGACCTGCCATTACCTTGCCATCTGTGTTTGTTAATCCACTCTTCAATATTTACTAGAGCCGTAGCAATATTTGAAAAGAAACTACACAATAGTTTTCAAGCTGTTCTTCTTCAACCACTCCTTTAAACTTAATGTAGCAGGATCAGTATCCTAGACAAACTCCGGAACAGTTTTTTTTGTTAAATCCTTACTTCTCTAGCCACCTCATCTTATTGCTCGGAGCCAGATCATTCTGGAATCATACTCATCACTTGGTTTTACATCTGTGCATCTCTAGTAGCTCCGTTCTATTTGCAGGAGCCAGAACAATTCAGATCTGTTGAACCCATGATTGAGCAGCTCGCCTATTAACGATCGTTGGTGAAACTTACAAGAAGGGCGACAAATTGGACTGTGAGAACTACCGAGCGATCACTGTCCTCAATGCCGCCTACAAAGTGCTGTCCCGAATCCTACTCCGCCGCCTAACGCCACAAGCAAACAGATTCGTGGGAAGTCATCAGGCCGGCTTCATGGAGGGACGGTCAACGACGGACCAGATATTCACATTACGGCAAATCCTCCAAAAATGCCGGGAACACCAAATCCCTACGCACCATCTATTCATCGACTTCAAAGCCGCATACGACACGATCGACCGTAACGAGCTATGGAAAATCATGGACGAGAACGGCTTTTCCGGGAAGCTGATCAGACTGATCAAGGCGACGATGGATGGAACGCAGTGCTGTGTGCGGATCTCGGGTGAATTGTCGAGTTCATTCGAATCGCGCAGGGGGCTTCGACAAGCTGATGGTCTATCCTGCATGATGTTGAACGTGGCGCAAGAAGGTGTTATTCGACGAGCGGTGGGCGAAATGCGGGGCACGATTTTCAACAGATCCAGTCAACTTATCTGCTTTGCCGATGACATTGATATAGTCGGCAGATCATCTGCGGCGGTGGAGGAGATCTACCGCAAACTGAAACGCGAAGCAGGAAGGATTGGGTTAATGATTAATACGTCCAAGACGAAGTATATGCTGGCCTGCGGATCCGAGACCGACCGAACCCGCTTGTCCAGTAATTACAAGATCACGATCGACGGCGACGAGCTGGAGATAGTCGAAGACTTTGTCTATCTCGGCTCACTGGTGACCGCAGACAATGACACCAGCCGTGAGATCTGGAGGCGAATTATCAGCGGAAGTCGTGCCTACTATGGACTCCACAAGCAACGTCGGTCGAGAAGACTTAGCCCTCGCACGAAGTGCAACCTGTATATGACGCTTATAAGACCGGTTGTTCTCTACGGGCACGAGACATGGATATTGCTCGAGGAAGACCTGCGTACACTCGTAGTATTCGAGCGACGAGTGTTAAGAACCATCTTTGGCGGCGTACAGGAGAACGGAGTGTGGAGGCGAAGGATGAACCACGAGCTCGCGTGACTCTACGGCGAACCCAGTATCCAGAAGGTTGTGAAAGCTGGCCGGATACGATGGGCGGGACATGTTGCGAGAATGCCGGACGACTGTCCTGCAAAACAGGTGTTCGCTACGAATCCGGTAGGAACATGACGAGCGGGGGTGCAACGAGCGAGGTGGTTAGACCAAGTGGAGCGTGATCTGGCGAACGTGGGGTGCCCCAGGAATTGGAGAACGGTTGCTATGGACCGAGTGATTTTTAGGAATTATGTTCGTCAAGTTTTGTTACGACACGACGGAATACTATGTAAATAATAAAAATGGTGAAACTTGCAAACGCTCCAAGTCTGCTATCAGATGCTTTTTGAAATTTGGATTTGACTTTCTGTGATTTTACAGAAAAATTCTGTGATGGATTTATGTGATGCTATTTCCTTAAATTTCATTAAAAATTCTTGATAAATTGTGTCTTTTTAACATTTTGATTGAGAAAAAACTATTCACATTACCAATCTTGTCATACTTTTCTAATTCAAAGTAAGAAATCAATATTTTATATTGGTCAACATAATTAAAATTTTGGAAGTCCATTCAAAATTTAAAAATTCTGAATATTTCAAAATTCTGTATTCTGTGACGCAGATTCTGTGATGAAAATTTGCTAAAAAATCATGTGAAATTTCAGATTTTTCTGTGATTTTGACAACCTTGAGTAGGTAGCAATAGAAAAAAACTCCCCTGAACTTCCCACAACATGCAGGGTATCAACTCACGTCTCTTCATAAATCAGTTATCAGAATTTCCATATTTCGTAGGCACCTGCTGAGAATTCTAAGGTAGAAATATCCGGATTTCTACATCAATTCAGTAATTATGACTAAGAATATGGAACGAACTCACCACTTGTAGAAGTACGAAGTGTGTTCCCTATTGTAGCGGATCATTCAGCGATGTCAACTGCTGGAGGTGCATGAAATCAACGAAGAATCGGGTTGGGTACACACAAAGAAACATGCAATCATTTATCGCTGCGCTTAATCCACTTATTCAAAAAAAATCAACAATTTTTACCATAACAAAATACTTCAACTTCTAAGGGTAGAAACACAGTGCACGCGAGCGAGCGAACGAGCGATTTTTGAATGAATCTGAAATGAATATCGCCCTTTCATATGGCGAATTTGGCTATTTTATTCAGGTCAACTTAAAGGATCTAAAATTTAGTTTTAGAATTTCACAAAAACAGAAAATGGTGGAGGTTATTTTTTGGAGAGCACACATCAGAAAGCTAAGATGTAAGATTAATCTGTTTTGGTAAGTTGATTTATTCTACTAACAGTTGTCTTCAGTTTTATGTTCACCCGCTTGGACATACAGCAAATTCAAATGACATGTTCCAAAATGTCTTCAAATCGACTTTTTCACGTTAGTATATGATTTTTTTTGAGTCATCTCTCGGTTGAAAATAAATACAATGTTAAATTTGACATTTTTTTTTTAAATTTGTTTCAGGGCCATTGTGGCATTTTCCGAGCAAGTCTCGAAAATTATCCTTCTGGAAACGGCAGAGCAGCAGCATCAATTAAGTACATTGCATTGGATTGAATTCCAAATACATGGTGAAAAATATCAGCTGAAATTGTACATATAACTGCATAAAGTTTTTAATAATTTTGTTGTTTTTAATCGATTTGAACTTTTTCTCTGATCTTTTTTATCAATAAAAACATCGATTGTTAACTTTTTTTAATTTGAAACGAAAATTCTAACGAAATTTTTTTTCACAATTCCAATTTTACCCTTGATGATCAGATTGTTTTCTACAAACGATGAAAAAACTGTTCCGTATAAGATCATTCAATTGCTGCATTTCGAGCGATGTTATTGAAATCACAGAAAAATGATTATTTAACAGGTATTTAAACAAATTTTGTTAAAGTTATTCTAAGTTTATTCTGTCATTTTTTTTACAGATTTTATGAACTTTCATGAATTTAGTTTGGATGCCACCGGAATAAGCTTTTTTCAGCTGTTTCATGACTATATGGTAATGACGATTGCATATTTTCAAGAAAATAAACACTCAACTTATCGATGTTCGGCATGCCATCCCAAATACTGATCACAAAATTTTTGGGTCGAGTCACGGAATTACAAATATTGTCTTTGTCGAGAATGATTTTTTTTTCGGAGACTTTGATGCTTAGTCATGTTGATAAGAAATCTGAAATCGTTTCCCTAGGCTGTATTATTGAAAAATAAAAAAAAAATCACTTATTTATGGTTTTATTTTTTCCTGAATAAAGGTTTTTTTTTATTTATTATAGACATTATACCACGGTTGTGCCATTCGTGTCTCACCTGAATAAAGAGCATTTTTTATTAAGTTACTGACATTTTTTAATTGGTATGGACCAGAATTTAATGATGATTTTTTATCTGTTTTTTATCTGTTAAAAAAAGTAATATAAATTCAATTTTAGAAAAGCTTCACGGGCAGCACCAAAATGTCTCGAGTGCCGAGCAATGTGGCTCGTGGGTTGCTGGTTGCTCATCCATGCTTTAGATATATTCATAATTTTTGCCATAAATCTAAAATAAGTATTTGGTTGCAAAACATTTTTGAGTTTAAATCCATGTACAATATGTTAAAATCTTAAAAAAATTTATCATCATGTAATTACAAAAGCATTATAATTTACTTTTCACATCACGTTTCTCAAAGTCACTCGCATCATTTGGGTGGCCGTTCATCGAAATCGACAATGACAGGCCTATTGATAGGCACTCAATCATGCGACTGGCTCGGGTGCTTCATCACTTTGACTAGCACCTATTTTGAACGGAATGGCCTTGCCTCGATTTGTTGGCATCAGAAGAAATGGGAATTAGAATTTATGACTATTCGTTAGGACGGTTTGAAATCGTTTGGTCTGGCAGCATGTTTTTTGATGTTTGATGCATTCGATGTTTTCAACAATCACTTCATTCAGAAATCGAGCATTTTGGGTTCTCCTGATTTTAGAATTTTTCGTTTTATACTTTTTATGTCTAGCTGTTAACATTCCTGCTGCTTTCTATCTTTTATAGTGGAAGAAACATGGATCTGAACTCTTTGCAAACGGGCGAGCTTACAAAGAACCGAGGGATGATGGAAAGCTTTTATCAAGAAAATAGCAAATCCTCCAAGTCCCTTTCTTCAACTGTACACCTTAGCGTATGACCAATCAGTTTATCAGCATCAATATTCCGATAGTGTGCCAAAACCAGAAAGAGGTCAGCCAAAAAAGATTGCCTCAGGCAGAACGACGATGGCAAGAATGGGACAGGCTGCCTTTTGGTTTGCCTTCCTCGAATCATCCTGTAGCTAAAGATATTTAGTCTGTAGTTTAGTTCCGTAGCATCAAATTCAAAAACAGGAAAACGAAATGATTCGATTTCGTAGTCGACGTTCTGAAGTTTCCGGCTAAGCCCGCATGGCTTTTACCAAACGATTACGTCTCGTTAATAAATGTGGTTGACAGTGGCCATACCTTATCCACTCTTCTTTGGCGTGTTCGTGGCGTTTGCTCTCATGCACTCTCGAGTTCCGTCAATATCTCAGGAACACCATCGTTCCGGTTGTTATCCTTTGTAGGCTGCAGTTGCCGAGCAATGTCCGTCGCTTGCTCTGTGCCGGATGTTGTCGCATCGATTTCCAACTATGGAACCGGTCATTGCCTTACGAGTTCCGGTTGGCCACTAACAGCAATTCAAGTGCAAATACCCAAACGAAGGCACTGCCCGATACACCATTTCCTGTTTTGTGGCCGCTGCGGAAGTGTCATTGTGGGTGGTGGATTGTGTGGTTCCGTTTTATGCTGGTGATTATAGATAGATCTGCTATTGATTATATCATCGACTTTATATGTAAAAGCAGACATTACCCATATTTATTTGGACCGGTGAATGCAGTCTAATCTAAAGTCATTTATTTTGGCAAGCAACCTAGTGCTGAAAGTCAAAAACGAATCCAATCCAAAAGCTAGTAGTATTTCACAATCATCATCAAAGTATCATCATCATCATCAGCTGGAATGATATCAAAAGCCGGTCGTCCGAAAATTCGTACATGGAACAACAGCAACCGGCTGGACCAATTCTCTCGGCCAAAACAGTTGCTCCCAACCTATCTCGGTTCATTTTATGCTTTTCTAAATGCACCCAATTGGATCATACTCTCACACAGTCGTTCCGAAACGAAAACCGAATGCATTTATGGTGAGCTCTCAGAAAAACAATAATCATTGCTTCCACTTTTGCTCTCCAAGCACGGCTTGAGTTCGGCAAACTCACAAATAGGCGAGGACAAAAAAAAAACGCCGGTCACTATCCCATTCGTTGCCGAAATTTGTCGGATCCGGATGAGCCATGTATTATCTTTAGGATGGTTGAAAATTCTATAAAATATTCATTGTTGATAGGAAAATATTTATGGTTGATTGTATTTGAAAAAAAAGGAAAATACTAAGTGCAAATGTTGAGTATTTCATAAAAATGAAGACATGATAATCGCCTTTTATCGCAAATCTATTAGTACCTTTTCCAAGGAAAAATGTGTCCAAACCTTAGTCAATTGTACTATTTACGTTCTTGGCACCCTAGCAATAGCAGGAGCTCAGTTCCAATCGGAAAAGTTTTTCCTGCATCAACTGCAACCCGATAAACTAGGGTCCCTATGGAATATGGTTCCTCGGTATAGATCCCCTAACTTTTGTTGAGGAACTTCACGAAAAAGGAAAGCAAGAATGCATGCATAAACGCAACAACAACCAATCCACCCGAGCAACCACAGAGATACAAATGCTAGAAGGGGGTTAAGGAATTTCTGCAGTCAGCAATTATGATCACAAACATGGACGTGCTGTTGCTATTGCCCCATTTCAGGAACGGGCCACAGGATAGGGCATCAGACCAGGACAGCAAGTGCAGTATAATGCACCACCCTTTTGTGTGCCATTTATTGTGCTACAGATGGAATTTTAAAGAGCATCATAAACGATAGTAATTATTTTAATTACGAGCTTGTTAGCAACATAATTAGGATGAACGTTCAAGGGAGGAAAATCGTGAGTTTGGAAATGGTGCGCTTTTTGTTCAATTGCTTCACGGCCCTTTGGTTTATTGTACTATTTGGTCTTTTCGCACCTATAAGACGAATGTTCATTTAAGGTTTTTTTTGTTTCTCCATTTTAGCGTACACATTAATAAAAATTGTACTTATGTGATGCGTGATTAACGGTAGAACATGTACTGATAGAATGTCCACAATATTCAGGCCCTAGAAATTGCAGAAGATAAAAAATGTTGTGTTTGCTGATAGAATCTTATGTAATTAACGAACTGTAAAAAAAAGCCTTTTTCCTAGAGACGAACCATCCAAAGGCTGAAAGTCTCTCTAATAAAGACACATAAAAAAAAGAAAATAATAAATATTTCAGATTGTTCATGTAATCCCCTTTAACACACCATAGAATTTCAGGCAGATAAAGTCTGAAACTTTCAAACGAACTGACGAAATTCTGTTTTTTCTTCATTCCTGGACATACTTTTACTTACTAATTTATTAGAGGTTGGAACGACCAAAAAGTGCTTCAGCGATATAACATTGCACTTGATCATTCCACCCTTCACGTATTCTCAGATTTACAAAATACAATTGAAATGCAATAAAAAGGTAACAAAAAATTGAACTCAACCTGAAAAGTGACACGTGGTCATTACAATATTGGTATATGCAGACCCCGTTCGATTTTAACAACACGCCCGTACATTTTGTGTTGCCAAAATCGAATGTTGCCAAAATCGAACGGTTTTTATTCTCAACTTATTTTTCAGTTATTTTTACAAAATGACTATTATCATTACCAAACACGTTATTTTTTGTCCATTTCCGACCATTTGGATTAATATTTTATTTTTTCATCATGTTTTTGATGCATTTTGCACCTTTCTTGTTTTGTTTATAATGTTTGTTTTCATTTGACATATTTGCTGTTTTTGTCATTCTCCATCATTTTTTAGTTGTTTTTCATCATTTTCAGTCTTTTGTTTGAATTTGTTTTTTTAACTTTTTGAATTTTTCATCTTTTTTTCATTTCTAAGAACTTTATAAATTTATTAAAAAACTGTTGTTTTTATTGTTGCATTTTATCACCATTTCAGAATATAAAAACGAATGTATGGTGTTTGTCTAAATTATATTGGTCCTGTTATAACGAAAATTAAAAGGTAATGTTGTTTCTCAAAACCGTTCGATTTTGGAACATGTGTCAAAATCGGATGTTGCCAAAAACGAACGGGGTCTGTACCTATATAAGATTTTTTTTTCCCGTTAAAAAAATATCACCTTGCCATTTTCACCGAAAGATTCGGAAAGAGGGTGATGGTGTGGCAGGCAATGTGCGAGTGTGACAAAATGTCTAGGTCGTACGTCACATCGAAAACAATGAACACCCAGAACTATATCAAGGAATGCCTCTAGAAGCGTTTCTTGCCGATGATCAAGCAGTAAGAGGAACCCGTCATATTTTGGCTCGATTTGGCATCATGTCATTACGCCAAAGACACACTAGGGTGTCTGCTCTGCGTCGTAGTTCCACCTGGTGCAGAGTGGAAACGTGTCTACAGACTGTAGACGTCACCTGTAGACGTGCGGCCAAGAGAACTACACGTCACACTTGGTGCAGCCAGCCCGTCGACGAGCTGCGTGCCGAGTGTGGCACAAACATGGTGCGACTGGGTACCTTGGTACCAGTGCTCAGTTGCAAGAGGGAGTGATCGTAACGTGTATCGGGTAGTCGCTACCCCGTGGGTTTTGATCGATCTGCCTTTTGGGGAGGTTCCTGGCCCCGATTCGCGGAAACGATCGACTCACGACGGAGAGAGGGACCTTGTGCCGTAACATGTGGCGCCCAGTGGATGGGCCTCAGGTTGAGTCTCGCAGAGTCGAGACGGAGGAATAGTTAGATGTACACTCAGAAAAATACTATTATGTATGCCATAAGATTCTCTTATGAAGTGGCGCCATAAGAAAAATTAATGAAATTCATAAGATTGTCTTATGACGCGAATGAATTCTGAAGATGAACGCCTACTTCAATGAGAGGTTGTTGCTTTTCATAAGAGATTCTTATGGAAACAGTAAATCACTTTCTAATAAGAAAAATTCTCGATATTTCATGCTGAAAACATTCACTTTATTGTTTGCCAAATTTGTTTAAAATTAAATCATTCATGGTCACCATCAGCAGCGCATCAACAGAAGGCTCCATCTAAGTTTTTTTTTGCCGCATCTTAATCTTCGACCTTTCGTTTTTTGCCGATCGGCTTGCTGAAAAGTAAACAAATAATGTATTTTAGTTTACTACTATATTCAACGTTCACACCAAAAACATCAAATCGAACTTACCATTCCGGAGATAACAATAACATTAAACATTGAAGGAAAACTATAATAACTATGAACTGGCGATTGCTTCGTACTAGATGATGAAAAAAAAAACTGATGCTATGAATGAATGTGTTCATCATTTTTTCACAATGCCGTTTCTTCTATTTTTCATAAGAACATCGTATGAAAATTAAAAGAATTTCATAAGACGCTTATGAAAAATTAGTTTGGACGCAAAAAAGTGGTTCATAAGATGTATCTTATGAAATTAATAATAAGATTTCCTCTGAGTGTATGGATATCTCCAGACCCGAGGAGAACCGAGTTGCTCTCGTCTCGAATTGGGTCAAGAGACGTAGGCTGAAAGAGGGCCCTCAAGACACGAGGAGAGGCGGGTATAGACGTCTCAAATTGTGTCAAGAGGATGAGCGTGAGAGGGTCTCGAGTCACGAGGAGAGGCGGGTAATGATGTCTCGAATTGTGGCAAGAGACCGAATGTTGGACTCGAGTCACGAGTAGCGGCGAACGGCAAGCTGATCCGTGAGTCGTGAATCGCGACAGCAGAGTGGACGATGATTGCTGGTGTAGTACGAAAAAATGAGTATGGCCGTGGAGCGCTTTGCATCATGGGTATAGCCTTTGTTGCAGGTCCGGATGGGAAATATGGCCAGAGGCCCCAGGTTGACTTTATGGCGTAGGGGTATATAGTATCATGAGTCGTCCAATTGCACCCATGGACCCAGAGTAGCGAACTGGGGAGACGCGGTGGCTCGCCGCGCCTTGGATTGCAATCCGTAAAAAGGATTCATTACCTGGGTAATCAACCAATAAAAAAACACTATGGTGGTACAAAAGTCAAAACCTCTGTTTTGTGCCAAAAAATATGCATCCGAGGCACGGCCAATCGAGACTCTTTGGACCTTGACCAAAGCAAAGCTACAAAAATCCATAAAACCAGCTGATGACATCGGAAAGTTTAAAAAAGATTGACCAAAAGTGTTGAAAATGGTGGGAAACGCAACTGTGAGAAGCTTATGAGTTATGTTCGAGGAAAAGTGTGAAGTCTGGCTTATGATTAAAGATTTTCATCAAATAAGAGCACAGTGTTGAGCAGGACACTAATAATGATGCAATGTTCCAAATAAAATTTAACTGAGCAATATTAGTCACACCAGATTCATTTTGAAAAGAGGATTATAAAGTTGATGTAATTTGGCACATTTTTGCATTTTGAGATTTCCAAAATACGAAACATAGAATTTTTGACGAATTTTCAAAAGAAGCTTTTTCTTTAACCTTTTGTCAATTTGCAATTTCTCAGATTTTCTAAGACTTAAATTTAACTTTGCTCTGGATTTTGGAATTTGGATTTCCGCAATGAATTTATATTCACGAGAAATTCTATGTTACCTAAGTATTTTGAAAATCTAAGGATGCGAAAATGTGCCAAATTCCATCAATTTTCCAATCCTTTATCTGGTTGCTCCGGTGCTCATTTTGATCAAAACAAAGTAAAAAACACAATTTTTAGTACAAAATTTTCGATTATTTGTGATGAAAGTTCAAAGAAAAGATATAGTCGTTCACTGACAGAGGGGATCTTGTGAAAAAGATGGGGTTGAAGTTTGGTTAAAAATGGACCGGAAGGTTTCGAAAATAACGTTGAAAAAGAAATTAAGCCTATCGAGAAGCTGAAATTTTCAAGACTCTGGGTGAAAAGCAACCGTAACCGTTGTTTTCTATGAATTTAATGATTGTTTTCTCAAAATAATCTTTTTTTAACGTTTTTTAAAAAGTTGTTGCGATCTATTAACTATCGTGATGATATAAATGTAACGATGTATTCGGTAATTCCTCACACAGTCAAACATAGTCAAAAATAACATAGAAACTTTACATGAAAAATAGCAATTTTGGTCTGGTTAATATAGAAATAAAAAGCTTTAAACAGAAAATACCTTTCCAGATTTTTGATATAATGTAGATTTTAACATGTTCTTTCAAACAAAACACAGTTTGATTTTTTTGGTTTGCTCCATTTGAAGTTATGGCTCATACAAAACGGCCATTTTTAAACACAGAATTCATGATTACTGCGAATCAAAAGCAGATATTTGATATCTGTTTGCTGCAAAAGATGCGCATAATAATTTGCTAAATACTTTCCAAACACATAATTTTGATAAGTTGATAACCAACAAAGTTATAACAAAAAAACTTGTTTTTATAGGACCACCCCAACTTGTACACGAAAAATCATCATAAAACCTTAACGGTAATCGATAGACATTCAAAGTCTTCTACAAAGTTTCATCAATTATGTTGTACTACATAATTGTTAAACATTATACAGCAGTATCTCATTACAGTCAAAAATTATTTTTTGTATCTAACAAGTTTTATGAACCACCCTAAAATTGTTTCATTCAAAAGTAGCGCCTTGTAAAGTTGTATAACTTTGTTCTCGACACCAAATGTCTTAAACCTAAGGCGAGAGCGCAAATAATTGTTTCCCGCTAAATTTCATTTCTGGACCACTGTGCACTGGCATTGAAAATGGGTGCCAAAACTTTCTAATAAATAGATGGATGAACAGTCTTCTCGAAAACATGAACCAAGTTCAACTTGGGCGCGAATTTCTAGGTGCAAGTTTATCTTTAACTTGCATGACATTCTAAACATAGGTTTATTTAAAACAGCAACCCAAGCGTATATATTGAACCTAAGAGTTCGCACCGAGTTTTGTACACAGGTTCAAACATAGGTGTTTGTTTATAAATTTTGTTTCGAACACAAAACTGATAATGATTACACTAGTTTACAGCATTTTTGAACTCAATAAACTGAAGGTCATTTCTAATGTGAAATCGGGCGCTGAATCCGAAAATGAAATTAAAAAAAATCTCAGTAGAACCGTTTTTGAGTTATGCTCCAAATATGAAATTTCGGAAAAATTAAAAAAGTTCTTGTACTATGATTAAAATATCTCGGACGGCACAACAGTAATTTGAAATTCCTCTGTTGCATATTGAAGATGAATAAATTTTCTATCGATCATCTGAACACTGTTTTTGCGTTTGACCAACAGTATTGTTGATATTAGTGACTTTATGAGAAAAAAATATATAAAAAACGCATTTCTTTAGAGAAAATTTTGTATCAACGAAAGTTTTAGACTCGATGGCAGCATTTAAAAAATCTGATTTTCTACTGCGCTTGAATGTCAATTTAAAACAAAGATTTCAAGTGGTTATTTATCAAAATCGGTTGAAAATTGAAGAATTTATGGCTACTTTACCATAATAGTATGTTTTGTAGTTTTTCATAATTTAACGAACCGCAGTACACTTATCATAGTACCTATAGGAAGAATGAAACATGATAAATCTCACTCGCTCCAAGTCAAAATTATTTATTAGCTTACCAGAAGGTCACATGCCAAGTTTCAGGAAGATCTGACCATAGGGAGGGGTTGTTTGAGTCTCAAACGTGAATAAAATTTTAAGGTTTTCTGCCCGGGAGGAACAAAAAATACTAGTTTTTCATCAATAAC
Source organism: Uranotaenia lowii (assembly GCF_029784155.1). NCBI lineage: Eukaryota > Metazoa > Arthropoda > Insecta > Diptera > Culicidae > Uranotaenia > Uranotaenia lowii. The sequence continues at coordinate 286,524,907 of NC_073692.1, read as the reverse complement.
TTTTTTCATCATTAGCTGATTATTTTTTATGATTAATTTTTTTAAAGCCTAAGTTGAGACAAATATTTCACCCGAAGACTGCAACACGATTGGACTTGAAGTAAAAAAGTTATTGCAGTTCAAAGGCCGCAAATTTTGTCCAACACGCAATGAGTACTTTTTTGCCCTCATTCTCCAAGCCACGAAGCATTAACTTTCGCAGCGGAAATACGTGCGCAGTTGCCCACCGAACTCAAAAGTGGAACGAGGAAATGTTTAGACGGTAATCGATGCTGCGAACAGGCGAACATTTGGCTTTAGCGATCAGCGGCCCAAAACGCGAGAGCGGGACGAACATCGAAAAAAGTTGCCCTTTGAAGCCGTTGAAGATCCGAATCGATCTACGATAAATGAAGCCGCTCTAGTTTGACTTACTTTTATAATCTGATCTTTTTATGTAATTACAAGATTGTAAAATTTTTACAAATTCTTATTAAACATAAGTTAATCTTGATGTTATTAAAGGTTCTTGAAATGAACTCCATGATTCTATAGATTTTGTTACCCCCTTACTCTGCGCCGCGCGTGAGGTGACGATAGTCGAGTCGAGTCGGAGTCACGTGAGTCTTGTCACCTTATTCCCGAAGCCGATGCGGATTCGTAGTCGGGTATTTGGACGATTTACTCATAGCATCATCATCCAACAAAGAGCACGAGGAACATTTGAAGCAAGTTTTTCGGAAATTGAGAGAAAACGGTCTTCAAATAAACGCCGATAAGTGTCAACTTGGCAGACAAGAGGTACGTTTTGTGGGACAGCTGATAACTAAGGATGGGTGCAAAACCGTTCCAGAAAAAGTCTCTGCTGTCGCAAACTTCTCGATCCCGAACACAGTGCAAGGCCTGAGGCGTTTCCTCGCGTTACTGAACTATTATCGTCGGTTTCTCCCACATGCAGCTGAAACTCAATTGCCGTTGCGTAAGCTTATACCGTCAAACAAAAAGAACGACAAAACACCGATTATATGGACTACAGAAGCGGAAAAGGCCTTCTCCGATTGTAAAAAAGCACTGACCGAAGCTACTGCGTTGGACTACTACGACTCCGAAGCTCAGCTTTCCATGATGGTAGACGCCTCAGATTTCGCCGCTGGAGCTGTCTTGCAACAGCTTTCTCGCGGTACATGGAAACCACTTGGATACTTTTCCGTTAAATTCAGTGACCGAGAAAAGCGATATTCGACTTATGACAGGGAGTTACTAGCCATCTACCTTAGCGTGAAACATTTTAAAGATGTGATAGAAGGGCGCAGTCCAATTATTTTCACCGATCATAAGCCACTCACGTTCGCTTTTAAACAAGATCCGAACAAGCCAACACCACGTCAGCAGAAACTACTCAATTTCGTCAGTGAATATACAACAGATATCATACACGTACCCGGTCATGAAAACATTCCGGCAGACGTTCTTTCGAGAGTAGAAGCAGTTTTGGTACCATCTAATATAGACCATACCGACTTCGCAAGACAGCAGGAACGGGATCAACAACTACAGGCGTGGCGAAATTCTAATCCTGAAATCCAAATACCAAAAAATCCTCAATCAGGATTAGAGCTCCTTTGCCAAATTCAAGACAATAAGTCGCGAATTTGTGTACCGCAATTCTACCAAAAATTTGTTTTCGACCAGATTCATGGCATAGCACATCCTGGAGTAAAAGCGACTCAAGCGCAAATTTTACAGCATTACGTTTGGCCAGGGATAACCAAGTCTCAGCCAGTTAAGATCATGATTCCCGATGAAAGATTTGAACATGTTCACATAGACATCGTAGGTCCTTTGCCAATATCGAACGGCATGCGCTACATTCTCACCATGATTGACCGTTTCAGCAGATGGCCAGAAGCAGTAGCCATGCCCGATATGACAGCCAAAACTATAGCCAGACTGTTCGTTGAAACATGGGTTGATTCGGAACACCTGAAATAATGACTTCAGATCAAGGAAGACAATTTGAATCACAGCTTATGAACGAATTGTCTCACCTCTTAGGGTTGAAACGAGTACACACCACACCTTATCATCCCCAGGCGAATGGGATGATCGAATGCTGGCACAGACCCTTGAAATCGGCCCTGAAGTCCTACAAATCTACCTGGACGGATGCTCTGCCCCTTGTATTACTTGGATTGAGAACAGCGACACGCGGAGATTCATCGGCATCGGAAATGCTCTATGGCACTACTCTACGCATACCAGGAGCAATGATGGAAAAACGTCAAATCTCGGGTGAATCCGAATCGTTTGTGGCTAATTTGCGGGAAAAAATGAACTCCCTAGTTGCACGTCCCATCTCGAATAACGACACAAAGAGACACGTATTCATTCCTAAGGACTTGGCGAATTGCACACGCGTATTCTTAAGGACTGACAGAGTCAAAGGTGCTTTAGAATCACCTTTCACAGGACCACATAAAGTCGTTTCTCGAAGTAACAAAACAATCACTATCAACGTCAGGAGCAAACCCGTAACAGTATCAGTTGACCGAGTCAAACCAGCGTAGGGGGAAGTGTTCCTAAATGCGCATGTTGGGTAATATGCGCATACAGCCGATTGACGATATGGCTGGAGATTCAACGTATCTAATCAGTACAGTTTGAGGGTAATACGCTATTGAAACATGGCATGAAGAAATTTGATGGTTATATAAAGCCAAAAAAATTTAAAAATTTAAACAAGATTTTTGTCAGTTTTGTTATAATATATTGAACTTTAATTATTGTGCGTACAGATTCTGTGAACAAAAATTTCAATGGTTTTTCTTTCTTATTCATCTGGAAATCGGAAATTCAACAAATTGAAGCTTTTGGCAAAGTTGTAAATGATAAGATATTGGAATTAGAGACAGGTTCTGAATGCCTATATCAAGGCAGGTTAAATGCCTATATCAAGAAAAAAAGATTAGTCTTATGAATTTTTTACTTTTTATCATTTAAACATTAAATCTACGCTCAAATCACGATCTTACAGCGAAAAAAGAAGAACTTCATACAGATCCGAAAAAAATACGATATGGACAAAATATAACCATGAAATATGGCCATATTGCATACCTAACTATGTTTCGTGCAAAAGAACTAGTGATGTAAAAAATTTCACCAAAATTTCAACCTTGACGTATGCTTAACACCCGTTTCTACAATTTTAAATTAAATGATATCAAATTATTGCAAGTGTTAATGAAATATAGCTAAAAACATAAATATGCGCATTTAGCCCGCCAGTTTCGGAAATCGGCTATTTTGACTTCTTTTATTATAAAATTACTAGCAGACCCGGTAAACTTCGTCTTACCATTTTAAACTTGGCGTCTATTTCATTTTTTTTTTCGCTGTTTGACTTAAAAAAAGCATCAAATCTTGAGTTGTTAATCGTCTCGCTTTCTTGAACATGTCCTAGTTTTTAAACGTATCAATCTTTTCCGTTTGCTAGAATTGGCCTGCTCAATTATATCGGAATCAAATCTAGGAATTTTAACTCAATTCTACGGGTCTTTTAACTGATTATTCAAAAAATATCTCCAATCAATTTTACATACATCTTACATGAATCCTTTTAATTTACATTTCTTTGATTCGGATGCTTTGAATATTGCCGAATGATATCAGGTATCAGCTTCCCGTTGCAAATTCAATTTTTTCAGCACTCAACGTTACCATCAAACTTGGTAAATCTCATGCTAAAAAAAATCCACTCTTTATAACTTGTTCCATAAATAACATATGTTGATTATCTATGTTTCATTTATTGTATACAATTTAGTTGATTGACTCCGCTTTGCTCGAGTTCACTTTAAGGTTTAAATCGAAATCAAAAATTTCTCATTTATTGGAATTTATTGCATATGAAACTTTATGGAAGAAGAATTTTGAATATCAGGACAATTTTTGGAGTGTTTGCTCAATATTCTGCCTAGCGCAGCACTTTTAGCTCCCGAGTAGCTTTTGATGGTATATTTTTTAGAACTGAAGAAAAAAAAACATTAGAGATGATTTTTTTCAAACCATTTTCAAGCAGTTTCACTTTCCTCACATTTGGAAGCAGTGGTTATTTATATCCATATTTTCATCAAAATCATGTCCAAAAAAAAGGTTCGCCCATTTTTTTTAGCAAAAAATGCTAATTAAATCAAGAAGTCTTGATTTATTGGGTTAATATTCAAAGAAATTTTATTTGGTTTTGAAAGGAGAAAAGATATGATTAAATTTTTTGTTATTCAACCGAATTAAAGCATTTTTATCTTCTTTTTCATCCTTTAATACATACCTGCCAATATAAACCATTGTTGTCTGATTTAAAATTTTCCTAAACAGTGTTAAAGGTGATTTGCTATTCTGTTTAAGATTATGTGATATTTTCAAGATTCAATAAGATTAAATTGGAACGCAGGTTTTAAAAAATTTAAAACATAAAAAAAAACTAATCTTTCAAGGCCACGATGATTTCATGAGTTCATTCTTTTTTTCTGGAAATTTTCATGTAAATTTACCTCGACATTTAAAAATTTTAAATATCCGTTCAGATTTAACACTCGGGATACCCTATCTGACTATTTTAGAGAAAAATTGGAATATGTTTCATGGCTTAAAGGCGCATTGCCACTTGTTTCACCGTGCGAAATGACAGGAGTTAATTTTATTTTCAACACTTTTAGATCATAACAAAAACTTATAAAAAAACAAATTCAGCTTCTGCTATCAAAATAATTATGCTTCTGGAATATCAATCACAAAAAAAATGTCTCGGATCTAAAGTCTCACCTACGTAATCAAAATATGTTAAACACACATTTATGTAAAGTACGTACTTGAATTCTGTGTAAACAAATAGGGAACCTGTAAACAGTTTTTTGGTGAACGATTTAAAAAAAAAAAAGTTAAGTTTATTTAGTCAGATTGTTTATTTGGGCCCAACCATTTATAAACTTAGAAATCATGTATACATTTTTTGTAAATGTTGAACGTTCTCACTTCATTGCATTCGGCCTTCAAATGAACATCAATCTTATATAATCCATTTTAAAGGACAGGCTCTTGTTCAATTCATGTGTCTGTTCATTTGCAACGGATTTTGTGGTTGTTTTATAAATTTAATGGCGCATGATACAACTTCTGTGAAGCACATTTGTACATGTTTGAAAAATATTTCTAGCGTTTTGGATTATAAACCAAGTCTTTCCACTTTTCTTTTTTCAAATGTCCACAAAGAGTCATACCATTATTTCATACGTATCAGTACTAAATTCATATTATTTAGACAACAATTCTTTCTTGAAATAACACGAATTGAAGTTTTCATTTTTTCAAATAGTTTGAATGGTTTTGATTTGATCGGCAAAATATTAATCTGGGTCACATATGGGCGTCATTCATTACTACATATGTGCTGTACAAATGATCTAGGAATCAAGAAGAAAAAACACATCTAGGCTTCATGTGGTCACCACATGCATCGAAATTATGCTTGGTTGAGAAATGCGCGCCCAAAATTTCTCACTAAACAGTATGCTATGCCATAGTTACTAACCTCCTACGACGTTTGCTTGCGACGCCTTGACCATAGAGACGAAAAACAAACCGCCCGCCCGGCGCCCAAAGTAAAGAAAATCTCGAAAAAATTGAAGGCCATGACTTTAATTTGATTCATTTTATTACAAATTTAATGATTACGGACAATTGATGCGACTTTTTGTTGTTTTTATTCGATATAAACCGATTCGCATGGCTACAGAATATTCTAAAAATAATTTCATTCGAATCGTTTCGGTCCTTTCGGAGGAGTAGTACTACAAACACCGTTACAAGAGAATTTTATATAATAGACTAGCAGACCCGGTAAACTTCGTCTTACCCTGTTAAATTTGGCGTCCATTTTCCATTTTTTCTTCGCTGATTAATTTTTAAAATTTATTAAATATTGAGTTGTTAATCGTCTCGTTTTTGTGAACATGTTCTAGTTTTTTTTTTAAATTTCCCTCATTTCCGTTTACTCGAATTGTCCCGCTTCGAAATAAAACCTTACAATTTTAATTCAGTTCTACGGGTCTTTTCTTAAATAATCAAAAAAATAACCTTCAAAAAATCTTACATGCAACTGTCATGAATACTTTTTTATTAACTTTTCTTTCATTCAGATTTTTTGTATATCAACGAATGGTCAGGTTTCAGGTTCTTGTCGCAAAATCGTTTTATTTTTTCAGTTCGATGTTATCGTCCAACTTGCAAGCCTATTGCAAAAAAAATCCCTTTTTGTAACTTTTTCCATAAATAATTGTATATTGATAATATGTATGTATGTTTCATTTATTGTATACCATTTAGTTGATTTATTCCGCTTTGTTCAAAATAACATTAAGGTTTGAATCGAAATCAAAAGTTTCTCATTTATTGTAATTTATTGCATATGGAACTTTATGAAAATAAAATTTTGAATATTGGGACAACTTTCGGAATATTTGGGAGCTAAAAGCGGTGGGTTAGGATTAATATTCCTAACGCAGCGCTTTTAGCTTCCAATAAGTTTTGGGACAGCTTTTTGTTCACCATCCTCACCCCTCGAAGTAGTTTGAATTAATATACATATTTTCGCAAAATCATGTTAAAAAAGTTTTTCTAGATACCGAACTTATAGATATGACACATTTCAACTTGAAGTGTTCCCAAACAGCATTTGCCATGGCAAAAAATCTGACGATGTTGTATACTGTAATCTACTTCTTTATATTGATAAATGAAAAAAAGCAAATTACATTCCTATGAACTTTAACCCAATGAATCAAGGAAACGATTGGTATTAATAATAGAAAAAATATGTTTTAATTGAAGATCGAAATGATGTTCTGATTTCAAAATCTCCTGAACATTGTTGGTGGGGATCTGCGATTTGATTTAAGGCTATGTAATATTTCCAATTCAATAACATTTAATTGAAAAGCAGATTTAAAATAAAACTAAATAGTTCGAAAAGAAATAATCTGTTCAGGCTACGATGGTTTCATGAGTTCATATCATTTTCTGGAAAATTTCTTGCTGAAATAACTCAAAACCTTAAAAAAATAAGTGTTTTTTTTTGTAAACCGAAACTCTCAATAAAGGAACACCGGGTGGAACCTGTAAACAGTTTTTCGGTAAATAATTTTAAAAAAAGTTGAGTTTGTTTTGTCAGATTGTTTATTTGGGCCCAACCATTTATAAATGAAGAAATAATGTATACATTTTTTGTAAATTTTTAACGTTTTCATTCGCTCTAGTGTACCTTTTAACTGAAAATTCTTCTTAGATTATTGATAACTTACACATATGGTTACAAAAAATCTTTGCATTCGGTCTTTAAATAAACATCAATCCTATTTAATCCTTCTTAAAGGACAGGCTCTTGTTCAGTACATATGTCTGTTCATTTTCAACGTATTTTGTTGTTGTTCTGTAAATTTAAAGGCGCTTGATTTATCTTCAGTTAAGCACATTTGTACATGTTCGAAAAATGTTTCTTCGTATTGGATTATTCAATCGTACGTAAATCTTCCCACTTTCTTTTTTTTCAAACGTCCGCAAAGAGTCATAACATTTTTTCATATGCATCAGTATCAAATTCATGTTTTCTAGACAACCATTGCTGATTCAATTAACATGAAATAAAAACAGTTTTAATATTTAAAACCGTTTAAATGGTTTCGATTTGATCGGTAAAATATCAATCTGGGTCACATCTAGGCTTCATTTATTCATATGTGCTGTACAAATGAGCTTGGAATCAAGAAGAAAAAAACACATCTAGGCTTCAAATCGCCGCCACGTGCGTTGAAAGAATGCTTGGTTGAGAAATAGGCGCCCAAATATTCCTACTAATCAGTATGCTATGCCCTGTTACTATCCTCTCACGACGTTTGCTCGCGACGCCTCGACCATAGAGACGAAAAACAAACCGCCCGCCCGGCGCCCAAAGTAAAGAAAATCTCGAAAAAAATGGATGTCATGACTTTTATTTGATTGAAAAAACTACAAATTTAATTTCTACGGACAACTGAGGTGACTTTTTGTTAATTTTATTGGATATAAACCGATTCGCATGGCTACAGAATATTCTAAAAATAATTTCATTCAAATCATTTTGGTAATTTCGGAGGAGTAGTACTACAAACACCGTTACAAGAGAATTTTATATAATAGATTTTCACAAAAACTGTAAGAGATTTTAACAGAAAAATTGCTCTAACGTATAGAAAACAGATGTCCGCTCATGTGTATATAGTTTTCAGACTCCTATCTATTGGAATATGGGAGAAAATTAGTGCTTTCCTTAATATGCGCATATAGCCCGCCTCTCCCCTACTGTTTGCGTGATTTGGAGCGACTGCCCGATCGAGTAACCAGAAGCGGACGTCACGTGCGATTACGTGTCCAGAAATTTTCTAGGAAGGGGGAGTGATGTGGTGCGCTAGTTATGGAATACGCACTGTACCAGAAGGGCCATCTTGCGACAACCAAAAGCACTATATCTTCGTCACTGTTCGGCTGTGTATATTCGCAAACCACATTGTATAGTTAACTTTTGCCTCCTGAATAAATATTATTTCTACGGTTCAAATTGCTCGCGTTTTCCTTAAATCATTTAACACGCAAATTTCGAGTTCATTAACAGTAAAATATTTAATTGATAAATCATCTTTTCTCGTAACTATTTTCTTATTCGAGTTTTGGAATCCTTCCAAGCTCTTTATTCAATATATTTCATACTGAAATCAATTGTTTCAACACTAACTTTAGTTCCTTAACACTTATTACTGGACTTTTTTATGCAAATGACGAAAAACGTAGATTTTTTTTTCCTATGGAATGTACGAAGAATTTCATAACAACTACGTCATCATGCTCGGCCGTGGGGTACGTTCACACATGATAACGGTACCCTATAATTCGAATACTCTGGGGTACAGGTGTGTATACAAACATGTATGCACATATCACATGGGTTACTCCGTGAAGACATTAGTAAGCCTTGATTGCTTTTGGCGCCTTCCTACTCTGGGTGATTCGAATGAACAAAAAAAATGGAAATAGGGTACCATGAATTTAATTGGATACGAACAAAAACTAAAAACTAATTTTCTAATTCCACAAAAACATTTTCGAAATTATTTCTCCGTTGTGTTATTCTTCGCGTGAAGTCGTCTTCAGCTAGTAGATATATAAATGAATGCCAGCAATATTATATTTCATTGATGCTAGAACAAGCGATGAAAAACTCATAAAAACTTGAACATGTCTTTAATTTACGCCTCAGAGTCAAGTAAAAAACGAATATTTCAAGACCCCGATGTTTTGATTTTGATTATTTTTCCGTGTTTGCAAGTACAAAAATGAATTCAATATCTTAGAAAACATTTTATTTTGCATTGTTTTTGCTAAGTTGTATACTATAAGGTAATTTATCTATTCCAAATTCATCTATGTGGAAATATGTTCAACATTTACATATCACGGTAATGACGAAGATCACCTTTAAGTGAAGTTTCACTCAATTCAAATTAATCGATAAAGCTAAAGAAATTGAACCTTCCCTGGTCATTGCGAAAATCAGCTGACCGCAGGCTAGCAGATTCATCTTGTCCGACTATATACATAGGCGAAACGTTGCAAATTGATTCAAAAATAGGACTGAACAGCTCAGAAGCCCCCCGCAACAAGAAGCGGCGCGAAAGGCGAAAATGGGTTATCCTCTCATCTGCATCCAACCCTCAGGCCGGGAATGTTAATACGGCTGGTGTGGTGTCAACTGTTTTCACTTCATCCTTGGCAAGTTGTATGGGCCATGTGGCCTTCACATGTGTGCATCACTCCGGATGAATGGTAGCAGGAAGCTAACACGCACCCGGAATGCGCGAACCATGTTTGAAGGTCCTACCGATGTTGCTGGCTGGCGCTTTCGGGAAAATTCTGGTGATCGAATGGAAAACGGAATAACGACCGGGAGTCCGGTTTTGATGCGGCGCGCGTTTTGCCAGAGCACAGATTACGTCCGTGCTGCTGTAAATTGAGCCCAGTGAAATGAAGCCCGGGCTGGGTTGTGTACGTAAAGTAGGAAACAGAATAATTTAATTATGCCGACTTCCCAGTTGTGGGGATTCTCCCCGCGCGCTATCGATCTTTCGGCCGCAGCAGTAGCAAGAGAGGATTCAGCCTTCCGCGACATACATCAAGGGATTCTGTGACCAAATGGGGTGGGTTAGCTGCAAGTGGTTTGAACCTGTAGAGAGACCTTAACGTAGCGATATGAAATTGGTTCAATTATACCAGACTGCGAACACCACGAAGACCCATGGCTCTTTCATGAATCTCCCCAGTCTAAACGCATATACCTAGGTCGGTATACACCGGAATGTCCGCTGTTCCAAAAGTGATGATACCGTTCGACTTTTTCCTCCCGAGGCGCGTTATCATCGGAGATGGCAATCTCACTTTGGTCCCGAGGCGTTTTGGCATTTCCCGTCGGTCCGTCCGGAGTTTGGCGCCATTCCGAAGCACCAGGAGGGGATGCTGCCACACTTGCTGGTTGCTGCAGATGTTGATGATGCTCTGGTGTGCACATCTTTTGCTCTAATTAATATTCTACAAAGTTATCGGTGACGATAATTGGTAGGAAAATATATCGTATTTCATTAGCCGATTGATTTGTGGCGCGTCTGACCGAGACCGTCGCCGGGGGAAAAAAGGATACATTCCCCAGTGCCGTCGCGTCGTCATCGTCGTCGTCTTATATGGGGCGGTCTTCGAGACCATCGGATGAAAACGGGACCAGAGGAAAAGTGGGTATAGAATATAGATGTTGTTAATTGCAGTAAGGGGAAGATAAATTGGAATTTGATTGGAGTTTTTTTTTTTCGGGTCGATCGACTTCCGAAGGGCTGCCCACGAAGTGATTCATGGCGTTTTAATCGATACGGGATTGAATTACTGGTTGCTCGGAAATTTATTGCTGGAAAGCTGTGAAAAATTGAAGACGGATTAAAGAGTCATCATGGCTTTCAAATGGTTTAAGATGTCTAGTGTTGATAAGAGAAACTTGTCGCAGAAAACTCACTGCATAATGAATTTGAAGCCTTAAACAGAATTCATGTAGCTACATATGTGTAGTAAAACTTAAGGACATTTTTGAGTATTTTCATAATAGAAATTATACATTTTCATTCGATATGTTTTGAATTGTAAAATATTTTTGAGAAAGTCTTAATGAATAACAAAGATTTATTTTGGTTTGAAATACTTTTTTTTTCACAAAATTTAAAAACCTTCCGATTCAGAATAAATGAAATAATAAAACCGTGTTTAAGCTTTCAAAGATACTTACACTCTCCCAAAAAATATTTTCATAAAAAATTCTTTAAAAATGTTATTTATTATCCACAGTTTTTGAATATTATATTTAAAAAATAGATAACTTCTTGTATACAAATAAAATACATGCAAGCTTTTTTCCGACTTGTTCCGATTTATTGAACAATTGGATTATTTTTTGTTATCCTTCTCCTCCTCGTGATGCGTCAACTCGTTTCTATTATAGCGAGCTATTTTTTTCTACACATTTAGCTTTAATTTATTGTATTATTAAAGCAGAAAAGAAAAACACAAATGAAAAAAATATTTATTTCGTTCTTACCTGAGTTTTCCAGCAGAATTGATATGTTTTGTGATTCCAATCAAACTTCCATGCAAAATAGAAATGCTTTGAGTTTTTTTTTCAAATCAATCTAATCATCTCATATTAGAAATTCATGCTTGATTACCCAAAAGTAAGCAATCCAGAATTATTTTCGTACGTAGCTGGGCCAGACAATATCGGGCATTTTTTAAAGAACCCTGACAAACAGGGAAATTCATTTAAAATTTTACATTCCAAAAACCAGGCAATATCCGGGCAAATCTGGGCAAATTCCATGCGGTAGTCTAAACAAATAAAGGGAGCGTCTTTTAAACAAAAAGAAGTTACATTAACGTTTTCTTCTCCAAAAACATTGTTTGAGGGTTATTTCTGCTGTTTAAATGTTTTTTTTTTTTGAGTTATTTATCTGGGTGAACATCCAACCCAGAAACTTAAAATAATGACTTTCAAACTACCAAAAGTTTTACAAAGAATCATCAAAAAAATGTTTGAATTAATGAATGGAATCAAAATTTTCACAAGGAACACGATACCGGAGCATCACATTTTCTCCCAATAGTTTCCTTAATTTTTCACAGTTTTAACAGGAAAACTATAATATTAGCTTATAAATGTACACGTTGAAGTTTAATTTTCTATTAAAAAATTTTCATCTTCGATTGGTTCCTGCACATGATTACACAAATTTTATTCAGTTTCTAGTCTATCAGTGATGTTTTAACCAGGAATTACTTAATTTTATTGTTTTCTAATATACAAAGTTTTTAGAAGAATTAACTTTTAAAACAAACGCTAAACTTGGTACTATTTGAGAGGCAATGTAATCCAAATGTCAACATATGGTAGTTTTAAAATCACTATTTTCTTAAAATAATCCTCTGAGGTGGATGTTTATACAAGAAAATAGAAAAAATGAAATGCAGAAACAGTTGGAAATACCTTGAAATATTGATATTCAACAGTTGAAAACATTTGTGTTGCTTCTATGTGTTTAAAGAACGTTTGGCAGACAGTTTACAGGTGAATAAACTGCAAAATAGAGCAAGACCTACTGACAAACTCAATTGAAAAAACTTCGGAAAAGTTCCTAAAAATCTTTAATGAACATTTTTCACTATTCACGCCCTCAGGCCTATGCGAGTCTAGAAGAATTCGAAATTTAAATTTTGCTCTAAAATTACTAAAAATGGACAACAAAGTAGGCTTACCGGATACTTTCAGAAAAAAGCGGGACATTTCACGAAAAAAAGCGGGACACAGCCGAAAAAAGCGGGACATTTAAGAAACTCTTAAAAAAAATGTATTTCTCCTTAAAAAAAATAAAAAAAGCTCAATTGTATAAACAAACATCATCCAAAGTCGCGCATAGAAAGTACACTCAGGTTTTTTTTTCAAGCGGATTGATTATGTTCAGTTTTTTCTTACATGACCTCTATTTTCCCTGGTTTTTGTCATAAGCACGTTTAATTTCCACGGTTCTCGTGAATTAACACGTTATTTGAGAAAAAATATTTCAAGTTCTACATGTAAACGGCAGATTTGATACCACTTATACAACCATTATCTAATAAAAAATATATTTAAAATTTGTTTTAAAAATTTGAAAACTCTAGAAAATTTTCATCATTGTATACATTGGAAAACTGATTCCAAAAAGGTGATGTACGATATAAAGTAGTATAATTAAGATTCTGGTGAAAAATTAAAATATTTAATCATTTGGAAGCAAATTAAACAATATTTTCTCCATAAAAAGATATTTACATTGCATTGGTTAAACGTAGCTCCAGGAACGGTTAATTGAATCAGAAACAAATCCAGTTCAGGCAATATTATTTTGTATTGCCTTATATGAAATATGAAAAATGCTGCCAATTTTATAAAAAAAAAAGTTTTCGAAAGCTTTTCTGTATTGAACCAATGCATTCAAATTGGGGCTAAAATTTGATTGTTTTTAGAGTACATAATAAGTGAACTTTGTAAAAGCTTTCCAAGAAAAAAAAGCGGGACATTTTGAGGAAAAAGTGGGACAGCGGGACATTCAACAAAAAAACGAGACATGTCCCGCTTTTGCGGAGCGAATGGCAACCCTACAATAAAGTCGTTTGAAAAATATTCAAAACTATGCAATTTCATGTTTTTTGTGATATTGAAAAAATCAAAGCACTTCTAAAGCATTGAAATTCTGCTTTGTAGTTGCTACTTGTACTAATTTCAGAAACTTTTCATATATTAACTTGGAAATCGTAAGAAAGATTCAGCCGCCGTCCGTGGCCTAGAGGATAGCGTTCATGCCTTCTAAACCAGAGGTAATGAGATCAAGTCTCGGTCACGGCATACATAGTACTCTTTCTGTGGGCTGGTGGTGTTAGCATTAGTCAGATGCTAGCCATTATATCCTTCAAAAGATGTACGCTTTAGTCTAAGATAGAATTTAGATCTCTTCAAAGAAATATGAAGTTTCACTGAGATCCTATATGTGTGTGTTCGTTTTTTTAAAAGATTATTAAAAATAATAAAAAAAAACACAAGTGAAACATTTATAAACTTTCAGATGCATATTGTAAAGCTTAAAATTTCAAGCTCTGAATATTTTTTCGCTACTCACCAATACATTGGGTCCTTAAAAGAACACAAAGTAGATACTGTTTTTTTTTTGTTTCGATTATAGTCGTTTTAACATCTTTATGTCATTCGCGACTTATATCAACGATGAAGTTGGCGGACAAGTCATTGAAAAACTTAACCGGAACAACTGTGATCGATGTTTACTCTTGGGCTCGAACTCACGGACATCGGCTCAGAAAGCAACTGACTTGCCAACTGAGCTATATCACAAGCCGGTAGAAACTGTGTTTTTCAAATTTTGTTTTCAGAAAACAAAATAATCTGAATTGTAAAACAAAGACAAACTAATTACACAATACCACAAAACTTAACCAAAGCTTACTAAGACATGAGGTCAATTTGAATGAAAATTTCAAAAAATTATACAACAAAATTCGAGGAATTGATTGAAAAATTCAAAAAAAAAAATAAGAAAATCGAAAGGAAAGTTTTTCAAATGAGATATTTTCCAATAAAACATCTAACCATTTTGAAAATTTATTCATAGGATTCAATTTATTACTAAAGAAAATAACATTTTGGTGCCTATGTAAATTCGGTAGATTTAGAATTTTCTTTAAATTTCCTGAACTCGTATATTTACACAGATTAAGTCTATCACCTCTATTTTTGGTGATATAGTGTTCATAAGTTTAAAAATGAATCATTGTTGAGTGAAATCAAACATTGTTAACTGATAAACTAACAAATCTACATAACAGAAACAAACTGATTCTAAATTTGTTTAATGTACTTCATCTGATTAAAGAAAAATATTTTGATCATAAATATTAAATTAAAAATCTTCTGTTTTTTAAAATTAGATAGCAATTATTGCTAACATTACTGAAGAAAGTAAAAATAAAAAGGTTTTATTTAATTATACCCATTTGTTCAAGCCTACAACATTATTTAATTTTCGCTTTTAAGAAATTCAAAAATTCAATTTTGATTGAAACTTCTTTAAAAAAATCGTTGAAATTCCCTTGTTAAACAGAATGGGGGAAAAAAATATAAAAAACTTGTCTAACTTCTATTGTCCATTTTTTTGTCTATGTATATAAAAATGAATGTTTTTCTGTCTGTTACCTATAGACTCGAAAACTACGTATCCGATCAACGTGAAATTTGGTAGGTAAGAGTTTTTGGGGTCGGAGATGGTTTTTAAAATACTTTTGAACTGCCCCGACTTAAAGAGGGGCTGGTTTTTATGATACCTTTTAATTCCTCCGAATCCAAAAAGTGACGGCTCCCATACAAAATAAACAAAAATTTGATACAAATTGAATTTATTTTGGAAACTACTGATATAATCAGCGTGAAATTTAGTGTGTAGCCGTTTTTAAGACCGTGATGGTGTCTATAATACTTTCAACCTCCTCCAGATTTAAAAAGTGGCGGTCTCCCATAAAAAATGAACAATAAATTTACACAATTCGTACGAATTGCGAAAGTACTGAACCGATCAACGTGAAGTTGAGTTTGTAGCCGTTTTTAAGACCTGAAATGATTTCTATAATACTTTCAAACTCCTCCGAGTCCAGAAAGAGAGGGGGCTTCCATACAAAAGTAACTTTAAATTGACACAATTCGAATAATTTTAGGAAATTACTGAACTTATCAACGTGAAATTTGCTATGTAGCCGTTTTCAAGACCGGAAATGGTTTCTACATGTAATACTTTTAAAACCCTCCAAATCCAAAATGGGAGTAGGGGGATCCCTTCAATTCAAAATCAACAAAAATTATAAAAAAATACTTTAATTTTTCGGCCTTAGCGGTGAAAAGTGATGTCCTTTTTAGAAGGGATATCTAAAGATTATGATTTTTTTTCTTATATAGATGGATAGAAGGTTAGATGAAATGAAAGATGGTGAAAATGAGCGGGTAGAATTAGTTTAGAAACAATATAATCACATAGGGGAAGAGGGGGCATAATGCCCACGTTAAGAAGAAAGGCTTGTTTTAGAATACATTTGAAAAGATTAACATTAATTTTCGATTGTGTTTGGAAGTTTGGTTTATTTTTTGTCTAAATCTGATAGTTAGAATAACTGGAAGGTCAAAAAAGGCCCCAAATTTAATGAAGTTTGAGGAGTAGGTTGAAAACTGGATTTCAGATTCAGTAGGGACATAATGCGTATATGTGTGTACCCAATCGCGCCGTTTAACGTTTAATAAGTGTTTATTGATCCAACTGCCTCCGAAAGTGTTTGCCAGGTAAAAACACTTCTATTCATCTTCACAGATGGAAAAATGTTTCTTGTGAATAGTTAATTAAATCTATATTAAATTTAGGAATTTTTAATATATTCCTTTATATTCAAGTTATGTTTCCAATACAACTTATAAATATCTTTAAAATTGTTGTGATGGAACTGCACATAAATTTTAAAAAATAGGAAACATGCTTGATAAACGGACATGGCGCGTTTTGCCCTACCTCGACATGTTTATTAAAATTTGTTCAAAATAACAGAAAAAAATAATTGAATAAGGATTTTTTTCGTTTTGTGATGATTTTCAAGGCCAATGTTCTTCATTGTAACAGATGTCTGGTAATTTTTTTTGTCGATAGATGCCGTAATTCCTTACGAAAGTCAAGGCACAAATTGCAAGGAATATGGCTTGAAAAAAATTTTTGGATTTTTGCAGGGATTTATCGCATATTTGATGCTAATTTTTTGTACAAAAGGTTTCTACTGTTAATTAGAAGGGAATAGCGTACCGAATTCTTAAAATAAGTGTATATCTAGCTAGATATCGCAGTGGGGCGTTTTTCCCACACTGGGCATTATACCCCCTGTTCCCCTATCAAATTTTTGTTCCTCACGGGCCTACTACTATGAAGTGGTAAATACAGAAAGAGTTGCATCTACCACCATACATTAGTAGGCCAAGCGTGGTCCGCCCCACAAGGGAAAACTTGCAGTGCGGGCGAACAAAAAGATGATATGTGATCGCTCAGATAAGCTCCCTTTAACTCAGAAACGCATCTATCGATGTGTAGTCTTCTCAGTTTGTTATCTTCGCATTTGTTACATCCGGGGGGGCTAAGGATTTAGTAATGAACGGGATTTAGTCATGAACTAATAAGTTGAAGTTGTTTTGTCAATGTTAAATATGGCTCTGAATGTAATTCTGATCCTATAATCTACATTATTAACCAAATCATCCCCGTTTTCGTCAAATGTATTCAAAACATGATTTCCAAACTGATCTACCTTGACTTCGTGCTAGTAGATGATCTGAACGCTGTATTTCTTCAGTTACACAGTTATATTGCCCAATACTGTATATAGTTATTTAATGACCGTTTATCAATCTTCTCCTTTTCCTTGTTTTTGTTAAAAAAACAATTTTAATTTAAGAAGATTACCCAAATATATATAGGCTAATCCTTGAACAACTAAGAAAATTTCATAAACTGTGTACCACGTAAATAGTGTATTGGTGAAAATAGAAAACTAAAAGCGCCAACAATTGTTTACTTTTCGAGCTCCTCTGAGACAAATCTGCACAGCTCAGCGACATCTCAATTGTACCATACAAACAGTTGATACCGTCAAGAAGTATGAAATATACAACAAACTTCATCCAAGATGATACTACAAGAGATAGTTGAAAATCCGCTGAAATTACAACTTTTCACTTAGGTTCGTTAATCCCTCACAAGAAAGCAGGACGAAGGACGAAAAAAGGTTGAACAATACCGAAGACTTTCTTCCTTCGTTCCGTTTGCTGAACCAACATTTGCTGAGGCGATTGTGGAGTAGAGGGAGTGGGCTTTCAGTTGCAGATATTTCCTGAAAGCAAACTGCTGGCTTGCTTGCCAAAGGATATAGCTTTCAGTTTCGACTTTCATCTTTATATTATCTTCCAGCTATGTGCGCTGCTTCTTGGCTTGCGACGAGATAGAGGCACGACAACCGAGCCAAGCAGCTGCACAAGAGCAGGCATTATTCGATGAATTTTGGTTGGAAAATTCTTGTAAGATTGTTTGGAGCAGCAGCTCTTGTTACTTTAAGCCCAACTTCAGAAACAACACTCAGGGATGTCAGAAATTGGTACTGAGGTGAATCTTAAAAATGTTGGTCGATGAAAAAATTAACGCTGCGTCGTTTCTGGAAAAAAGATTAAGTTTTCGTTTATTTTAGGTTATTAAGCTTTAAATTTGGTTTTGTAAAACTATTTCTCGTTTTTCTCTGGGTTACGCTTTGATTAGGTATTTCATTTTTTAAAGTTTATTAATATGTAAGTTCTTTTGTTGTTATTCTTTTCTTGAATCTTGTTTTCAAGATTCCTGTGTAAAGTATCATTCGATCTATGCAATACGTGGTAATATCATGAAGCAGAGCTTTATGATTGGTTTTCCGAACATCCTTAGAAATGCGGGAACAATAATAATTCATAAACCAATCGCTATGAGTTCATCATGTCGTCCTGTCTAACCCAAAACTTGGAAAGAAAGTTACATGCTCACACTACAAAAGTGTGGAACTAAGCAAGGTTCGCTGTCATTTCTGTCAAAAATTTTAAAGCAAAAGATAGACCTGAGGAAGATATAGTTATTATAAGGTTTGGGCATTTAACTGGCAAGCCAAAACCTCCATCCGCAGAGCGAAAATACAGGAAGCTTTGTGATTTGGGACTTTCCTAGAGCTGTATCCCACAAACCATTCATTGTGCATTGTGCTCGCTTTTCGGGATGGCTTTTGTGTTCTGAGAAATGGACAGGATGCAAGTGGCATTTTCCGGGGGAGCGATATTTATTGCTTTTCTTTCACCTCACTTGGCTAAGCAGAGAGACTAGTTGAGGTTAGGTATGAGGTTTGGTGGATCCCGAAAGCCATGCCGTTGTTATCCCCCCGGGGGGTTTCGAATAGCTTCCGGCGAACGGCTCTATCGAAGAACATGAACATCTCAAAGTCGATATATTTTTCTAATGGACAGCATTTTTCACGGTACGATGGTTTCCCGAACTACGAAGAATGAACAGCAAGTGGCCACATTGCGCTTTAAAGCCATTCCGATGCTGAAAATTATCACCGTGAAAACCATCTTGGACCGACTGTACTAATCTGTCCCTTTTCAAGTACATTTAATCCTGGAATAAATTTAAATTAACTGTCGAAAAATTGCTCCCCCCGTCTGATACACCATTTTAGTCGAGGCTCCAGACTGCTGCAAGAAAGATGCAAACGTACTGATAGCAATAAATTTCAATTATTTCGGAAAGAATCGCCCCCCAATATAAGTAAGGGGAAGCACCCATCAAATGCCGGTCCCTCAACGAATGACGTCGTCCATGATGATGATGACGATGGTCAAACGATGCGGCATGGTTGGTGTACCGCAAGTCTCTGACATGGCATGGGAAGAAGTCACTGTGAGAGGCTATCTAATCCAATAAATCCTGGAAACTTTGGTGAACTGCTCGCTTGGTCCCTTCCAGTTATCTTTTGTAGCGCCAAGCTTCCATTCCAAAATACGAGCAATTTGAGTGTGGATGGATGCGTACGGACGGATCGAATGAACCCCCACCGTAAACGAAGCACCGCGGGATTGCTGGTTAGTCTGCTGACCGTACCTGGTGTTTCGTTATGCAGGTTCGAAGTTGATGGTCAACAACACAACTCTATGGTAATTGAGAATCGGCCAAACGGTACGACTCCAGATGCATTCAGCTTCAACACAATGCTTAGACGTCGTTATCGCTCTTGTTTTCATGGCTAGGCAATTTTGTAAAGCTTTTCATTCGCCGCCAAAAATGGAAGAAATGAGCTCACGATTTGAGGGCGTGATACTAACCAATAGAAAATCTTTGTTTTGCTTGGCGTAAATCCTTTTGTGATGATATTTTACAAAAAAAAATTTTAGTTAAAAAAAAGATGCACTCCGTTTTAGACAATGTAGGTTTTAAAGACTGGTTAAACGTGGACAACTTCAGATTCACATTTAACCCTCATCCGCATTAGATTTCATTACCCTAATCAGCACTAGGAGTGTCAATTTGACACTCCAAGCTAAAATTGTCATAACTCTTTTTTATATCTAACCGATTATTTCTAGAGTTTGTTTTGATTAAGTCGTATGAACCACTTGGCATGTTTTGAGAAAATCGATTTTAAAGTTCCGAAAACCCTTTTTAATTCTTACTTTGTTATTGCTGGTCAAATTCATCTGCAAATTCGAAATTTAATGTAAAACTGAACGCAAAACATGATGATGTACTTGAAACTTGCATTAATTCAGTTTTTACCAATGAAGTGGTACTTACGACATAATGCATTTCTCTTCTGGCGCAAACGTCCTTTTGATCAATTCTAGAGTTTGTTTTGATTAGGTCGTATGACCCACCTGATGTGTTTCGAGAAAATCGCTGTTGAAGTTTTGGAACCTCTTTTTAATTCTACTTTTTAAAATATCGCTCGAAATTGTGTTTAGAAATCGGTATGCGATACGAAAACAGATGAGAATAATGCTAGTGTATTCGATTCAGGAATACATTTAGTTGTTCGAGTAAACATGGACTTATGACTTTTGGCATTGGATGATTGGCTCAAACGTCGTTTTGCATGTTGTTAAATTTTATCTCAAATCTTTATTTTATGCGTATTTAACTTTGCTATCACTTACTATTTTGCTTCAAGCACTCAAGTTCTAACATACGGTATTAGGATATATTGACAGTTTTACACGAACACCACCTTAGCAGGAGGCCTCAGCCCTAACCTCAAACCATGGGAGAACAGAATCAATTTTTGAGAAGGGCGCACGATAAACGCGATTTTGCGGTACTAATATTGACAAATTCGCCCTGTGGAAAAGCGACACACAGATGTTCGTGTTTTGATTTTTTTGGGTGGTCAGGGCTGCCAAGTGCATTGATATTTGGAAAATGATTATATTTTAAATTGAATTTTTATTGAAAAACGTTTTCATGAGTACTGAGAATTTGCAACTTTCCCTTAGATTCCTATTAGAATATGAAATTAAACGCAACATGTATCTGAACTGAATAACAACTGTCTGTATCGCACATTTAAACGATGTAGCGGATTATGTGAAAATGTTATAAATAATCAGAGCATGCAGGCTATTATTTTCATAGTCAACATCAACGTGGCTTTTATTAATTTACTTTTTTTTTTGTAACAGAAAATGATTTTGCATTCGTTTAGAAGTTGGAAACAACTCTTTTTACTTTACCGAGCAGTACATGAAAATATATTTCAGATGTTTTAAATTCACCTTGAAAATTCATTAGCGGAAGATGGCTTATCTTCATCAATTTTATTAGAGACGCCCCGTAATGAATTCAAACGATTAGCTGTTGATTGTTAAAAAATTTAATCAATTCAGAAATATTATAATTAGTCTAAAAAAAAACAAATACTGATTTTAGTAACGCGCCTAGCATCACTGGTGAGGCCGTCAGCTCATCAAAGTTTGAGGTTATGGCTGAGGCCAATTTTTCGCCAATACTGGCGCCCGTATATACCCTTATGGCTCATCTGCATAATGACGATATTGGAATGTGTTTTAAAGGAATGCTTCATGTGTAATCATTCCAATATAGAGCAAAGAAAAAAAAAAGACTTACTTTTTATTCCCTGGAGCGTTGTCTAGGTCCTCGCGGGTGATATGCGCTCTACAGAATCTCCGATTACTACGAAACGTGTTTAATTTTGTTGGCAGCCTCTGTGGTGGAAAAATTATGAAACTGAAAATCAGTCCAGTCATAAAAGGTACGCTATGGAACTTACCTTACAACAAATAGATGAAGTTTGTATGATTGTACTGGCTTGAAACACTCTCATAAACCATTTCTTTTAAAATCTTCAAACTTTACATCACTCGCCGCAGCATTTTCTGAGAAAATGCATAAGGTCACAAAAACCAATTAGCCGAACTGTTTTTTTACGACCTTCGTTTTGCACGCCAATCCAGTGCAATGCAAAAAGTCGCAAAACCAAATTGCACTCGAAAATAAGAAAGTTATCATACGTCCTAAATTCAAACCATTTTGTAGAATTTATTCATTGTTCAAATGAAACCAAGTTTTTTTCTAAGATATATTCCATGTTTATCAATCGTCTGCAGCTAATAACTCAATTTTGTTTACATTGGTTCATACGACGTAATCAAGACTAACTCTAGAATTGATAATTCTAATTACTAAAACTGATTTGATTGGCCCAAATCCTCAGTTTTTCATTCGGAGTTGTTTGATGAATGGTTTTAAATGGTAATCCTATCCAATAAGCACGCGGGAATCTTTGAGCGATGGCATTTGTGATTATTGCATTGTGGGACTTGCCGTTGGGAGTCCACCTGGACATTTCCGACCACTACCATTGGCGCTACTGGTCGTTAAAGGAGTGTAAAAAAGCATCGCACATCTGTTTTGATTATTTTGTTTGCCTCTGTAATGAAAAAATAATACTAACTATTCACACAGTGAAAAGTGAAACTGATGGTACTCACCCCACACTAATTTGGAGCCATTTATTTTATTAGAACAGCTAAGATCACTCCTGGACACAGTTTTCGATTAAATTTACACAAATTTACATAATTTGAGAAAAAAATTGACGCGACGAAGCATAACGTCATAAAACCAACCGGACGAAATGTTTTAGCGACCTTTTGCATCCCGGCAAACACACGGTAGCGCAAAATAACGCAAAAACCAAATTTCACTGAAAAATGAGAAAGTCATCATACGTCCTAAATTCAAATCATTGTGTAAAAGTTATTTAATGATAAAATGAAACCAATTTTTTACCAAATATAAAATACGTGCTCATCAATCGTTTGCAGCAAATAACTCAGTTTTGTTTATATAGGTTCATACGACCTAATCAAAACAAACTCTAGATTTCGTCTGTCGGCTTCGCTCTCTGCCCAAATCACCACCCACCGTACCTACTCGGAGAGCAAACAAACACGTTTTGCTGGACGCGCTGCTTGTAGTTCTAGAATATCAGGAATGATTTTACGTTTATAATTTTCATATTTTTGTGAAATCTCACAACGTGATTTGTTGCACCTCACTAGAATGTAGATTAAATTCCCTTTTTCAATGGATATAGTTTTGCAGTGCTGCAAATAATCAGTGTCAGCTTTCAATTTTCAGTTGAATTTACTGCAGTGTACGCTCAGTTCATTTCCATCTGCATTCATCTGATAATGAACCGAAAGCTCAATCCTGAAAGCACTCTGCATACTCATTCTCGAGTCGGCAACATCGGTGGTCAGTATACATTCAGGCTCTTTGCAGGTTCATGAGATTATCCAACCTTCATTTTCAGTATCAAGCAAACATTGCCGAAAGTGAAAAAAGCTCAATTCGATTATCATTAAGTTTAGTTGAATGGTGACAAAGCTTGTTCGATGCGCTAGACATGCGGAAATTGAATAATTACTGCTGAGAATTCTATTTTTTAAGGATTTTGAAAAAAAAACGTGTTTTCCATATAGTGTGTAGGGGTGGGAAGGTTGAGAAATAAGTGTTCGGGTTGGCGAGAAGAACGCTGGAGAGGAAGCGTGTGGGACGAATGAGGGGGACAAAACTATGACAAAATTACGACAAAAAGTAACAAAATTTAGACACAAATATGACAAAAATCAGAAAAAATGACTTAAATTTAACAATAAAATAAAAAAATCAATGCAACTCTGTCGAAAATATGGCAAGTGTAATAAAAATATGAAATTTTGTACAAAAATTATTAATTGTCATTTTATCGTCAAATTTTTGTCATCTCTGTCAGATTTTGGTTATTCTAAATATTGTCATAACTTTGTCATGTTTTCACCATATTTATTACATTTTGTCATAATTTTGTCATTTTTGACCACAATTGTCAAATTTTTGTCATATTTGTCAGATATTCGCCATGTCGTCATCATGAAATTTATATTCATCTCTCTTCCCGTCCCCTCTGAATAATCGTATAGTCTTAGCGAATTTCAAATCGTGTTTTCTTTTCGAATCCCATTTCACAATTTTAGAAAATGGCAAAAACAAATGCCTACTGAAATTATCAGCAACTTTAGCTGACACTGATTGAATGCTAAAGCTGCATTCACTGATCGAATGCAGTGAGTGACAGAAACAGCTAAGCCAAAGACGCTTTCGTAGCAGTCGAGTGAAACAAGTTTGTTCGGGTTTACGAGTGAGCTTTCTACTAACTGATAGGCATACTCGCAAAGCTTGCCGTAAGCACGAAGATGACCGAGCCGATCAGAAGATCTTATATCAGATTTTATATTTGTTGACTTTTCTGTTCCATTCATTTCAGTTCAAGCTTTTTACACTGATAGAAAATCACAGTCAATATCATTTGTGCTTTCAGAAAATTTGCAGCACTGGTTTTGATTGCTTCAAACGGCGAGAAAGCACTGAAAATCCGGGTACAACCTGACGGCGGACCGCAAAAACAGATAAAATTTCAATTAGAGAAAAAATCGCGCAAAGTAGTCAACTTTGGAAAATTCCAGTAAATTCAATTTTTGTTGCATCGAAAATCTAAAGACAGCAAAATGTTAGAATTTTAATAAAGTTTGTAGCCATATTTTTTCTAAAACTCTTCCATCGCTCAAACAGTATTTACTAGCAATCGAATGAAAAGTAGGTTTTTCAGACTCTTTGTTGAACTTTTTGTGATAATTTCATTAAAAAAAATTTAAAAAAATATTTCTTTGTTCCATGATGTAGACATTAACTTCAGCTTTCATATGTAATATATGAACTACAGCAGTTTTCCTGAGGCATGTTTTTTCGGATTTTTTTCTTTCATGCTGAATAACGAGAAAACTAGAAGCTTTAGCTATATATAATATTCTAAACATATTTTACTGACATTACAAGGTTTCTATTGATATAAGTTTTATATGAAGTTCAAAATAATTCAAACGACTTAAATGGATTTTACTTTTGGAGTGTCAAAATGACACTCTAAGTCGGAAAAGGGAGTTTTTTTGTCCAGGCTTCCAGGGTTCGTCCATAAATAAAGTAAAGATGCAAAATTAAAGAACTTTTGAATTCATTCAGGGTCCCCGAAGAAATTTTTGTTTTTTAAAGCTTCTGAAAAAAGTTACAAGCATTCAAACTTGAAATAGTGTCAAAATGACACTCTAATGCGGATGAGGGTTAATACCCAGGACCAAGATGGGAATCGAACCCACACCTACAGTGGATCCGATATAACCGTCTCACTGCACACTGCTTCGTCACCGAGGCGTTCTATTTTTTTCTTAAAACATTTCCAATAAATAAATTAAATCCAATAATTTCCAATAAATAAATTAAATCCAATAAGGGGAAATAAGGACATACGAGCCGACGGAACGAGCTGGGCAACCCTCTTTTGTCAGGAAATACGGATTTTCTCAAATAAACTTCACGAAGAGCAGTTTTGTAGTTCCTATAGTATTCATTTTTCAGTAGAATAGAAATCTCCTTGTCATCTTTACAGATATATTTAAAAAAAACAACTATAACGGTTCTTAAGTGAAGAAAATTTTATGATTTTTGAGCACCGGAAAATAAGCTCTTACGATCGTTAAACCATCTTGATCTCAAATGTTCACACTGCAATATTTTGAACACGTTGTTCCTAAATTTTCATCATAATTAAATTTTTAATTTTTCTCTATAATCAATTTTTTAACGTGTTTTTACTTCAACTTTTTGACTCGGAGCCAACAAAGCACCATTGATCGGGGCACGATGAGCATTTTCTGCCGTAGTCCACTGAACTACAGAGCTACAAATTCAGTAATTTTCATCTGACGATTTAGCATATTGGTAAGGTGCCGGAGAGATAATTGGAGAACTCGAGTTCGATACCTGGTCGAGGCAATTTTTTCATTTACCATTCATGATCGATTGTTGCATTATACGGATAGTTGCATCATCCACCAAACAAAGCAAACTTAATGTATGAGTGTGTGTATTGTTTGTATTCTACAAAAGGACATTCATTATTTTGTTATTACTTTGTTTGATGGATCTCCGAATTACCGTATAGTGCAAAATGCATCGATCATCAATGGTAAATGAAAAAATTTGCCTCGACCAGAAATCGAACTCGAGTCTTCTGATTGTCTCTCAAACGCCTTACCAAAAGGCCAAATCGTCAGATGAAACAATCTGTAGCTCTATAATTCAAGTCCACTCAATCGAGTTGAATTCGTTGTTTCGTAGCTTTTGGCAAAAAAAATGTTAAATTTATTTTCAACGTTTTTATCTACTTTTTAAAGATTCAGTCAGTTAGGAAATAGACTTTTCTGAGTGTCTGAACACGAAACAATGATGTAACACACATATTAAAACTGTATTCTATGTTTAATAAACGCCCTTCTTAAGGTGGCCATTATGCTCTTATCTCTCCTATTAAGGATTTGAAATGGATTAAATTGTTAGACGCTTTATTTTTAGCTACCTTTATATTTACTACAGGTAGGCGAATGACCTCTCATTGTTGTTTTATGTGATTCCACGAGAGACATTTGAGATTGAAAACAGACAAACTAACCTGATTCTTCAGTTCGTTGAAATTGAAATCAACAATGCAACCTGTTCAACTTCAACGACACTTTCTCTATACCACACAGTGGGCCAGGAACCACACTTTTGCGGCCAAAATTAACTGCAGGCCAGAGGCTTCGTTGTATCTCATCGGTTTCTTCGACAAAATTACATTTCCGCTATCTATTGATGGATTTGAATTAGTTCTATTTTTCTCCGCAAGGTGGCAAAATCTAATTTTTTACAGAAACAAGATACAGGCATAGTTTCTTCTACAAAGTTGTTCATTATACCTTTCACATCAACTTTGTGGAACATTGTTAAGCTCTGTGTTGTGTGCTTACCTTGCAAAAATAATTATTTAAGGAAACCTGGTTTTCACCTATTTTTGTTTCGAGCTGTACAATACCTCAAATTTCCACAGTATTCGATTTGAATAGACTCATATGAGATATGCTAGTTGAAAACTTTTTCGTTTTACAGATTTTTTCTGCCAAAATCGCAAAAATAGGTTAAAATCATACATTTTCCAAATTGCAATAACTTGCTTGCAAGCAGTGATCTTTTCGCGATCAGAAGAGAAAAACAATTTTTTCATATCATAATGAAATATAATTGAGTACTTAGATAATGGTTGTTAAAATATCTCAAATTGTAACATAAAACCCCTGCAAGAATAACTAAATTATATCACCCTTTGATAGCATTATATCAAGATTATAACATAATGAGTTAGGATAATGATCATCATAAAAGACAAAAATTTGCGTCTTGTATGAAAGCTTTCAAGCAATGTTTGCTTTGAACTCAAACACTTGTATGCAAGGTTGCATTGTCTTCTGTAGTGCACTCAAACTTTCATGTATTGTTTCAAACTTGCACAACTCTTGAAAAGTTCGGGTACGCCCTGGAGGCAACCCTAAGGTTACCAGATTGACGGGTTTTATCCGGGTTTGTCCGGATATACAATACAAAATTTGAGAAAAGTTTATTCTCATTCTCATTCTCAAATCCAACAAAAAAAAAAACAAATTCTGTTCTAATTTTTTTTTATTTATGCGTCCAAATTGAAATTTTTCGAGCGAGTTTCATAAAAATAATCATGAAAGGTTTTTTGAAAGCCTAAAATACGATATTAAATCTACTGATAAACTTAAATATAATTTTTTTTTAATATTGTTGTCTTAATTTTCGACGAGTAATTTCTAGTTTTTTACCACATTTTCCCGGATATTGCTCGGATTTTGGTCGACAGTTTTGGAATCAAATTTTTGCCTGGATTTTGCCAGGTTTTTAGATTAAATAGCCTGGATTGTCCAGCCCGGATACGTGCTGAAAAAATTCTGGCAACCTTACCATACCCGATGCATTGGAATGGAAGCTTCAGAATTTCAATGAAAGCTTTTGCAGCAGGCACATTGTGGCAACAACAAAAAACTGTATCAAATGAGATTTTTTTTAAACGACAATATGCCTGAAGCCTGTAATGTGTATGGAAAGTCATTAAGTCATTTTTTCGGAGGAACCATTCGATGACCTTATTTCGATTTTGATAAAAAAAATAAATAAACGGCTCTAAAAACGATGGAAAATGAACGAAAAATTGTATACTTTTTTAAATTTACTCTTGAGAAGCTAAATGTTTTAATTTTTTTAACTAACCGAAAAACCATCAAACAAAGAAGAATATAAACCCAGTCGTGAAATTCATTGAAATTATAAATTATCGTTTTTACATTCAATATGTATTAATTTTCAAATTTACTTCGCTCATATGCTCGTCCAAACAATGCTTCCAAATAAAATTTGGTATCGATCAGGCTCGGCAAGGTTGCTCGGATTTTGTTGAAAAAAGTCGTGATTTTGCCCGGCTCCATTCACTTTATTCTTACTTAAAACTAAACGAAAAGCTCAAATTTTGCTTATTTACTCCTAAAACGAAATATTTTGAGGAGATTTTTTTCAAAATCAAGCCTTAAATACGTTTCTGTACCTGCAGATTTGTTTTGATGAATGGAAATTAAAAAAAAAAGTTTTCTTCTTGAGTTTTGTTGCATAATTCCTGTTTTTTTTTACCAAATTTGCCCGTACATTTCCCGGATTTTGGATAATAATTATTGAATTCCAATGCCCGGATATAGCCAGGTTTTTAAATAAAAATTCCGGAATTTGTCCGGCTCGGATGATTACAGGAAAAATTGTGGCAACCTTGATCTATAATGGATCGTAATGGCCTCGTTTCTTAAATAAATCTTTGGGTTAAAGTCGGCATTTACCTTTTTGAAACAACTGAGGAAATTTTGAAGATTTATATCCAAATTCGTGCCTTAAAGAGTGATACGGTAAAAATTTGGTCAATATCAACTTGACGTATTTCTTTCAATTTTGCATTTAAAAAACCACACCCCTCATTTTGAAGGTGTGTGTGTGTAGAATGTTGCATCTATTTTGATTTTGGAATTCACTCTTCAGTTGTCAAAATGCCGCCCAAGGAAGAAGAGCAGCGTATCAAAATTTTGCTCGCGTATCGCGAAAATCTGAGCTACTCGCACGCAAAGCTGGCAAAATCGCTAAAAGTTGCCAAATCAGGTGGGTGTATCGTTTACAAACGTGCATCGAGCCAAAAAACGAGCCGGACTATCGACTTACAAGAAGGTTGTGACTCCAAATTGTGATGACATACCAAATACGACGGCCAAAGCGCGATCCCGGAGGCTGTACACGACGATGCTGACAAAGTTTGACTGCGTGGTAATGGACGACGAAACCTACGTCAAAGCCGACTACAAGCAGCTTCCGGGACAGGAATTTTATACGGCAAATGGAAAGGGAAAGGTAGCAGATATTTTCAAGTACATGAAACTGTCAAAGTTCGCGAAGAAATATCTGGTTTGGCAAGCCATGTGTAAATGTGGCTTGAAAAGCAGCATTTTCATAGCTTCCGGGACTGTCAACCATGAAATTTACGTGAAAGAGTGTTTGAATAAACGTCTGCTGCCTTTCCTGAAGAAACACGATTGTTCAGTACTGTTTTGGCAGGATTTCGCATCTTGCCATTACGGTAAAAAGGCCATGGAGTGGTACGCCGCCAACAACGTGTAGGTGATTCTCAAGGACAAGAACTCTCTCAACACGCCAGAGCTCCGCCCAATTGAGAAATACTGGGCTATTGTCAAGCGGAACCTAAAGAAGACCAAAAAAACTGCTAAGGACGAGCAGCAGTTCAAGGCAAACTGGCTTTCTGCGGCGAAGAAGGTGGACAAGGTGGCTGTACAAAATCTTATGGCAGAAGTTAAGCGTAAGGCCCGGCAATTCGGAATCGGAAAAGCGGAAGCCGAACTGAAAATTTTTCCTCAATTTTATACTAATTAAACTTGAAAAAGAAATTTAATTTGATTTTTTAAATAAACGATTTCATCGATTTACACGCGTTTTTCCTTTACCAAATTTTGACCATATCACCCTTTAGATAAGTTTTTGAGGCTTTTCTTATGGTTATGAATCAATATTACTCTCGAATCATAAATTTTGATAAGGAATTTTCAGTAGAACATATCGTGAACCAAAAATTTCATACAAATTTCAGGCCTCATTTCACGGTCCCTTCCCATGGTCCAATCTGGCCTAAATTTTGTACGGGACCTTGAGCTAGGATCATTTTTGCGTGCCACGTGTAAGATTTTCAGAAGTTGACTGATTTGGGCCTCTCAATGTGCACGCGTTGTAGATTTTACAGTCATATATTTAGAGGACTAAATATTGTCAAAAACATATGACCTCGTTTTGTGAATTATCTTTTATTTGAAAATGTACAATCAGTTGGGATAATGCCACCATTAAAATTACAATAATTTGAAAACAGACCTAGATTTTTGGCTAAATTGTCCGCTGATTCGATTATCAGTACTGATAAAAATTGAGATGCGCGGATATTCATGTCTAACCTTGACATCATTCGAAATTGTGTTTGTATCTAATTGTGACTTATATTTTTGTTAGCTTTCAACTTAAAAAAATAACTTAATGACTAGATCAAAAATGGCCTTTTTGGTTTTTCGTTTTACAAATTCGTATCTGTGTAGTATAGAGTCTTTAATAAATTTAGAAATATGTATACTAAAAAACGACAAATTTTATAATTTCTATACTCTTCATCACATAAACTAGAGGTAAAAAAAAAAATCTTGAAATTGTTTTGAATTCAGGACGCCAAAATCATTCAAATCAGTTATTAAAAAGTATGCACCAAAAAATGCTGTTTCCCTGTGTTATTAACGGTTTGAAAATTTCAATTTTTCAAAAATTTAAAGCCCTGCCCCTGATTCCTACATTTGAAATTTTGAATTTTGCGTTTTTTTAACTGGTTATCCAGATATCCGGTGATGAAGTTGTGAATTTTATTCAAATTTCCGATTGTTAAACCTGACCTTCGGTCTCGGACCCATATCGAATTACGAGCGATTATTCTCGTATGCAGATCACTCCGGTGTTTCTCGTCACTTGGGGTCGATTTAATTAATTTTCGACACCTAATTAGCTGCACCAAATTGTGCATACAAATGGGAGCCAGCGTGGGTGCACCATAATCGACCATCCTATCCCAGTCGCATAAATTTAGTTGCTGCTCCACCAGGTCGGTTTCCAGCTGCCGTCGTCATCGTCCTGAGGTTTCCCTTTTTCGAGCCAACATTTTCATCGCATCACAACTTTAATCTCAATCCGGAAGCGATTAAGTGAAGTTGAATGGGTTCTTTAACAGGAGAAGCCCCATTTCGTCGTTACTGGAACAGTTGAAATTTTGCCGAGGATTATTCAGCAGTTGCAAAGTTTCTGGCCCAGAACCAGCTGGGCATGGGAAGACGATGACAAAGTTTATCGTGTACTTAAATAAGAGGCTGATTACTCGCGTCAGCCGCCACCCACCAGCTGCTTTGTCGTTATGCATCATTCAAGATGAATTAATTAGAACCAAGTTTTCCGCATGAGTCTCAAAAGCTCGAAAGCGGCAATTCAAGCGGATGGCTCAATTCGTGCTGTTGGGACAAAGCAGAGGGCTCACTTTGAGTTTTCCTACTTACCCTTGGCAAAAGCTGCGTCGGGCCATTGATGCCAATTCATTGGAAACGTCCGGCCGGCAACGACGAATGGCCGGATGGGCCGCCAAGTTCAAAGGCCGAAAGCAGTCTTGGATCCGGAAAGGGCGGATGCGAAGAGCATTCATTAAGCCGACCAGAGGGAAGTTCACCATCGCTTGGTCGGTCGTCGGCAAGTAAGTCATCTGAATGAGAAACAAGCTTGTAAACAGCGAGATCAATTGAGGCCATAACCATTGCCGTGTTTTGCTAAATTAACAGCAATTATAATTTATATACCTGGCGCTGCGTTTCTTGTGACAGGGGAGGTGCAAATCCTCCTTCATCGTAATGTTCCGGAGTTGTGATTGCGACTTATCTTGCCCAGAAGGAGCCTGTGGGAAGTGCGTTTCCCTGTATACAGCCGTGAATGTGTATGCTCCAAGATTTGCCAGTCGGCTTCCTGCCATTGAGGCAAAAGCCATATAGTATGAACACAAAAGCCACAAGCTCGGAGAACCTCAGAGAGCTTAAGTTATTAATCGCATATTGAAATATGTTTATCATTATCGGTTTCTAGAGGTTTGCGGAAAGTTAGTCTTCCAAATAGGGCCCGAACAGAGAGAAACAGGCTACAGTGAGTGTATGCAGCATAAGGCAACATGAGGAAGCATTTTCTTGGAACGACGCCTTTATGGCCTCCGGTGTACTGCACTGCTTGGTAACCGAGAGGTGGAATATGTCAAATACGAGCTACGGGAAATTTAACTCTAATCATGCAGCCGAGTACTTACTTAGAAAGTTTTAGACTTTGAAGCCATGCATTCATACCTGGAACAAATGAGAGAAAAAATTGTTAGAAACAAGTAAAATTTATGAGGTTTTTCAAAGAGCATATATTCTGCTGAATATATATAAACGGGAAAGAAAGGGCATAATAAGCATCCCGGACTAAGTGGGCACCCTGTTTTATAACTTAAGTTCACATTTTCTTAAACAATTTGTCATTAGGAATTCCTTTGTGGTTTCTGCAGTATCTAAAGCATAGTTCATCTTAAATCTGGACGCATTAAAACGGGTCTATCTCGGAGCTATGTAAACGAAATAAAATGTTATGTACTCCTAATGTAAGTGTTTTATTTCACTTCAAAGGAATAGCAAAAAATATATTCTGATGAAAATTTGATAAAATCTCGAACTTTTCGTCGGATAACACTCATCATAGTTTGGACACCCTGTTTGCTGACCTCAGCGCCATTTTGTGCCACAATCTCTTCATCTCTGTTGCATCCCGAGTCGTCCTACCATTCTTCTTCATCTTCTGCTGGACAATTTCCCAATATTTTCAGATAGGGCGGATATGAGGGCAGTCGGGAGGGTTGATGCCCTTTTCGACAAAATCCACCCCGTTTTCTCGATACCAATGGCTGTAGTGGCAGCTTGCTAAACCTGGCCAAAACTTTACTGGTCTTTTGTAAAATCTTTTAAAGGAAGAATACGTTTTCTCAGGCACTACTCCTTGAACATTTTGGAACCCATGGTCTTGTTTGTCACAAAAATCGAGGTTTTTCGTCCAGAGCTGCAAATACTTTGCCAGATCAAACACTTTCTTGTAAACTTATCGGCAAAAACGAATTCGAACTTGCCGGGGACATCACTCCGACCAGTGGCTTTATAAAATCTTTGGCGTAGAAGCTGCCCAAAATCCATCTTCACGCACGATTCGTCATTCATGAGGATGCATCCGTCGAACTTTGTTAGAACCTTGTTGTATAACCTCCGGGCACGTCCTTTGGCCTCTACATTCTGCATTAATGTCTGGTTTGGTTGCATACTGACCCGATAAGATCGTATTTCTTCGCGCAGACTTCGCTGAATCCTTCTGACGCTGGCACCGGTAGGCATTGAATTTCCTGTCGATGTGATAGTCCGACTACCCTGGGTTTGCCTTGATCCTTCTCAACACCCTCAAATCAGTTTCCGATCCTTAGTTCCACTATGACGCTTGGTATGAACTTGCCGATCAATAGTATGCATCTCACGGAAACGTTTGAGAACGCTGCTCACCGTCGATTTGACCATTTTTATCGATTTTGCGATTTTTGAACTTGACCACGTCGGGCTTCGATCACGTGTAACATTTTTGTAACAAAATCAATCGTAATGAAATTTTCAGCACTGATTGAGGAAAGTTTATTTGATATTCCATATTCGATCACGCTGTGGTATAATATTCAGTACGTCCAGATCTAAGATGAACTATGCTTTATTTTAAATTTAATAAAGAATAATTGTTTTAAGCTTACGGAAATATATTTAAAATACCAACTTTGTTCTTAGGTAAGAAACTACGAATTATTTTCGAGCCCTAGAAAATTAGATTTTATGATCGATATACAAAATTTATCTTCAGTCTACCCACAGAAACATGATTAACAAATTGATTCTTGAATTTTCTCTTAATTGAGGTTTTGATTTTTCACTTAAGTAATAGTAAAACCTGGTTTTAACTTCATTTTACTGACTATGGGCGAAACCAACACCTTTTGGTGGGGCAAGTCGGGCAATATGAAATTATACCTTTTAAATAAATTTGAGTTTTTCGGTAGATTTTAAAAATAAAGTTAACTTCTAAAAAACTTGAGCTTTTTCAACAAATTTCGGACAACTGGGACGGACCGATATTTGCATAACTTTGTTTGAAATATCCGAAAAAGTCGGGCTAGAGCCGGGTAATCTGGCAAGCTTAACTTATTTGTTTATTTTTTGTTTCGACTGAAGAACTGTGAATTAAAGGGTGAACACGAAATCTTTGCGACACATTCAACAGGGCATAACTTTTTTAACATTGGGTAAAAATCATACAAATTTTGCACACTTTTTCATTGTTGTGTATTGTTTACATGCTCGAAATCGAGTATTTCGATTCAACGAAAATGGAGGTGAACCAACGCGAGTTTAGAGAACAAATTCTCACTAAACACCTGAAATTTGCTGACCTGTCACACTGGCAGTTGGGAAAAATGTTGAACATTCACCGTCTCCAGAGTGTTGAAGTGGATCCAGGAGCGGTTGAAGTTGGACCACGGCAAAGGAGCTGGAAGAAAACCGGAACCGGAGAACTAAAAGATGGAGGAAACGGTGAAGCGGATGATTGAAGCAAATCCTAACGTCTTAAGCCATGATTTGGCTAAAAAGATCTGCATGTCGCAGAGCTACGTCCAAATGCAAAGAAGAGAGCTGGATTACATACATACAAGGTACAGAACTTCCCAAACCACGATGAGCGGCAACAATCGACGGCTAAAACTCGGGCACGTATGCTCTACGAGAAGATGCTGACAAAATATGGCCGCTGTGTGGTGGACGACGAAACGTTTATAAAAGCCGTTTTTAAGCAAAATCCGGGGTTGGAGTTTTCACCGACAAGAGCAAGTTCGATGGAACGTCTAATTTAAGAAGAAGAAAATGTCGAAATTCGTCTCCAAATATCTTGTTTGGCAGGCCATCTGCTTTTGCGGACTGAGGAGGGAGTCCTTCGTGACTAAGGGTACAGTAAATGGCGAGATCTGCAAATCTTAGTGCCTCGAGAAGTGTCTTTTGCCGTTCTTGCAGCAGCACGACAAAGCCCCGTTATTTTGGCCAGATTTGGCATCATGCCACTATTCTCAAAGTTTCATGGAGTGGTATGAGGCCAATTATGTCCATTTGGTTCCGGATGACACTGTAAAGACTTTGTTGAAGGGCATCGAGCAAAAATGCGTTCAATTTAACACTCAAGGCTCCATCGATTAACTTTGTTTGTTTGTTTGTTTGTTTGTTTGTTTGTTTGTTTGTTTGTTTGTTTGTTTGTTTGTTTGTTTGTTTGTTTGTTTGTTTGTTTGTTTGTTTGTTTGTTTGTTTGTTTGTTTGTTTGTTTGTTTGTTTGTTTGTTTGTTTGTTTGTTTGTTTGTTTGTTTGTTTGTTTGTTTGTTTGTTTGTTTGTTTGTTTGTTTGTTTGTTTGTTTGTTTGTTTGTTTGTTTGTTTGTTTGTTTGTTTGTTTGTTTGTTTGTTTGTT
This sequence comes from Uranotaenia lowii, assembly GCF_029784155.1. NCBI lineage: Eukaryota > Metazoa > Arthropoda > Insecta > Diptera > Culicidae > Uranotaenia > Uranotaenia lowii. Next base: position 286,488,928 of record NC_073692.1, on the reverse strand, counting down.
TGTTTGTTTGTTTGTTTGTTTGTTTGTTTGTCCTCACTCAGCCGTCTTAAAAGCGAGAGATCTAAAATTTGGCATGGATACTCATTAGGACCAGGAATGTTGAAAAATGTTTTCAGATTTTCGGATGATCCCGAAACCCCTTTCTGCTGACGGCGGTCGTTCATACAAGACAAATATTGTTTTCGCGATATTGATTTTATTTTTTGTCGGATTGTGTTGAAAATTTCTCATGAGTGTTTTGAAAGACGAGCAACCGATTTCATGTGTCAAATTTTGTGTAAAGGGTCCGGCCAAAAGGGTTGTTCATATTAACTGTTCGCTGTTTTTGCGATTTTTACGTTATTATACATAGTATCCAGATGAAAATTGGTACACGGTAGTTTTGAGTGACGTGCAATCGATTTGAGGTATCAAATTTAGTGTAAGGGGCTGGCAAAAGTGGTCGTCTATATTAGCTTTTCAATGTCTTAGTGATACTGTCGTTTTTATACATCGGATTGGGATGAAAATTTGCACATAGGAGTAATTAGGGACGAACAATTGATTTCAATATCCAAATTAAAGTCAGGTGTCGGCCAAAGGGGTCGTCCATATGAACTATTCACTGTTAATGCGATTTTGTCGTTATTATACATCGGATTCAGATGAAAATTGGTACACGAGAGTTTTTAGGACCGGGCAATCGATTTCTGACACAGAGGCCACCGAAAGAGGTTTAACCTTTTGGCAATAATTGCGTTGTTATGCAACGGTCGAGTCGAAATTTATACACGGGAGTTTTTTGGCACGTTCAATTGATTCCTGATTTCAAATTTAGTAGCAGTCGATAAATACAGTGACCGTCCAATATTTTTGCAATTATTAATAAACAATACATTCGGGAGTGCATCTGGGAAACGCTTGACAATTGGTTATTCATACACACTATTCAAGATAAAGGGTGATACGGTCAAAATTTGGTCAATATCAACTTGACGTATTTCTTTCAATTTTGCATTTAAAAAACCTGAACACCCCTCAATTTGAAGGTGTGTGTGTGTAGAATGTTGCTCCTATTTTGATTTTGGAATTCACTCTTCAGTTGTCAAAATGCCGTCCAAGGAAGAAGAGCAGCGTATGAAAATTTTGCTCGAGCATCGCGAAAATCCGAGCTACTCGCACGCAAAGACGACAAAGAGAGTTGCCGGTAGTTTCAAGCGAAACCCTAACCTCTCTCTCCGAGCATTTTCATAGCTTCCGGGACTGTCAACCAAGAAATTTACATGAAAGAGTGTTTGAATAATCGTCTGCTGCATTTCCTGAAGAAACACGGTTGTTCCGTACTGTTTTGGCCGGATTTGGCATCTTGCCATTACGGTAAAAAGGCCATGGAGTGGTACACCGCCAACAACGTGCAGGTGGCTCCCAAGGACAAGAACCCTCCCAACACGCCAGAGCTCCGCCCAATTGAGAAATACTGGACTATTGTCAAGCGGAACCTAAAGAAGACCGAAAAAACTGCTAAGAACAAGCAGCAGTTCAAGGCAAACTGGCTTTCTGCGGCGAAGAAGGTGGACAAGGTGGCTGTACAAAATCTGATGGCAGGGGTTAAGCGTAAGGCCCGGCAATTCGGATTTGGAAAGGCGGAAGCCTAACTGAATGTTTTTCCTGAATTTTTACTAATGAAACTTTAAAAAGAAATTTAATTTGATTTTTTAAATAAACGATTTCACCGATTTACACGCGTTTTCCCTTGACCAAATTTTGACCGTATCACCCTTTATATTTCAAGTTAATAGCGAAACGGAGTTCGTATGGGATCAGCTAGTATATATTTAAACTACCCTAGAATTTTGGTCTGATTAAAATCATTATAAGAAATTTTGCATGACATTTTCGGTGATGCAATAATTTCGTGTTCGTCCTTTACTTTTTATCCAGCAGATTCCTTCATTTGTTTACATTTGACTCAATTGCTCTTTTTAAAATAAACTACTAAAATTCTATTTTTCTTTGATTCAGTTTTTATTCACAATTTTTTTCGGTATTTTTTATGAAATTATAATAACTACAGATAGGCTTAATTATTGTTACAAAGGAATCACATTCCATGCAATAGAGGGTAAAGACCAAAATTTTAAACTTATGGAAGTTTTAAACAAATTTGCGTCCGTGCTGATTTCCGATTTAATTTTATTTCCCAAAAATAATTTTGTTGAAATTAGTTGCATTGAAAAGATCGAATAACCGTTTAGGTTCAATGCATACGTTAATCAAATTTGTATCAAGAATCCAACTGATAAAATATTCAGATTTTTAATTCAAAATACCTTCCTCTAAAATTTCTTTTAATGCAATAAATAAGAAAGCGTGTGTTGCATAACCAATTCATTTTTTAAACTGGGTCTAAACAGGTAAAAATAAATAATTTATTCATACTTTTTATACATATTTTACAACAAGTGATGTTCTATTTATGTTCGCCTACAAGATTATTAAACCGTCTTTTGTAGTGCTTTCTAGTTTTTTCATGTTTACGCACTGTACCCATATGATGTTTATGCAAAATTTTCACCAATACTTGAAACCGATCTAGCGAATATTCTGATAAACTTTGGCACATTTGAACAATTTCCCGAACAACCACAGCTTAAACTTTATGTTGCCAAATTGCCAACCTCACCATTTAAACTTGAAATCAACTCAATTGACCAAGTAAAAATAAATCATAAGATCAAGCTGAAGCATTAAACTCGTACACAGTTGTTCCTGATTGCTCTTCAATGCCCCTTCATCAATTCACCATCAGAGGTTTCGATTGACATAAAATGTTAAAACGACTGTAAACGAAAAAAGAGAAATAGAAACTCTCCCCATTGAGCTGCGATTACTGCAACTACAAATCATCCGGAATCAATATCCAATCGACTTAATTAATGAACGTCATTTATAAAGCAACATCAATTACACTCATCACCATTCAGGAACAGCAACTAGAAAGTAGAGCGAGGAAAAAAGCTTTGGAAAACTCATCGACCAGTATTGCATGTGCTCTTGAGCTCTTCACCGGGATTCAACATTTCCCAAGATCCGAAACGACGTAAAGCGACTTTCGATCACGAGCTTCATTCAATGGTTTTCGGTGCTCTCTACACACATCCGTACTTGTGGCCCATGTGTAGGTGGGAAGGGCCCAACCCTGCTATATTGGTTTATCAAAGTGGGAAAATGTATTAGTCTGCAATCGGAAGTGACAACTTCTGGGCACTTCAAAAAATTCAACAGAAAAGCAAAATCGAAACGTGTGGAAAAAAAATCCTGAAAAAATGCTTCGCCAATAAAAGAAAAGCGAAAGACGAAAATTAAGATGAAAAATGGCGGCCCCTTTGCTAGCCGTCACTCCTGATTCTGGACAAAACTCGCTGGCAAGGTTCTCCCGATGATGGTTTTGAACAGAGAAAATGTTTCCTTCTTCCTTCTATTTGTCGAAGAAATGTGTGTTCCTATCAGCGGATGTGCAAAACTTGTCGACCGACCAGCACAGCGAAAATCGACAGATCAATTAATTTACGCTTCCGGTCTGTATGGTTTGAAATTTGTGATAGCGATGGGGCGGTGACACAATTGGACGTGTTAATTTTAGTATAAATTTTTGAAATAAGAAAAACTTGAAACCAGTACAATAAAGCAATTAAACAAAAAAAAATATGCATCTTTCACTTACTTCCCACCATGTGTAACACCAAATTGTGTCAAAACCACAACGTTCCGTAGTTCCAATTCTGCTGGTAAAGAATGAGCTCGTTAATGGTTGGAAAAGTGACTTCCGGGTGCTGTTTTAACGATGGCCATTAGTGAATGTCACATTTGCAGATGGACATTTTTCGAATTTCCCAGTAAAACCAACCGACCAAAAGCCAAAATGAATGGGTGGTTTGGGTTTTCTTGATTGACAGGGTGGCACGACATGCAGCAACGTTCGGTACCGGAAAACGTATTCTTCAGTTTTACATTAATTACTATGAAAGACAGTTTTGGAGATCCTTAAAAAAATTACACAAATGGAACGCTTGTTGCTGTTTTAACTAAATAATGCCAACAAAAAATATATGCATTGATGGTTTTCACAACATTGGTGTAGAAATTAAAATGAAGGAACAAACTTTTGATGTACATAGTATTTACGGCGATATCAATATACCGGTCAACATGAAAAACGATAACAATGTAAAACACTATTTGTCGCTCCTAGAATCTTACGGTTTTGTATGTTCTAACACATTTTACACAAGACCAAGAAGTAGAAACATACTCGATCACGTAGTTTGTAAACTCAATGACTTGTCTTTATTAAGGAATGATACTTACAATAATAATGTCAGCGATCACTTTCAAGTAATAACGACCCTCAAACTGCCTTCCAACAGGTGTAAAGTTGTCTTACATAAAAACATAATTGATCACTCAAAATTGAATCGTTTGTTCTCAGATTATCTTAAAAGCATACACGTTGTTGAGGACGCCGAAAGTTGCCTTCTAGAAATAACTTCTGTCTATAATAGATTGGTACTGGAATGTACAAGAAAGATATCCCGAGAAATGAAAATTAAAGAGAAGCCTTGCCCTTGGATGTCAGTCGATCTCTGTGCCTTAATCAAAATAAAATACAACTATCTAAAAAGCTTAAAACGCCACCCAAATGATTCACACCTAAATGATATGCCAAAGCATATTTCTAATAAGGTGGACAAACGTAAAAAGAAGAGCAAGTTATAATATTATGAAAGTCTACTTAACGAAACGACCAATAATAAAGTGTGGCAAAACATTGATAAAATCTTGGGGAAAAATAAAACCGACACTCAAACAATTCTAAAAATAGGGAATGTGGTCCTTGAGAGAAACGACGAAGTTTGCGAAGCGTTCAACAAACATTTTCTAATATCGGTAATATTCTCGCAAAGGATATTCCCAGAGAACCAGATTCTGATCCGTTGCCCTTTACTAATCGTGTCTCCAACTTCATTTTTTTACACCCGGGAACGCAAAATGAAGTTGTTTTGATAATGAATTCACTAAAAAATAAAAAATGTTGCGGTCATGACAAAATTTCTACCTCTCTAATTAAAGATAGCTGTAATGATTTCGCTAGAATTCTTTATCAGTGCTTCAACAATATAATTGAGACAGGAGTGTATCCTAGTTTTCTTAAAATTGCAAGAGTGGTACCTATATTCAAATCAGGAGACAGCCTTGACGTAAATAACTACCGTCCGATTTCCACTTTAAGCGTTTTTAACAAAGTGTTCGAAAAAATGTTAATCAACAGAATCAACAAATTTTTGGACGAGAACAACCTCATTTATAATCTACAATATGGATTTAGAGCAGGGTCTAGCACCTTAATAGCAACCTGTGAACTAATGGACACAATCATAGAAAATATTGACTCGAAAAAACTAGTAGGAGCTTTGTTTTTAGATCTGAAGAAGGCATTTGATACTTTGAACCACGATATTCTGTTGCGTAAACTTGAATTTTATGGGATTAGGGGTATTGCGAATGATGTCATTCGTAGTTACCTAACAGGTAGAAAACAATACGTTTCTATTGCTTACACTTATATTTCACTAAGAGATATGGACACTGGAGTCCCTCAAGGGAGTAATATCGGCCCTTTGCTTTTCTCACTTTATGTGAACGATGTACAAAAACTTCCTCTACATGGTGTCCCAAGGCTTTTTGCAGATGATACTGCACTCTTTTATCCAGCAAACAGTCCCTTGCATTTCGTTAGTCAATTTGAAGATGATCTCAAAGTTCTCTTAAAATATTTCAATGCAAATTTGCTCACCTTAAATTTCTCCAAGACAAAATCTAATATATAAAGATGAGTTGGACTATATATGTTTGTTTGTTTGTTTGTTTGTTTGTTTGTTTGTATGCACCTTATACAAATCCACACCGCTTAACCGATCAGCCTGAAATTTGGTACAGAGATGAAGTTGAACCAGGGTAAGGTTTTAGTAATAGTTCTGAGCTCCTCCCACCTAAGAAAAGGGACCCCCCCATACAACTTTCGTTTTTATTCCCTCAAACCAAAAGTCATGGCACCCATTTTGTCAACCGACTTTTTTCCCCTTGGCGGGTTGTTTTCACCATCACCATGGGCCGTGCATTAGAAACGACCATTCAGAGTTCACGTGTAGGCTGGACAGCGAATCAAAGTCTGCTAATGATGGGAAATTTGGTAGCGGACGTTTTTGGCGGGTTTTTTCCTTCTACTGTTAGTAGTAGTAGGTACTGGGCACAAGCACATGGTTCTTGGATGAAATAATGAGCATACATTTAGTTAGGATGAAAAAAATACGACTCCAATGTTAGAAATATGTATATCGATATTGAATTTCGTATAGGGCGTTAACAAATGGAGTCATCAGCTGGATGATGAAGAACGTTACCTAAAAGAAAATTTAGTTCTCGAGAAATAATAAAAACATAATAAAATGTTTGCTTCGAGCTTATGGAGCTGTCAAGCTTTACCGATATGTATTGATTAGAATAGAATGGTTTTCGAAGTTGTCCCTACCACCTGAGGTGCGTTGAGAGTATACAAAAATATACAATGTGTTTAGTATGGATGCAATAATTCATCTTCATAATGATTTGACTTCTTTAGCTGAATAACAGTTTGGACTGAGTGCTGAAAATTTATGAAACGATTCTCATGAATTCCAGCTTTTAAGAACAAACAATTTTCATATTTATTGAAATTTAAATGGAGGATTTAAAAATTGAACGTGCATTATTAAAAAAAAATTCAAACCAAATCCAACGTCTGAAACTTTTTTGATAGTTAAATCTGTGTATTTTAGTTTTAAACTATTCAATTGTAATGGTCAATTTATAACTTTTGAGTTATTGTTGGACATCAATGTGTTCAATTCTGCCATCCAATTATGATAAAATTAAAACCGTTTAATATTGCGGGTTCAAAAAATGATATCTAAAAATTTTTGCGTCGGTCACTCTTCAAAACAATTAAATAAAACTCAAATTATAACCTTTTTCATAACATATAGAATGAGTGATTTTGATTTGATTTGTTTTCGATATCTTAAATAAACTTTTAGTGGAACTTTCAACGTTTAAGAAAAACTAATCATAAAACAGGGTGAAATTAAACAGCGAAAAAAGCACACATACAATAGAGAACATGCAAAGTGAGACTCCAACAAGGTTCAACAAGTTCCAAAAGTAAATAAAACTTGAATATCCCTTTGTGAGGGGAGATCATCCATCGTGAAAAGTGGAATAATCTTTAAAAGGTGTCGTTCACATATGTTTGCAAGCTTAAAATATTCTATAATACACGGGAAAGATAAAAAACATTGTTTTCATTTGAAAAATAAGGCCAAACCTATTAAAGCTTCCAAAAAATTGTGGGTTTTAAATGTTTTTCGTGATAGGAAGGGAAATTATTTTTAATTTCTGTAAGTACAAACCTTACAACGATAAATTATCCAATAATATGAAAACGATATACACAGTAAATAATCCCAACAAAAACTAAAAAACTTACAAAGCTTATAGGCAAAACATGGGCCAAATTTTCATAACGATACAAAGCTTCAAAAATTTCGAAAAGAAAAATGACTCATTTCGATTTGTATTTTATGTGAACCCGGGCAAGGCCGGGTAAAATCAGCTAGTATATGATAATGCATTCTTCACGAAAAATCGTCCCTTCTCACGGAGATCCAGTAGTCGTTAACAATGTTATTGAGAAAGTTACATATTTTAAATATCTTGGGCTTCTAATAGATGAAACCTTATCTTGGAAATATCATATCATGCATTTGGAGAGTAAGATCTCTTCCCTTTGTGGAATTCTCTGGCGGATTAAGCAATTCGTACCGCGTCACATTTTATTAAAATTTTATAACGCCTTTATACATTCTCTTTTTAATTACTTGATTGCGCTATGGGGACGCGCGTCGATATCACTCCTAACACGCCTTCAAACATTGCAAAATCGATGCTTGAAATTTATATTTAGCCTTCCGTTATTGTTTCCAACTAACCAGCTTTGTTCTAATGTATCCCATAATATTTTACCCCTTTTTAAAATGTGTGATCTGCAAACCCTTTTTTTTGTATTTGATAATATACATTCCACAACGAACAGGAACATAAATTTCACTATCGGAGAACGAGTGCACAATACTCGTCAATCGCATCATCTTCAGCGAAGCATATCAACAACCAATCTTGGTCAATGTAGAATTTCCTTCATTGGGCGTAGCAAATACAACATATTGCCTAATGAATTAAAAAATATAAACAATCGACTTGCCTTTAAATCCAAATTGAAACACTATCTCAAAGGAATTAATGTTCGAGAACTACCAAACATCATATCAGTAATCGTATTTTTTTTTCTTTTTTACTTTTTTTTTTTAAATTTAACTTTAAGACAGCCTTAGTTTAATGTTAGTATAGCCTTATTTTAAGTTAATCATAATCTAGTAATTTTTTTGTGTTGTTCTGTGAATCTCTTAAAAGGATGTTTTTCCACTGAGATTCACATGTAATCGTTAATATAGTATTTATTCTCGTACATTCTCTCGCATCTAGCTTACATTAAAAAAAAAATTCCCAGCATGAGTAGAGTTTTGTTCGCGTTTGTTATTGTTTTGTGCTGTCGACATGCTGGGAACAGAAGCGTCCATTTCCAGAGGGGCTCAAATGAGTTTCTTGGTGTGGGGGAGTGTGGCGGGCAATTTCAAGGTAAATAAAAAAAAAGATAGTTTTCATGCAACAATTTGCAAAAAGTGGGATTTTTCAACACGATTCGTAAATTTATATAACGAAGCTTGACGAGTATTATAATTACGTCGAGTGCTGAAGAAAATCGAGTTTTTTAACGAGTTGTATACCGTCAAACGGGGCATCATGCAAAAGCAGGGTTAGATGCAACATTTGTACACCACTACACTCATTCAATTTTTATTTCAATAAACTGTAATAAAGTTATTTTTGAATGATAACAAATTTATGATGACATAGTTTTTAACATCGTTAAAGAGTTTTTTTTTAAGTTTTCGATTCTTATAAAAAATTTAAAAAATCGAGCAATAGATGTACAAATTTTTACATTTTTCGATGACGTAAAAATTTTTACCTCGTATGACGGATTGGCTCAATGAAATCACCTGCAAACTTTATATTGCTTTAATTATACAATACCAAAAGTGTTCGTGTATAAATATTTTTCGGACAATCACCCAATTTTTTTTAAATATATATTTTTATAATTCAGTAAGCTGACTGGGGCAAAATGCAACAAGATGCAAATCAGAACTAAATCTAATAAATCGCGTTTCCATATGCTGGAATATGATTATTTTGCATTATGCGTTTGTTAACATTAAAATTTTATCCATCCTAAGATTTGTTTACATGATTCAAGAAAATAGAATATTTTGTAGTATTTTTTACCCCTAAATGTATGCAGCAGAATAACACTTTTTTTCTTAAAACATTTTTGGCAGAAAAATGTAAAATTTAATTTGAACAAAACCAAAAACTACTGTAATTGGTACTTTATGCGTTATGATATCACAAATGTATAAAAAACTTTCATTTGTTTTTTCATTACAGAATTTTTTGCAACTTACCCCTTTTTCTTAGTAGGGTGAAAATCGCATGTATTTGAAAATTTAAAAATAACTGGAAAAACCAATAATTTTTTTGACTACGTCAATTTGGTGTCCCATCAACCTTTAAACTTTTGATGTACAAAAGGAATGATTATCTGTAGGCATTAAGATTTTAGAAGCAAAGCATTGAAGTTGCAAAATATTGCATGTTGCCCCAGTTGACGGTACTTAATTTTAGGCGAATTTGAAACTTTGCAATTCTTATGGTTAAACGTTGAAATCATTCCATTTAAATCTTTATTTATTGGAATTTTGATGATTTCAATTTAACAACACAATAATTTCATGTAGGATCCTCCGGTTTGTGCATTTTCCCTTTCTAATGCATACTTAACTTTTCGCAGCCAAAGCACAAAAAAATTTCGACATATTTTCCAGCAGAAATGCAAAACTACATCATTCCTGTGACAGCAACAATGTTCCAAGAGTTTCTCCCATCCTTCCCATCGCCAGAAAAGTTCGTTCCGTGCCAACCGACCATGAAACGGGAAAGAAATTGAAAATCATCGAACCTTTATTGAATCATTTTTTTCTTCTGCTCACTCGTATCGTATCGGGTAGTTTTCTTTCGGGAAAGTTGCTGCTGAAGCTTGGAATGGATTTATACATGATCGGAAAAAGTCGTCTATTTTGCTTGAGTTTTTTTGTTGCTTTCTTTCCTAGGGAAGGACGGTTAGACTTTAATCTCGTCTATGTCCGATTGTGTGGCCCGCCAAAGTTTAATAAATTTCCCAGTCCCAACGTATTTGATATTCAGATGGAAAGTTTTTCTTTCAAGGGTAAATATTCGCTAGCTTTTCTTCCGGGCTGCACCCGAAAAGTCCGGAAACTTGAAGTTGTACTTCGAGAGGATTATTTTTTCAAGAGAATAATAGAGGAAAAATCATTCAACTGACCAAGAGCCATTGGAAATTATTTATAAAGGGAATCGTGCACCCTTTGAAAGGGGGAGGTCGGAGTTGGAATGGTGGATTGCCTCATATTTTTTGGATTTGATTTGACGTCGACAGCAAATGGCACTTGACTGCCAGAACAGCCCCCCCGGTTAGCGTGTTGATGAGCATTAAATGAAATGTATATTTTTTAATAGGATTTGCGCTTTCGAGATTGTAGTCGGGAATAATCGGATTTAGTCACGCAACTGTTTCCGGTCTATTGTTGTGATTGTTATTAATATTATTATGTTTCTGCTTTCCGATTTGCTAGCGAGTAGCGTACCTACACTTTTCCTCCGATTTTTTTTTAACTGTAGGACTTCGGGGGGATGAAATCTGAAGAATTGTATTACATTCGAGTCATACAACGTTAGGTCGTTTACTCGTGGAGAAAACTTTTGTTTAAAACAATCTTTAAATCATACAGTATTTTAAATAAAAAGACTAATCAATTCCAGTCAAACGCTTCGCTGAAGTCACATACAATCAGCCAATCACGTCGAATTAGTTATTGAAGATTGACAGTTCTGTAGATCAGCTATGAAATTCTAAACAAATCCACGTCATGCATTTTCCGCCTGTTTTACTTTTATTTTAGATGTGGTTTTCTTAAAAACACTATAATTTAAAAATATTATTTTTTTTTTATTTTCATAGTATTCCGTCTCACGACATAACATGACGAACATAATTTCTGAAACTCTTTAGGTCCATTGCAACCGTTCGCGAATTTCTCGGACATCCCACATTCGCCAGATCATGCTCTCGCTTAAATCTTGCGAATTTTAAAATAATATTTTGTATAATTAAATACTGTGCAAAATTTTCCGGGTCGTTTTTTGGAACAACTTCTCTCCTCACTAGTTTTTGTTTTTATTATAGTCGTTTGAACATCATTGGGCTCGAACTCATGGACATCGGCTCAGGAGGCAACTGCTTTGCCAACTGAATTATATAACAAATTGGGTGAGTTGAATTATAAAATTTTTAGAATTTCTAAATATCCGTAGTTTCCTTTTTAGTCAAAACGAACGAGGGCGAACGTGTCTGGCTTATAAGCCAGACATCCAGGGATCGAATCCTGCCACATTAAAATCTGTATTAAGATACACAAATACATATAACGAAATGAAACGATGTAACAAATAAAACGGAGATTGTAAACTCTACGGAGTATTACAATTATACATTTCCTAGCACGACATTAAAAAAATTTGTGTTAGCATGATTAAAATTTGCTCGCGTTTGCTTTTTTATTGAAAGAGAATACAAGAATATCTCTACGGAGAATAGAAGATTGCTGATACAGCTGGTTATACAGTCTCTGTAACTGGACCATACTAGGAACAAGTCGATAAGGCAGTTCCGAGTTGGGCTAAAATAGCATCAGCAAGTAGAGCAAGAAGAAGTAGTCAAAACTAGCATCTAATTTTTTTTTACAGATTTACAAATTGAGTTTAAGGTTGCCATCTGTACCACAAAATGTCCTGTTGTTTCCTGAAAAAACTTTTGTGGTAAACTCAACCTTCTCCGATTCTGTCACTTCAAAATTGTTAATCCATGGTTGATGAAAACGCTTCTTATAATTTTTTTTTCCTCAATCAATTTTAACTCCTGTAATTTTTTTCAATCTAAGACTGGAAAAATAAAAAAAAAACGTAGGAAAAACCGACTCATGGGGGGAGGGGGAGGGGTTTGGTGACGAATCTTTACCTATGATTTTCGAACAAAAATTCACCAATAAAAAAAAAATTAAAATATCTTAGGTTTGTCACTATATGATTATTCATTTTTAAGCACTCATTAATTGTTTTCGTATTGAATCGTTACTTTGGAAAAGTGGTCCTGAACCTTAAGGATGGTTAAAATTTTTATATGAAACCTTAAGAAACAAAATAGGGAATTTACTTCCATTGATGGTTGAAATATGAATTTGTTTAAGAGTCTGGTAAATAACATTTTTTTGATTTGAACATAAAATAAGATGTTTTAAGGGTAGCCTTCGATTTCTTAACAAAAAAACTTATTCTATTCTAGAATCATACAAGCCATATCTTTCAAACTCTTTTGCAAATTCCAATATTTTAACTTTTGATTAAAATAAATTAAATTTTCCAAATACAAAAAAAAATACTAATTTGTTTGATGCAAATTTTTTACAGACTTTTAAGGGTGAAGATAAGGTTTATTTAACAACAGAAATGAATTTACAGAAAATTAACTCAAATTCTACTTCATATTTGTGGTTTTCAGCTAAATTGTGATTTTAAACCAATTTTGATTGAATAATTTTTACAGGAAATTGAATTGATAACAAATTTTTAAGCTCAGGTTTTCTTGAATTCCTCAACAATTTTATGTTGGGTTAAAAACTCATTTACAAGCTAGATCTTTTTCTGAATTTTGAATCTGTATTCTGAGTCTGAATTCAAAAATTGAACTTTGAAACTGTTTCCAAATTTCTCTACGATTTTTGAAATGTACAAAAAAATACGAATTCCGAATCTTAATTCCAGATCCGGAGTTTAGGAGCCAAGTTGTAGAGCCATTATTCAAGAATGTATTATTTAGGTTCTGTAGTTCTGGTTTAATCTAAACTCATGATTTCAATTATTAATTTTTATCTGTTTTGTGAACCTGAATTAAAATGTGAATTTAAGATAATGAATCTGAATCTTTTAATTTTGGATCGCCATTTATAAGCTTTAAATGTATAAATTATGAGTAGTAATTAAGTTTAAGAACTTCGAATTGGAATATAAAAAAAATTCTTCTTTTTTCATATTCGTAAAATGTTTATCAAAATATTGAAAATGCATATGATTTGTGAAAAACATGACTCAAGTTTTATATGATAATCAAAAACAAATTTGAACCAAGATTTCAAAGCAGCTTTTCATTTCTAATTTCTTGTAATTATTCGAACTGAAAATCAAGAACCCTAAACTGAATACAGAATCAGAAAAACAAAAATAGAAATTCAATTTTGGTTAAGGGAAAATGGAACCAGAACCTCCGAGATGGCTTTAAATTAAAAATTAAAATTCAAACCTGAATTTCTATGAAACATGAGAAAAATTTTAAAAACAGTAGCAGAACTTTGAACTTGGGATGGGTTTTAGAGGTTTTGGCATTTGTTTGTAGTCTTGATTGTTACTCTTGAATAACTTTGCTTAATTGTCATAATTTGCTTGTTTATTTTTATGGGGGGGAGGGGGGTCTTATTTTAGGCTTCCAAAAAACTGTTTATGATTATTTGGATTAAAATTGCTTAAAAAATCGTTTTTGGATGCAAACCTCAAAAAATTTAATAATTCAATTCAATTCAATTTAATTCAAAATAAAGTGAATAAATTCATGCAAAATCATTTGTCTACGAAATCCGGGCAACTGGGCCGGATCGAACTTTTCCTAAATTTTGTTTTAAATATCCGGGCAAATCCGAGTAAAACCGTTTAATCTGTCAAGCTTATCTTAACATCGCCATGATAAATGGTTTCAGTTTAGCATTCTTTGAGCACGTTTTAGAGATGTTAATATTTTTCTAATAAGGAAAATATTTTTCAAGCTGTTTCCAAATAATGATGGCTTATTAATTTTCTCCAGAATCCTAGCAAAATTCTTTGAATGTAAAGCTTAAGGAAAAAGTCGAATTTGGGTTAAGATAGATCAGAACTACCGAGCCGAATAAAACTATTTTTTTCAAACAATCAATGAATTAACGTGTTACATTTGATAAACCTAATAGATGATCAAAAACGGCTGTTTAAAAATATAAAAACTTTCTTTTAAATTGGGAATTCGAATTATTTTGAATTCATTTACATTTTCTACTGAAGTGTTCGCAGTTTACAAAGATGGGAGTTTTGTTGAGTATTCAATTAAAAAAAAATATCCATAATTCATTACTTTCATTTAACTATTTTGGCAGAAGAAAAATATACATTTGTTTGGAAATAGTCATAAAAATAAGGTTTTTAATTTTTTTTTGTTTCGATTATAGGGTAAATGATCTTGAGCGGAACTAGTCGAAATTTGATCTTGAGCGGAACCATTTACTTTTCCTAAGATCTAGGCAATGGTTATTTATGAATCTTATCGAGATGTTCATAAAACACTTTTTTAAGATCTTTTCATACAATCTTTGTCATTTTTGCTAAAATTTTTGGAATGAAATAATGTTATTAAAACCTTTAAAACATACGCTTTTCTGCAACAATTTTCACCAATATATGCTGACTTTGAACGTCAATTTATGTAACACTTGGCCGCTATAAACTGATTCTCAATGATTAAAATGGTAGAAAAATTCTTAAAAAAGCATTATTCGGGTTTTTGTAATAAGTTTTCCATCAAAATATCAATTAATCGATTAGTTTTTAAAAGTAAAATATGATCTTGAGCGGAACCATCTTTGATCTTGAGCGGAACTACTAGCTTCCGAAAAAAACCGCTAGGTTCGCTGCCTTATGCCATATGTCTCACACGCAGGTTTTACCCCTGAATGTAAGCAACACTCTTTTATTTTTCTTATTATATCAGCTTTAGGGACAGAAAAAATATAAAATTAAGCTCGAATAAAACTAAAAATTTATTTGATTGGTGTCACAGCTTACCAAACAAGGCACTCAAAATGTTTAATTTATTGGAGTACAGGAAATGTTCTCGATTTTTTCTTTCAGAAGGACGATGGTCAGGTGGAGGAAGGCTTTCATACACATTTTTTGGCATTATTCGAGAACTAAAAGTAAAATCATTATTCCAGAATGAGAATCAATCTTCATTGCCATTACTATTCGATCTCCAAGAAGCAGCTTTCGATTAAAGAGGTAGTTCTTGATGTTGAAATTCCAATAGCAAACGATATACCAATAAACAAAAATTCAAATTATTTTTAACACAAATTCTTTCAGTTCTAAAATGTGTTGCAAAGCACATCTGGTTAGCTATTTTATAATACTTAACGATTCAATTGGTGGCCTGGTTGAAAACCTATCCGATTCCCTACTGTTTTATGTTTAGACTTGAGCTCATGGAAATCGGTTTTGGAAATAATTATTTTATCTATTGAGCTAAATGCTTTCCATATTTTTTTTGAATATGAATTAATTTTATCGTGATTCCTAAGAAACTGGAATTTATTATAAACCTTGTTCTATGAATAAGTTGTTTCGAGCAAAAATGCTGAAATCAAAGAAAAATCTGAAATTTCACACAATTTTGAGCAAATTTTTATCACAGAATCTGTGCCACTGAACACAGAAATATGAAATATTCACAGATTTCACAGAATTTTAGAATTTTGAATAGATTTCCAAAATTATTAAGATTTCTTACTATGAATTAGAAAAGTTTGATAAGAATTTCAATGTTAACTGAGTTTTCCCAACTAAAATATAAAAAAGAAGCAATTTATCAAAAATTTTCAATTACATTAAAGGAATTAGCATCACCGAAATCCATCACTGAGTTTTGAAGAAAAAGTCCAAAAATCAGAATTTTTTCTCAAAACACTTTGATTTAGAGCAATCTGTAATTTAAGGCATTTTCTTTTGTATTACTGACTTAGTCGTAACCTTCAAAAGTTGTTCGGGGCAATATGACCCTAAACACGCACATTCAAATAATCACTCAAATACACTAACGAACCTAATTTTTGAGTTAAAAAACTAAAATTTGAGTCTAGAGAATCTTTTCTTTCAAAATTAGACACAGTGAATTAAAGTGAATTTTTTTTGAGAAATAAATAAATTTGAACGGATATTTTGAGAACAACTTTGGAAGGCTAAGTTTTTGTTATTTACGTAAAAACATCAATTTTTTGAATTTTAAAATCTCTAAAGATGAAATTTAATTAAAGTTTTCACAGTTACACAAAGATTTGGAATGATAACTATTAAAGATGTTGACAATACAAAATGGTTCCGCTCAAGATCATATTTTAGTTCCGCTCAAGATCAGAATTCTTTCTTCAATAAAACAGCTCTAGAGTGATCAGGGTTTACTCTAAAATATTCTACAAATCATCATTAGAAAGCAGAAACCAAGATCTATCCGCTGAACTAAAAAAAATTTCGTTCGGATTTAACCCCTATCCATACCGCTTGGTCAACTGTTCCGAGTTGCGTCGAATTGAGCCAATTAGTTCCGCTCAAGATCATTTACCCTAGTCGTTTACCATCTTTATGGCATTCGCGACTTTATCAACGTTGCAATTGGCAGATCGTTATTGAAAAACTTATCCGGTACAACTGTGTTCGATGTTCATTCTTGGGCTCGAACTCGCGGACATCGGCTCAGAAGACAACAGACTTGCCAACTGATCTATATCACAAGCCCCATAAGGTTTTTAAGAGTTTCCAAAATGTTCCGCTTTTTTCGGCGATGTTCCGCCTTTTTTCGT
This sequence comes from Uranotaenia lowii, assembly GCF_029784155.1. NCBI lineage: Eukaryota > Metazoa > Arthropoda > Insecta > Diptera > Culicidae > Uranotaenia > Uranotaenia lowii. The sequence continues at coordinate 286,471,889 of NC_073692.1, read as the reverse complement.
AGAATGTCCCCCTTTTTCTGAAAGTATCTGATAATTGATAATTTGATTTGAAATTTTGTATAGAAAAACGTGACAATTAAATTGGAGAATGTCTCGAATTTGGTTTGAACATTTTGTTCTAACGCGATAAAACGAATTATATGGAGCTTATTAAAAAATTCTCTGGCTACAACTTAGCTGAAGACGGAAAAACATTAGGTAGGAGTAGCGAGAAAATAGTTATAACGTTCCAAACAGAGGTTTTTTTTTCATTAAAAGAAATTAGCTACACTGCCAGATATCAGTAGAATTTTCAGATTGTAATTTTTCAAGTAAATTTTTGATTTAAGAGTCCTTAAATGTTCTAATGAAATGATTTTCTGAAATTAGGAGTCTTCAAAAGCAATTATTTTGGAATAATTAAACTAGAATTTGGTTGAACCATTTTTTCTATTATCAATGATTTGATCAAAATACATACAAATTAGGCTTGGAAAATTTGTTAATTTTAAGTTAATACACAAAAGACTGCCAAAAATTTGTATGAGTAATTTCAAGCTTTTGAAATGTTATGCGCTGCAGGCTTAAATTAATCCTAGGTCTAGTACACGATCTCATGCGAAATTTAGGCCAGATCGGATCACGAGAAAGGGTCGCCCAACGAGCCTATAATTTGTGTGGAATTTTGAGACATTTTGTTCGGGAGGAACATGAAAACGCAGTTTTTCATGAATAACTTTGGTCCCCTTCGGCCGATTTCTTTTGAAAACGGTTTTTCCTAAAGCCTGAATTATGACAAATATTTCATCCGAAAGGCTGCATTTCGGTTCGACTTATGATATAAACGTTATTAAGCTTAAAAAATAGGGTTACTTTTTTCTGGATGATATACATCACTGTTAAAGCTGCGTCAAAATGTTCGAAATAGTGTCTCTCATTAATACTGATGAATATCACCCCTTAAAAAGATAACTATTTTTTGAAGCTTAATAACTTTTGTATCTTAACTTGAATCGAAATGCAATCTTCGGATGAAATATTTGTCTTTAGGCTTTAAGAAAAAACCGTTTTCAATAGAAATCGGCCGAGGGAGACCAAAGTTTTTATGAAAAACTGGATTTTCGTGTTCCTCCCGAACAAAATGTCCCAAAATCCCACACAAATTTTAGGCTCGTTGAGCGACCCATTCCCGTGTTCCGATCTGGCTCAAATTTGGCATGAGACCGTATACTAGGCCTAGGATCAAATTAAGCCTGCAGCGCATAACCTTTTCAAATGCCGGGTCATTTGGGGCTCTCTAATACACAATTTGGCTAGAGACATAAATTTATCGTCCTAGAACATTTTTGGGTAAAAAAATCTCTCTGGGATTGTTAGCTGTCTTTAGCTCATAGCTCCGGTTACATATTTGAGATGATATTTTAGTTCTATTACAGCAATTCAGGCACTTTTATCCTGTACCTACTTTCCAAAAATTTCAAAAATTCCCTAGACTGACGCTGATGATAAGTTTTCTCCACCTCTTGATTATCGACAGCATGGAGCACAAACAATTAAACATCCCGACCTAATTGAATCACCTGCACAATTAAGGCTAAAGCTCTATAACCACTTGCCGTCTTTGGACAATAATTAGATTAACAGCCACCTCTCGATACTGAAGCATCTGACTGAGCCAACAGAAAGATGACAGGAGCTGGCTTGTTTAACGTTGCGGAAATGATTTGCGCTTTGCGTTTGATGCTACTGTTCATTCACAACCTCCTAATCATCCCCCGCTCCTTCCCTAGATTGACTTCATCCCATTAATGACCTAGAATCGGTTACCGTCATCCACGCCAACATCATCGTCGTCATCCTCGAAAGCAAGCCGTTATGCCACGTTATCTTCAATCTCGGGTTGTATCTTGGCAGTTTTCCCCTCGGAAAAACAGGATGCAAGCGAATCCGCTGAATACCAAATTTGGTCCACTGACCACGTCTAGGAGCTCGCTACTTACCCCACCCAACTTGGGCAGGCGCTAACGTTGCGCATTTCATAATTCATATAAATTAATTAATTAGAATAATGCCCCCTGTTTGATATATCATTTAGAGATGTTAATTAAGATATACTGTTACGGTGTGTGGCGGTTGAAATATACTGGACCAATATAGACTGGGACAACGACGTTCATGAATCTGTTTCGCCCTCAATCAGTAGCGCAATTTGACTGAAGGACGATATGGCTGCGGTAAAGGCGCGGTTGCAATAATCGAAGTTTAAAATTGAATCCGGAACCACAGATCGAAATCCATTACGTATAATGACACCCACAAATCGGCTTTAAGCGTGCGAGAAATTCACACCCTGATTAACATTTGTGGATTAATAACAAAAAATTATCATATATAACTGACAGAGTATATATTTTTGTCAGCGAGACAAAAAAAAAACGAGTCAACAGTAAAAAACAAATGTATGGATATGTAAACATCCCCGGCTCGGTTGTGACTTTCGATTTGTTGTTTCCATCAATCTGACACTCATAAATCGGTGATAATCGGGTGCAATTGAACTTAATTAATATTTTGTGCCTCCCATTTTAATAAAAGGATCGATTTGATGATTGAATAAAGGGTACAATGTGGCCACTGAATCGAAACAATGAACCCGTCACACTGATCCGTCGATGATGGACGGAAGCTGTTTGTTAAAAATGCTACAATAATTAAATGTACATTAAGCTTTGGATAAGTACACGTTTTTGATTGTTTTTTTTAAACCTATAGGAAATAAGTTGAATAGCACACTGTCAATTCACATGATTGAGAGATATGAATTAATTATTTTTTGAAAATTTCATCAGGTAATTGGGAAAAAACAGCAGCAATAAACTTATTGAAAAATAAGATTATGCTGAAGAGAAATATTTTGATAGACAAAAATCATCCATTGTGTCAAAATCTCGAAAGGTCTATTTAGAATTAATGTTCCTTGGATGTACTTTGGATATTTACTAAATTAATAAACTTGCATAAAATATTCAAGAAATTTTTTTCATCATCCACATTCTAAAAGTGTAAAGGCTTTTGAGAGATTCAGTAATTTATGCTATTTTTAACGATTTAGAACGACCTTCAATACCTTTTAAAACTGAAGCTTTACGTTGTCTTACACAGCTTATCATGTAATTCGTATTTATCTTAGTTTTTCGGTGAGTTTTTATGATAATTAAACAGATTTACCAGTTTTATTAAGGTTTCGAAAAAATTGTTAATTTTTTTTAATGTTAGCTAGAGATGGGTCATGTCTGAAACATTCAGATAGCGAAAAAAAATTTTCTGGAAAAATGTGCGATTTGAAATTTCAGGGTTCAAGTAAATACTCCCGGGAACATATTTTGCATCAATTATTTTCATTCAATCATTTTCTCGTAATTCAAACTACGCTTCCTCATTTTCCACTAAATTCAAAGTTTTAAGAAAACACTGATTAAAAACATTTCATTGTCATGATAAAGGTGTTATTTTTAAATAAACATTGCAGAAATCTAAATCATTCTATTAATAGTAAAAATAGTTTGTTTTCTTTGACGAATAAATTGTGGGCGAGAATTTTTTTTATTTTGAATAATTAGGTGGGATATTGTTCATTTTTTTGCAATAAAACAAAGCAAATACACCGCTACGACTGTGCATTTTAATTTTCTACAGTGTTGCCAAATTTTTACATATATGGACATTTCTAGTTTACTTTCTAGTTTTACTGTTTCTTTTGATTTTACTTCTATATTTGTACATTGTTGCCATAAATATCTTGATAATAAACTTTGTCAAAAAATCTTCAAATAATCTTTGTTTTTGATCTGTTTGAAGTTGAAAACGTGAAATTTTTAGATTAATTGGTAGTGAAAAAATTAAAGAAAATGTTTTTTGTCTAGACAACTCGATTTTATTTTTTCTTGGATAGGGCGTAGGAAAGTGAATGTGACTTATTTGAAAAGATTCCGATTTTTTGTGTTGAAACTGTTCTAAAAAGACACTTAGTTTAGTTAGGAACGAGTTTAACAGATAATCCCTAGAAATCATACAACTATTCTAAAGTTTCAAGGTACTTGACACGTGTGTCCGTACAAGAGAAACAAACTCAAGAAAAAGATAGGAATAAATCACTTGAAACTTTAATTTTTCGTCGAATCATATCAAATTGTATTCGTATATGGAAAAAAATCTTATTAATTTTGATCAAAATAATTCTTTTTTTTGTGGTAGAAATTTCGACTGGAAATATGATTGTTCGGGGAGTTTTAAGGCTTGCAGTTTTGTTTTAAGGAAAAAACGACGTATTGATTTACGTTTCCAACGTTACGATCCTTATTGGATCTTCTTCAGGGACTAAATATAGTGTTAAGTTTAGTTAGTTCTGCTGATCATAATTTATATTTTATTACCGAAAAGATGCCATTTTCTTGACTCGTCTTTTGATTATATACAGATGATAGCAGATAAGAATCCGTTCGTCTAGTGTTTTTGAAATTAATTTTCCACAGCATTTGAATCTTCAACACACTCTTCACTTTTCACTAATTTTGTTTTAATCGAAATTCAGCTGTATGTATTGGTGGAGTTTTTGTGTGTAATTTTTGTCTGGCAGTTTGCTTATTTTTCCGAGTAATTGGAAAATATTGGCGAATAAAGAGTGGATGTTTTTAGGGTCTTTCTTGATGTTTTTTGCATTTTAAGTTGTTTTTTCTCCTTCGATGTATACAATGGGGTGAGTGGTGATCTCGTGATCCTTTGCAATTGGGTTGTCTGCTTTTGTATATAAAAAACTATCCGAAAAAAATATCAAAATAATCTGAAAATTTGTTTTTTGGTCCGAAATAAAAAAACTTTTCATCACTCAGTTTAAATTTTTTGGTAAGTTTTGCATAAAATGTGAGCCGGGCAGTTTCTTTTTTTTTTTTGAATAAAATCCGGCTACCTGGACCAGACCGATTTTGTCATCCCCATGATGCATTTTAGGGTGACAAATTGGGGACAGTGAAAAATTCGGATAATTTTTTAAAAGCACTCTTTTTTAATAAACCTGTTGTTGGCATAAATCAGGAAACATAATTACTGCGTCACTTGAAACAGTTTTGGATGTTTTTTGGCTGTGCAATTAGTTGATAATTAATGAGTTAAGTCTCTTTTTCATCGAAATATCATCAATTTTTTTGTAATGTTTCTAAAAAAAAGCTGTTTTGACCGGTATTATCAAAATGAATGAATTATCTCCAGTAGTTAAAATCCCTATGCCCAAATAAAAAAACTAGATATTAAAATAAGTTAAAAATGTATTGTTCCAAACCACTTTCAACAAAAAAAAATCATCTGAGGGAACATTACTTCTGCTAATATCGAATATAGCTGTTCGAATATTGAACAACATGCTTTAAATGTTTCGATAAATTACGTTATACTCTTGCGGCGTATTAGGGAAATTGCATTGAAGAAGCTTTCTCCTTCTTGAGGCCCTTAGAGCTAAGAGTAAAAATGCTCGATTTTAAGTTTATAATACCAACAAAGTTTTCATTTTTCTACTTTGTTTGGTGATTTTTTCTGATTTTAGAATTTTATTTATTTACATACTTTTGCGTTCGAATGAACAATACAAAATTTCAAAAAATAAATAGAAATAAAAAAAAAAATGGAAACTACTTACAGAAAATGCATGTTTTTTGTGATTTCGACAACCTTGCTTATATCCCTTTGGCTCCAAGGGTCCAAAAACCAAGCTTGTTGATCATCTGAACTACATGTTGTGTAACAATGTTGCCAATTGACGCGATATCAATTTATTATCATCCCAAAAGGAAAAGGTTCAAACCTTTGAGTATTTATAAATTAAATAAAAAATAGTGACAAAATCGTGTCGAAAAATGTGACAAAATCGAGGGCAGACATAATCGGGGACATACATAATCGGTGTGTGATACAATCGGGGATTCACTGTGATCCCAAAGTGTTTTTAGAAACAGCCTTTCCAACGAAAAGGCCAAATCAGCGTTTCCTAAGCTAATCCGTCCTTTTTCACCGGAAAGTCAAATCAAAGTAAACAATCAGGAGGCTTAAAAATCTACGCTTCCTTAGCCAATTTCGTATTCTCCCACCATGATGCCAAAACAACAAACAATCAATAGAAGCGAATCTTCCTTAGCGAATTCTGTCTTTTTCCATCGGAAGACAAAACCAAAACAAACAATCGGCAGAAGTTGCTTTAAAAATCTGCGCTTCCTAAGCCAATCCGTCTTTTTCCACCGGAAGGCGAAATCAAAACAAACAATCCGTTTTTATTCCCCCGGTAGGCCAAATCATCACAAACAATTAGCAGAGGCCTTAAAAATCTACGCTTTCTGATCCATTCTGTCTTTTTCCACCGGAAAGCTAATTAAAGCATACAATGAGCAGCAACAACCCTAAAAATGTGCGATTCCTAAGCCAGTTTCGTCTATCTCCAGAGGAAGGCCAAATCAAACAAACGATCATAGCAGCAGCCTAAAAAATCTGCGCTTCTTAAGCCAATCTGTCTTTTCTCACCGGAAGATCAAATCAAAACAAACAATCATATTTATTAGCAGCCTTGACAATCTGTGCTTTCGAATCTCTCCGTTTTATTTACCGGAGGAATCAACAACTAAAGCAGCAGCTTTACTAATCTGCGCTTTTCCAGCCTCTCCGTCTTTTTTACCGGAGGAACAGACAATAAATCCAGCAGCCTTAACCATCTGCGCTTTCTAATCTCTCTGTCTTATTTATCGGAGAAACTAGTAATCAAAGCAGCAGCCTTAACATTCTGCGCTTTTTCAGCCCCCCGTCTTATTAACCAAAGCCGGAACCATTTCTAAACAATCTGAGCATTGGCACAATGAATACTACACAAAATTTGCGCTGCATTATGATTTTTAATCGGTCGATTTTTTTTTAATTACGAAAAACTATGGGCCTTCATTCGATTTCATATTATTTCTTTTTTTTATTCTTGTATTCTTGAGTTCGACTGACTTTCCTGTTCAGGTTATAAAACGTAACTTACAAAATTTCTCCTATCTTTGCAACATTTCAACTTAAGTAAAAGTAAGTGATAGTATTGTTTAAAGTGCTAAAATTAGCAGCAATCCACTGGTCTGTAGCTGGAACTCAACTGCTGCAGCAAGTGTTGTAACATTACACTTGAATCTTCTCTAGAAAGCCAGTAAATCCCATTTTAAGACGGTCTCATAACTTTCACTTTCAAACGCCACGCATCGCCGAACTCGAACGTGTTGTCCTGAACGGTATGCATGTATGAAGGTACCCAAACTCCATTAGACTGTGCAGGAAATATTGATTCAAAAATTACTACACGCTATATTAAGCAGCGACGTTTCTCCGGGTTGTTCTGCGCTAGAGCTCCTGCTGCTGGCTGGATCCAGTCTAGTTGTGAAAACATGGAAACCATCTTGAAGTAGCAGCGATTCCCGAGGCTCCAGCCAGTCAAACACTTCAAGCAGCTACGGCGGCGGCAGTTTCTGGTGTTCGCTCACATGTGCTCAAGATTTGCACTTCTCACAAGGATTCAACGTATGAACCGTTACGCTTTGCTTGGCTTCATTCTACATACATCTGCCTTACATACAACTTACAACTTGACGTCTGGACGCAGGATGTGGAAGGAGGTAAATAACTAAATAAATGAACTTCCGCCGCTTGGTGTCGAGCGAAATATCGATTCCTGCCTGGGACATACCGCAAAAAGACGGTGCGGTTTATAGTTGATTTGCCCATGGGGAAACTAGCAGCAGCGGAATAGAAAATCTTAAGACGTACCATTCAAAATAGTTCTTACCCTTTGAACTAGCCAATTTTGCTTTTATGTGGGTTAAATTTAATAAATTAGTTCATTAGTGGTTAATTAAGTCTCACTAGTGTGTAAGATCAAGAACCATTAAAAAATTTATCAGTTGAAAATAGCCAATTTTATAAACTATACGCTAAAACTTGTTTCTAGACATACTATTAGTTTATTCCTTGCCATTTGTCGTCAAAATCGAAATTTAAATTTTTTTTTTTGGAAAACAGCTAGAAGTAAACCGAAGACAAAAGCTATATTTAAAGGGTGATACGGTCAAAATTTGGTCAAGGGAAAACGCGTGTAAATCGGTGAAATCGTTTACTTAAAAAATCAAATTAAATTCCTTTTTCAAGTTTAATTAATGTAAAATTCAGGAAAAATATTCAGTTAGGCTTCCGCTTTTCCAAATCCGAATTGCCGGGCTTTACGCTTAACCCCTGCCATCAGATTTTGTACAGCCACCTTGTCCACCTTCTTCGCCGCAGAAAGCCAGTTTGCCTTGAACTGCTGCTCGTCCTTAGAAGTTTTTTTGGTCTTCTTTAGGTTCCGCTTGACAATAGCCCAGTATTTCTCAATTGGGCGGAGCTCTGGCGTGTTGAGAGGGTTCTCGTCCTTAGGAACCACCTGCACGTTGTTGGAGGCGTACCACTCCATAGCCTTTTTACCGTAATGGCAAGATGCCAAATCCTGCCAAAATAGTACGGAACTACCTTGTTTCTTCAGAAAAGGCAGCAGACGTTTATTCGAACACTCTTTCACGTGAATTTCTTGGTTGACAGTCCCGGAAGCTATGAAAATGCTGCTTTTCAAACAGGTACGGCTTGCAAAACCAGATATTTCTTCGCGAACTTTGACAGTTTCATGTGCTTGAAAATATCTGCTACATTTCCCCTTCCTTTTGCCATACAAAACTCCTGCCCCGGAAGCTGCTTGTAGTCGGCTTTGACGTAGGTTTCGTCGTCCATTACCACGCAGTCAAACTTCGTCAGCATCGACGTATACAGCCTCCGGGATCGCGCTTTGGCAGTCGTATTTGTATTTATCATCGCGATTTGGAGTCACTACCTTCTTGTAAGTCGATAGTCCAGCTCGTTTTTTAGCTCGATGCACGGTTGTAGACGATACACCCAGCTTAATTGCGGCATCTCGGAGAGAGAGGTTAGGGTTTCGCTTGAAACTACCCGAAACTTTCTTTGTCGTCTCAGCGGCTTCCGGTTTTCGAATTTCCCCCGATCCAGACTTCCTGGATTTCGACAAACGTTCCCCAAACACTTAAATTACATTTGTTACTGCTGATTTGGCAACTTTAACGATTTTGCTAGCTTTGATACGCTGCTCTTCTTCCTTGGACGGCATTTTGACAACTGAAGAGTGAATTCCAAAATCAAAATAGGAGCAACATTCAACACACACACACACACACACTTTTAAAATGAGGGGTGTTCATGTTTTCTAAATTCAAAATTGAAAGAAATACGTCAAGTTGATATTGACCAAATTTTGACCCTATCACCCTTTAAAACAAATACATAACATTTTTCAACTTTCCTCAAATCTTCAAGTTATTTTGAGTTCTGTGAAAAAAGTTATTGAATTTTTCTATTTGTTTACTTTTTCTCATTAAACGATTTTTTAAAGAAATTTTAACCCAAATTGAGAAATTTTTCAAAGCAAAAATCTTATCGTTTTGTAGGTTTCAACGAATTTTTAAAATGAAATCAAGTATTTTTTCAAAATTTCTGCATAATATCAAAAACTTTTTATAAAACTGTTGAATTTTACATTTTTAATCATGTATCATTATCACCTTATTCAAAATATCATTTCTTAGTTGAAAAATTCAAATTGAAATTTTTTTCTAAATGTAGGTTGGGCACGTTTTCAAACTTCATATCACTAAATTTGAAGGTGATAGTCCAAGTTTTACAAGAGATTCGAGTTCAGGACGCTTAAATCTTCCAAATTAATCATGAAAATATAAGCACCAGAATGCTTCTCTCTTGAGTTATCAGTTAAGTTCTTTAAATAAGTTTTTTTAATGGAATTGAAAAAAATCTTTCTTAAATGGTAAAACACTTTTTTTTTCAATTTTCAAATGAATTTACCGAATTGTAAAGAACAGTTTCTTCAGTTTTTAAATCAATTAACCGAATTTTTAGTTTGAATTAAATTTTTATCATTAAATATTTAAATCTCAGAAACATCGGTATCATCACAGAGTTTTGAACAAAATTTCGTCACAGAATCTGTGCCAGAGATCACAGAATTTTCAAAATTTCCACAGAATTTTCTTAATTTTGTACAGATTTCCAAAATTACATTTTTTTTATCTAACTTTCAACTTTTTTTTCAGACTTTAGTTCATGAAAAAAAAATGAAATCAAGGTTCTTATGAACTCCATAAAAATAGCGATACAGAAAACAGTCACAGAAATTTAGGTTCAAATCACACAATTAGATTTTTATTTATTTCTTCTAAAACACTGATTTTTTTCGGCAACCTAGGGTTAAACCCCTTTCAATCGCTGTCAAATAAATTTAATTTGACATTAAAAATTACATTCTGTACTGAGTTTCATAAATTTATTTTAAAAAAATTGGCAGATTGAACAACATATGTTGAATATCTTCAGTTACCTTCTGCTCTGATTATCACTCACCTTCAACACCAAAAGACATCAAATGAGCCCGATTTAATATCTTTTTTTATCGCTTCGATTATCGTTTCAGCAGCACTTGGAATGCTGGTGACAGGTTGCTCTTTTACCGTGTCCTAATTCAAGGCAGAGCCCGTCATCCGAATGGCGCCAAACGCCAAAGCCATTTGCATGTCTTCCCTCCTTAAGACGGCTTTTAGCCTCGATACCGGTGATGTATTTTGATATCCGGTAGGACGTTTTAGTTATTAAGTAATAACAATAAAATTTATAGCATCCGATATTGTACCGGGAAGGAACTTGATGAATGGTTGTTCTTTTTAAGGTGGAGGGGTGGATTTTTTTTTGACACTCGAAATACGTAAAAAGATACTAAGTGTTACTGAACGTGATCGATGATGGTGTGGCAGAAGAATGTTGGCTCTAAGTACTCAGCAATTCACACTGGGAAAAACGTTAGGGAAGAAATTTATGACTTTGTGATTATTATTAGGTGAGTATTCAATAATTTTATAGTTTTTTTTATTAAGTTTGTTTTTTTTTTTTAATACAGCATTGTTTTATGACAAAAAAATTGAAACGATAAAAATTCTTGAAATTTTCTATACTTTTTTCGCCTTTTGCAGGTGAGATAAATGTGCAGTCTGTCGATATAAAAGTTCCTTATAGCCCGCCCAAATATAACCTAATGAAAAGCGGTAGGTTCATTTGGCGATGAGAATTTCAGCACAACATCAACATCGAAACCTTTGGGTTTCTTTTGACCTCTGTAGGGCGTCGTGTATGAACATTTTACAACGCCTCAGCAAATGCCGTTTAAATTTATGACGAGCGTTAATTTTAAGGCGGAAGTCACCTCTTCACCGGAAATGTTGAAATGCTTGCTCATATGAATTATTTATGATTGATTAAATAAGGTAGTCTTCAAAAGTGCACGCAAAAAATACTAACATTCAATGAATGTAGATTAGAATGTTTATAGACAACAGTATTACCTGGTAGGTTTTTATTTTTCAATTTATTAAACCGATTTTTTTTTCTAATATTAAAATCTGCAAACTCCCAAATAGGTCTCATATTTGAATTCCGAAAAAGGTGTCAAACATTCAACCCCAACGCCAGAAGGTTATGGCAGCTATCGGATCAAAAAAGCTCCTCCAAATGTGCCTTGCGGTCGAAAAACTTACCGACTAGCAGCAAACAGCAGTGGCTCCAGAGATACATACTTCAAGAGGCTCCTGAATCCCCCTGCTTGGGTGAGTTCGTTATTTCAGTTCGTTTATTCCGGGTGGTGCATTCCGTTGCTGCTACTCATCACGATGAAGCCCAGTTTTCCGCAGCCGGAAAAACTATTCCTGAAACAATTTGAGTGGGATTTCTGAAGCCAAAACGTGCCGGATTTCGTTCCAGGCAGCTCGGCAGCGCTGTGGCGGATTTTTCATCCCTGACCAAAGTCCAACTTTCAACATTTCTGCGGTCGAAAAGGGATCATCTCCCGGGGCAGGACGGATGCCAGCTCACCATTACTCTAGCTATGAGTTTATTTCTAGGGAACAATCCCTAGATAGGAAACTGTAAGGACACATGAGCAGCTCCATCCATATAAGCTAAGCACTCAGCAAGAGCACTTCAAAAGTGAATTTGCCAGTTTAGAAGCCAAACGGTGGAACTAGTTCGTGTCTGTGTTACTAGTGCCAAAGGTACGTAAGCTCTGTGAATGATTTCATAGCTTTTGAGAAAAGGACAGTTTCCCAACATTTAATCACCGTCGGTGGAATTGATGCTGAAACGGTTTTTTGTATGCTGGAGTCATTCAAATTGACCGATTTTGAACCAAACTCTATGTTGGTATGCATCAACAATAATCAAGAAATTTCGTTTCAAAACTTAATGAATGTTTCCTATGAGCCAGTGATGATTTGAAATAAAATATCGTTCCTCTAATGATATAGCGTTTTAAAATTAAAAAAAACCTCAATTTTAGCTTAGAGGACGCACATAAACTACGATTTCGACGATACTGAATGATTTTAGAATATATGAGCTTGGGACCTCAGATTATGAAACACGTCATTCGTAATTTTAACAAAGCAATATGAAGATTTTGAGAAAATTCTGCTAAATGATAAGTAATAATAGGGAACAACAAACGTTAACTGAATTTCTACAAGACTCCTATACTAGTAGAATCTCAAAGTGAACCCGAGTCAAGTCGGAATGGACTCACACGTTCGGTAGCAGTGGGAGTAATTCTTTCATTAAAATTGCCACAAGCTTGTTACCCTCTGTATAGTTTAGTTCGGGATAGCGTGTCGGAAAGGCAGAAATCATCATCCTTGTTTCCTGATCTTTATCTTCAATTTTTTTTGTCCATTTCGCTCCAGCTCCTCCGAAAGGACAAGCTCTCGACGGTATTGTGTTTTGTATAGTGAGGCTGTGTCTTTAATAATCCAACCAATTCTACAGCTATCTTAAATGTATGTAATCGAAAATAAAGGAGACATAACTGTTATTCAACTTTCATAAGAATGTAGAAAAAAGTAGTAAATTTCATGCTTTCAAAATATTCAGCAAATATTAACCATTTTCGACCCAGACTTTCGAAGCTACTAGCCAGATGTACCGTGTTCGGAAGAAGGTATCAGTTGTTCAGGTTTCGCTCGACTTTGGTCGCATGAATCCGGGAATGGCTGTGCCAGTGAGATGATGTCCAAGAAAATGTTTCATGATTCGAGTTTTTTAATTAAAACGAATGATTTATTGATCAATCGGTCTCCCAGGAAGTAAAATCGTGCAAAAAAAAAAAAAAACGAACGGCGAAAAGCTGAAACGTGACTAGGGCATGCAACGTTGCATAAAGTCACTCTGTGGCAGTTTTTTCTCGTTGCTGGCTCTCATCAATATGCATGAAAATAGATTCAGGTCTTAGGAGATTTAATGAAAAACTGTTGGTGGGATCAATGTTTTCTTGACTATTTTACTAAACCGATCAATTAAAACTATATTGGCGTGAACTCTGTAATATTTAATAAAACCTCTTAATTAGTCAAATATTTTCATTTTAACCTTTATATTTTTTTCAAAAAAATTTTCAAATTAAAATTATTTGAAAAATTTAAAAAAAAACTTATAAGAACTTTAATTTGGAGCGAGAGATAGCCACACGATTGATTTGGGCCGATTGTATCCCATTTACCCGAAAACTATTACTCATAATGACAAACACCCTAAATGAAACTCCAGAATGAATAAATTTGCAGAAAAAAAATACCCAGAATGTACAATTTACTAGATTTTTTTTCCCAAAATGCACAATTTCCTAGAAATTTGAATTGATCATTTCCCTAAATGACCCAATTCCTACATTTTCCTTTTTATTCATATTTTTAAATTATTCTGCTGTTAAATCTTACTAATTTTATATTGAATTTCATATGATTCAAAATTAAATTTTTCAAAATTCTATTTTAAAATGCAACACTTGTTTGAAAGTTTCCAGCTGATCTATTTTAGAACTAATATCGTGTTTTGTTTAAGGTTTGGGTACTTAAATTGATTTCATGCAAACCAGTATACAATGGAGAAAAAAGTGTATACACCACAAAGAAATTGGATATCTTCCCTCCTACACAAACCAAATGTCTGGAAAATTGGTTTTAAATAGCTTCAGATACGACACGAGCTTAAGGACGCAAATATAGTCCATTTTTTACTCCTGATTCCTCTGCATTTTGAACAAAATACAGAAAAACCCTGATTTGATCTATAATATTAAAGATACACCGATCGTGTTTGCTTTTTTTGAAAAATCAAATATAGGGGAGCCACCGAACGCATCGGAAAATGCAGTTATGACTGTGTTAACCTCCATCCCTAAATTTATAAATACTTCAGAAAAGCCTGTGGAACTTGAGTAGTTTGAACCAAATAAGACTTATGTTGCGTGATATTTTTTCGAGAAATCAGATAAAGGCTGTTTGAGCCACCGGACGCATCGGAAAATGGAGCTATGGCGGTTTTCAACTCCAATCTCCTTGCACGTTTCTGCACGTTTCAAATAGTTGATCCATAACTTCATTCTCCAGAGCGTACGGTGGCTCAAGTTGCCTATATTCAATTTCTCGGAAAAAGGAAATCAAACAATACAGGTCTTATTTGGTTAAAAAATTTGAAGTCCGAACTTACTTTTTTTATAATTAATTGAGAAATATATGTGTCATCCAGGTTCATGTTCAAAATGTTGATTTTATAATCAAGAACCAGATCACCGTTGATTCGCATAAAAATTTCATTCCCGCCCTCTTCAGACACTTCATTACCATATTCACCATGCACTTCCACTACAGTGCTTCATGCATATTCGATTGAATATGACAGTATCAGAAGATTTTCTACCTCTCAAGAGTTACTTCTTCTTTTTGATGATAAAATTGACATTTTGATGGAGAACCTGGAAGAATCCTTGCTAAACACGGAACAGGAGGAAAAATATATTCTTTAGAAAATAATTACCCAATCAAAACAGCGTAGAAATCAGTAGTATTCATCTAAATGGTCAAACCAATCATGTTGCCATCCTTAGCTCCAAAATAAATTCTGTTGAGAATCAGTTTTTGAAGAAAAAGCTAAACACAAACTATGATAAGAATAAATAAATGTGCTATTGTACTGTTTTAGGGTCTGACAGCACCTTAACCTCCGAAATTTCACCAAAACCTTACAAAATAGAACGCAAATCGTGGTCAGTAAAGGTAATCTTAAATCAAATATTCGGCGAGTCACTTTTTCATAATTTACACATCTTAAATTTTTCAGTGAATCTATAGAGCCAAACTGTCTTCTACAAAGTTGTATTCAACAGTTTTTTTGGCAATATTGTCGAAGTCGCCACTTATAAATGTCGATTTGTAGGCAAGTTATGATTTTTAGTTAGTTGAAATTTTAGTGTGTCTCGAAAATAACAGGCTCTAATTTTTTGTAAATGAATTAATACAAGAATTAATTCTTCTAAGCATTTGTATGAAATTAAAATGTATACATATTATTCTCAAAAAGCAAACTTGTATCTCAGGACGTTAGTTAGTTATGATGGATCCTTTACCAAAAATTTGTAGGGTAATGCCTAATTTCGCTATATTATGTCAGAGATTTTTAGCTTTGATATTAGTAGGCCGAATCATGAATTCTTAGATGTACAATTTCTTGGTAACTTAGTTCCAAATTTTTTTTCTGAACTCTGTTAAGGTTTAAAATGTTCATTTCAAGCTTTAATTTACGAGAAATATCATGTTTTATAAAGTGTGTCGATGTTCCTTATTTGACACTAATTGTTCCTAATGTTAACATATGTGTGTTCCTAATGTTAACATATGAGGAAAAATGTATCCGCGTACCCAACATTTGTTCCTGATTTTGCATATGGGTCTGTTATTTAATACTTTAATAAGAACAATCTCAAAACTCACCTTTTTATAAATTTTTCAATGTTTTTGGAATATGAATAGAGAAATAAGGACTGTTTAAATCCTACACAATATTCCTTTACGCTAGTTTTCAAGAAAGTAGTGGAGGTTGAGCTTATTAAAATTCAAACTTTACCTTTTCTAATGGATACATTTATAATATTTCAAAAAGTTGAAAGTTCATTGTAATGGATACAAATAAGATACAGTCAAACAGAGCATCATGCAACAGCATGGTTAGATGCAACATTTGTGTATCAAAACACTTATTTAAATTTTATTTGAGTATAATGTTATAAAATTAACATTTAATGATAACAAAACGATGTTTCTCAAGTCGTGAGATAGTTTTTTTGCTTAAGTTTTTGATTCTCAGATTCTCATAGAAAATTTGAAAAATCGAAATTTTGACATTTTTTGAAGCCGTAAAAAACTAAACACAGTATGACGGATTGGCTTAATGATATCACCTTAAAACTTTATATTAATTTTATTATCCTATATCAACACTGTTGGTATAAAAATATTTTTCGGACAATCGTTTAAATTTTTTTAAAATAAATATTTTTAAAACTCCGATAGCAGTCTGGGCTAGAATGCCTCGACAGGCAAATCAATGATTCACAGTTTAAATATTGTTTCCATACGCTAGAATATCGTTTTAAATTTTGTTTTAGTATGTCAATGTATGTATATAGCACCCTTATGTTTACTTTTTAAAAAATCTTTGACCGAAAAAATATCAAATTTAATTCGAACAAAATCAAAGATCGTGCTTTATGCGTAACGAAATTACAAAAATATAAAAAACTATTACTTTTCACACTTTTTCATTTGATTTTATGTTGAAAACATAGGTTTTTGCAACTTACCTCTTTTTCTCAGTAGGGTGAAAATCGTATGTTTTGTAAATTTAAAAATAACTGGTGACTTAGTTAATTTGTTGTCCCATTAACCTTAAAACTTTTGATTTATAAGCGGTATGATTATCTGTGGACTTTAGGTTTTTAGAAATCATTGAAATGGAAAAGTGTTGCATGATGCCCAGGTAGCGGTTTACAACGTATTTTATTTAGATTTTTTTTAAATTTTCCTTTCGATTCTGTTCTCGTTGAGAAGCTCTCTGTAACTTGATAGTTTCCTTTTCTGTCGCGTAGGATGCGTTCTTTGCAACCTGGTGAAAATATTTTTTCAACATTTTGAGCTTTGAGATACACTGAAGATAACAAAAAAATCATGTTTTATTAACTCAAAATAGTTTATTTTAACAGATCGTTGAAAATGAAGTTAACACACAATTCAACCAACCAAATTTATTCAAAAAACATTCTATGACTTTGATATAATTTGGAAAACTTTGACTATGTCCATAATTAGGAACACATTGAAAATAGTGTTCCTAATTGTGGACATAAGCTTTTTTTAGTTTTTACGCGAGAAAAACATGGTTCTAACATACTAATTAGTAAAATCATGATTAAAAACAACTCGACGAAAAATTTCAAAAAAATCGGATGGCAAATTCAGCTTTAATTTTCATTTCTAAATAGGTGTTTTTTAAGAAATTCGCTAACAATTCCATTTAATTTGGACATACTTTGACACAATCCGGATTTTACGAAAAATCCTGCGAGCTAGAAAACTATTTTGTTAGAAAAATGAAAGTTCACATGATCCGTTACATTATCATTTTTTTAATAATTGTGATAAGTGAAAAATAAGGTCAAAAACAGTCAAAATCGAACGATATGTTAACACTAGGTACATATGCCAAATTAGGAACACTCATCCTACCTTTTAAACTGTCGTATCATGGATTGGTGTAAACCTAAAAACATTTTATAAGGGCGTTGTTCAGTCTAAAAATTTTCTTGTTAAAACTATGGAAAGTAGGTTATTTTCAAACTCTAGAGAAAAAAAATCCAAAACTTTCACATATTCAAAGACCCTTTGAAAGAGAGCAAAAGAGAAATTTTCATCGTTTGGTTATTGCCTGAATTCATTGCACTTTAGCACATTGAGTCAAATTACTAAAAAAATGTTGAAAAATTCTAAATATTTTTTCGCTATTTTTAATTTAAACAAATTTTACTAATAAGCGAGAAAAATACGCTTAATCGTTTATTTAATCATTGCAATAAACTCAGGCAATAACAAATTGATGATTATTCGAATTTTACTCGAGAAATGTGGATGTTGCCTCTCGAAGGGTCTTCAAATATGTAGGATTGATTAAAAAAAATTAAGTTTTGGATTTTTTTCTCGAGTTTAAAAATAACCTCTTTTCCATAATTTCACAATGATATATTTGGTACTTGAACTAAATAACACCGTCTTAATTTTTTCTTGGTTTGCACCAATCCAAGATACGGCATTTTAGAAAGCACAAGTTTTGGTTAAAAACCTATTATTACTATCGAACGTCTCCAGATACAGTTTTGCTCTCTGGGATAAACATATGCGCATTTTAAATTTATACAAATGTTTAGAAAATATATTTCTTTTAGGAATTCATTCACAATAGACCAAAATACTGTTATTTTCTACACACCCTTACATTTCATCTTTAAAAAAAATATAGACAGTCTACGGATCGTCATTCACAATTGGTGTCTTTTCCAATGTTGCCTTAAAATCTGTTGGCTCAAACTTTGTAGAAGACAACTTGGCTCTATCGGTTATCTGAAAACATTTTTTTGTGTTAATTTTGCAAAACCGACATGCCCTAATATTTGCTTTAGGATTTAGGATGGTTTGATAACCATTTTTACTCAAGACATCGTTTGTCTTTAGGTCAGGCAAATAAAAATTCGCTGCATCATTTTTGCAGAAATTTTTTACTTTTCGACAGAAAAATAAGCACTTTTTAAAAGATTTTTAGTCGTTTATGATGAAAACTCGTGCAGGAACCAAACAAAATCAAAAAAGCTATTGTTCTATAGATAAGGCATGCTCAGTTTTGTGAAATTTGCAAAACTCTCTCAAAGTCTTAAAGAAAGTTTTAAGAAGGAACATTCTAATAAAATAAAATTTGATAACTGTTCACTGGTCGGTGATTTAACTAGATCAATTTGAAATTTGATGATTATTTTTTGGTTGTTTCTTCTGTTTTCCACCTCTGGGTTTGTCTATATCTTATAGTATCTTCGAAATGAATTTTTTTCACGACAAAGTCCCGTCCTAGATCAGTGGCCCTGAGCTTAAAATGAACAATAAAAAATAACAATCAAAATAATTGACGTTTGGTTCGTCTCAAGGCAAGACTAGAAAAGATAGGCACGTTTTTTCCCCATTTTTATGCTTCGTAAACGAGAAGTTTAATAACATTTCACTACATCAAATCTAGTTTTTTTTTCAGTTGATCGCCATTCATTGACCATATTTTTTCTCAAATCGAATGGAATGTCCAAAAGGACCCTTGTTATATCTCAAGCCAAAATTCTTTGTAGAATATTGATAGGATATAAATACGGTATACATTTAATATCATCTATCTTTTTTTCGGTGTGTCAGATAGCATTGAACATTAAATTTGAACTTTAAGATTTGTAATTGAATATTTCGTACTGAAAAATCAACACTGTTTTTGTTTCGTCTGTGGAATTTACTCATATAAACGTTACTTAAAAATTCTGCAAAAAATCATGGATGAGTTTTGGACCAAGACGAAGCTTTAAAGACCCCAGGGTTTGAGAATTTCAAAAATGACCCCAAATCGACTCAGTCTACTGTAGGGGGTCGTTAAACGAGGTTCGTTTGGGGGTTTCGAACGTTGGGTTAAGTGCAAAAATAACTTTTTAAATTACCTTATGGTGAAACGAGTTTAAATGTTAAAGGTTAAAGTATATAAGGCAGGATGAGAGGCATCTCCAGCTTAAATGCTCGCTGATTAATAGGCAATAGGTCCATGTCAAAGTGCGCTAAAAACTGCTTCACACCAGTATTTTTTCGCTCTTTGAAATGTCAGAAAAAAAACTCAAATTTATTTATAAACTACTTCAGAGCTGAAACAGAGTTTCGTTTTTCCACAAATTAAATTCCTTTTTTCTTTACCAACCTTAATTTAAAAAAAATCGCCTATATAATAAAAGGTTTGAAGAAATTTTTGGAAAATTCGAATAAACTCATCAATTATACAAACAGTTAAAATTGTTTAATCTTTGTGTATTTTAGGTCCATTTGTCCATTATTGTCCAATTTGTTCCAATAAATAAGGGTTTTGGTTATGTTTTCAGTAAAACCCCCCCCCCCAAGGTCTTCTCCTCCGTGATGTGTTAATGTGTTAACTCGAAAAGGATATTTGATATTTATTTTCACCTTATTTCTTTTCATTGGTTTCAACTAATTTCAACTATCTAGTACGATATTTAATGATGATATTTAATGATGATCTTATCGTGCTAGAAAGCTACCGATCCAAAATAATCCCATCGAATATGGGATCCTAACTGTTTCAAAGCCCGTTCCCCATATCGGTTAAATTCCAAAGTTGGTCCCTTTCCGAAACTATTATTGTAGCATCCAAATCGAAACAATAATGAACTTTCCACCTTCCGAACATTGAGCCAACATAGAACCCGGCCACATGAAAGTCGGTGGTTAGAATCATCACTTGAAAGGGTTAGGTAATACCAAATATCCCAGCTAACGCAACCTACATGTGAAGGTCGATGGAACCCGTTTGGCGAGATTACCGGGAAACATTTTACAACTGTTTGCAATCAAGAAAGGGATTTTAGTTTTTGACAATATGTATCCCTGTTGAAAGCTGCTTGAATACATTGAGTTCAGATACTATTCAGAAGGTTTTTAATGAGAGACAGATGTATCTACGATTGCACGGAATAGAATTCATGAAAACTGTCAACATCAAAAATTGAAAGAACATATAAAGTGAAATCGGAAAAATTATGTTGACAATTGATTAATGTATCCTAAAACTTGGTCACAAAAATTAACTGTTATTTTTAAAATAATTTACACTGTTGCTTGACGGATCACATTGTTAAAATGGATTTTTTTTAATTTCACTTTATTGTTTTTTTCATTTTTGATATAATAAATCTAATTTTTTTTTAAATATATAATGCAAGTTATATCCTCATATAAGTATGCTGGCGCACAAAATATTGGAGTATTTTCTTCGAACGAAAACAAAAGTGCAGTAAAACTTTACGATATCCAGCCATCCGAAACCATTACGACGAAATTGAATAAATTATTAAGCCCGCAAGGCCCCAGTGATAGGCCCATCTAATCTCTCCGAGATCATCATTATTCATCTCAATTTATTTTGATACTTCTGTTGGCACGCTAACGACCAACTCTCAATGGAGGAATCAAATGTGGATAAAAAGTATCCTGGCCCAGACCAAAGAAAACAGAACAAGGTGAGCAAAACAGGACAAAAAAAACCATCGCAATGCTGCGAGTGTTGAGAATAAAACACTCGAAAATCCAGCGTCGTTGTCGTCGTCCATTTTTGTGGTTCACAATAACAGCCGCGATACGCCAGCCACCGCAAAAAAAAAACATTCCAATGTGCTGGTGGCAGATTCGAAAAAATAAAATAAAATAAAATAAAAATGAAAGAAACGAGTCGTCTCCCCGCCCGAGCTTTCAAAGGCCATGTCTTGCTGTTTGGTGCCGTTTTTACAACCTGTAAATTTTCCGGTGAATTGAAATAAATTTGTACTCCCATTAGAATACTATTTACATGCGATTTAAAATTCTCTCCATCTCAACTGCTGCCTTTGGCCCATTCGGAATGGTCTTTCTGTGTTTTTAAAGTGCGCTTATGTCTGGGATGATTATGGTACAATAGGGTAACCGATAGATATTATCACAATTTGTCCTAAATCGAGTTGCTACGTAGCAAATTAAGTTCTTTCTTTTTAGATTTAAGGGAGATGCAGGCTATTTTCTCTACAAATGAGCCAAAATTTGATTTCTATACATTGGTATAATTTTTATGCTGAAATCTCTTGCACTTTTCGCGTACTGGATTTTATTATAAAAGTTGTTTAAATTTCCGAACCTCAAATCGGATAGACTTAATGCACCTTTTGATATTTGAAGCATAATTTTAGTTCCTCTAGTTATATTTCCGATTTGCTTAATTGAAAATGCTAGGAACTGAAACTTTCATACGACAAAGCTGTAATTTAAAAAAAAATCTGATTCTTCATAAATTTATGGAATAAAACAAAATATAGGGTTGCCATCAAGACCGTGTGAAGGGGGTAGTTTTTAGGGGTTTAACCTTCCCATGGGGAATTTTTCCAAGTAAAAATTTCAGTACAAGAAATGAATTTACCGGGAATCACTTGAAACAAAAAGTGTTTAAAAATAAGTGTTAACAATCATATAAGAAAATTGGCACACCTCCGGCGGAATTTCTTTATGACTCTGTATAATGTTCACGAATTAAAATTAATTTTTTATTGTTGATATCGATTTGCAATTCAGTTTACTTTTTGTATTTAAACTCATATCTTGAATCGCAAAAACCCTACCACTACTTTGAAATTGGTTTTCACTAAGAAGTGTAACTAGCAGATGGTGAGAGCTGCAAATGGTCAGTGTCAGATATCCAATGTCAGTCGACTTTGATAGTGCCTGAATGTCTTTGTTATGCAATACTAAATTTTAGTCAGCTAACAGATTTCATTTTTCAAATTATTGTGCAACAGATAACATAAAATCCTCTCCAACACAACTACAGAGTTGAATAAAAAAAGCTGACCGAGTGTGTGATTCAAGTGGAATGCAACAATGTCATGGAACATTGACATTGCTGCCTGACTGACTTTTAGCTTAGTCATTCAATTCGTAGACGACTTTGATATGTATTAGTCAAGATCGAATTTAATTTACCTACTGAAAATTACATGCCATGAAACCAACCATTTGAACTCCTGAATTCATTCATCTAATACTTATTTTACACATCACAAGTGGTAGCCATGTGGTTAATATTGAATACTCACAATCATGGCCGTAGGAACGAGGGGGGGGGGGGTAATGGGGTTAAACCCCCCTATGAGGGTCAAAAAATGCGAAGCAAATGTTCTTCTCTTAACTAAAAATTCCAAATTCCAAATCAAATTTGATGAACGACCAGAGTAATTCAAGAGCAACAAACTTGACTCAGAACCTTAAAATTTTATCCCAGGTCAATAATTCTAATACAGTTTTTCAAAAAATTTCTAACTTGTTGAAAGAAATTTAGTTCGAATATCTTCATCCAATAAGATTAGACTAAGCTTGCCAAATCGCCCAGATTATAACGGAATTTTAGCACTTTATTTGCAAAATCAAACAAAAAATTAAATTGAGACATTTCAATTATGTATTTTGAGCCTAAATTTTATCAAAATTATTGTGAATGATTTTTTTAAGCTTAAAATAGGATTTAAAATTGACTGATGTATTTCTTTAAACAAAAGTCACATTTTTTTCATGATTTTAATTTAATAATTTTGATATTGACGGATGTTTAGGAAAATATCCCGGATTTGCACGGCTCTTTTGCTTGGAGAAAATATTTGGAAAGCTTAAGCTAGAATAATTCCGGATTATGTGATTTAAAATAAGCTTATAATCATTAAAATTCGATGTCTCTGATAAAACTTCGGATTCTGGTTTTTGTTACTGAAGTTTAGTTTGAATTTCAATCTTTTATGTTCGAAACTTATCGCTTTGGAATATGAAATGAAAATATTTAAAATAACTCATCATTTTTAAGTTTTGAAATTTTGACTTTTAGATTTTATGCAGAATTGAATCTAAAGAAAGTTTCATGGTGATCCAGAATTGAACAATCTGAAACGGTCTCATAATTTGCAATTTTTCTTCAGATTCACAAGTAGAATTTCGAAGAAATAAATGAAAAAAGAATTCACATTGATAACCAACAATCAAGAATTGAAATATGAGATTTCTGGTTCTAAATTTCGCTTCTTGGCTCATAATTGTTTAGAATTTTAATCTGGAACTTCGATTAAAAAGTCGTGTTCAAACTCGGAATTCAAATTTCGAACTCAGGTTCAAAAGGCAGTGTTAAAATATCAATGTGAGAATTTTATTGAAGATTTTATTTAAGGGCAATCGCAGTTTCTTAATTATGATTCTGGATTCAATACCAAAATTTTATGTTTAATCACAGTAAGTTTGGAACACAAACCAGAAGAAATCACAAATATAAAATAAAATTTTTATTTCAGAGAAAACTCGCTGTTTTTAAATTCAACTGGAAACATTAATTAATAGTTTTTTGTTTAACATGATTTGTTTTGCAGATTCTTCTTAAACAAAGTTACAAACATAAATCTTTAGTTTTATCGAGTTTACAAGAATCAGATTGATTGATTTCAACCGCAAACCTAATCGCTTACATTTATTCTTAAATATTTAGATATTTTTAACTTATTCTTCAAATAGTCACGCTTGTGTGATTAAAAAAAACTAGCTAACTACTTTCTTATTTAAGAAAATATAAGACGTTTTTTTTTTAAATCAAATCTTCAAATCCATGATTTATTTTTTAAATTTTTTGAAATAAAATAATTGGCTTCTTCTAGGATTTGTTTTCGAAAGTAGGAATATAAAATAAAAACCTTACTATTAATGTGGAATGACTCAAACCTTAATAGTTATATAAAGTCTTCATTTTTTTACAATTCTTTATGCATGCATTGTTCAAGCACAAATGTTATAGATGAAATATTGTCATCAAACCCCCCCCCCCCCCCCCCCATGAGCCGCTTCTTCCTACGGCCCTGCTCACTATATTCAATAGAATTATCAAAATAAAAATAAACCTATTATCCATTACTTTAAAGCTTATCACTTTGATTATAAAAAGAACAAATAATGTCGTTCCAAATTTAATGCTTATATGAAATACAGGTCAAGAAACCAATTTCACCCTCAATTGTATTTTGTGCTTCTCGTTCTTCTGAATGCCAAACTACATTTTCAAAGGGATTTTGATAAATTATTCAAGGCCTCAAAATTCACATATTTCAGGAGCGTAAAAGCTGGTCTTGAGGTTTTGGGAACCCTGAATCCAAATATGCACTTTTTTCAGTCTTAAAGCTTATGTTTTTTAAATCATTTTTGAAACTAAATAAAAATGATAAAATAAATTTCTTTTTTGACTTTTTTTTTGACAAAACTTGAAAACATTAAAAAATTGATATTCCAAATTTATTCCCGATATTTTTATCATTATATCAATTGGCTTCACAATAAATTTGGTAAATGAAATAAAACTTTTTTTTTTATAAATTCATTCAATAGTGTCAGTAATGCTTGTAACTTCCAATTTTTTTTAAACCGTAGAGTTTAAATTTTTTACGATTATTTATCATCATTATCATCATCATCATTATTCCTAAAACAAATGAAGTATAATAACAAATAAGAATCAGTTTTTTTATTATTATTTTTTAAAATTATTCTTCTTCTTCTTCTTCTTCTTCTTCTTTTTTTTTTATTATTATTATCTTTTATTATTCAAATTAATTAACCGAATCTTTTAGATTCTCCGAATTTCATAGTCCAATTGATTTAATTCTGTTAAAGAACTTTTATAAGTTGTTCATTGTTTTCCAATTTCAAATTTGTAGTTGCTGTCTCAATACTTACAAAAAATCTTCAAAATTGAAATTTTTATTTTTATAAGTTTCATATTGATCATTCTAGAAATCATCAATTACCCAACCTGTACTTTGTTAGTATTAACTTTCGATGGTGAATTGAACATCTTGTTTTCATATATTTATGAAGTCATTATCATGAACTTCAAAAATGAACTTTGTAGCTTTTTATTTTGATATCAAACTACAAGAAATTGATCACCGGCAGTCTTAAAAAAAATTTAGTTTCTGCTTTCTATCAAAATTCAATTATTCATCGAGTTTGTGATGTGAATAAATTCGCTTAAGTTCAAAATAGATTTTTTTCCTAATCGACAATTTACAATACAATCCTTGATTGATTATTTCTTCAAATCCTAAATATAACAGTGGATTACTAATTTTTTTAAAAAAGCCTTCAACCAAAAAGCAGAAATGGTGTGGAAATAAGGGCGATGAAAAAACAATAACTATTATCGATATGAATAATTATTAATCATGATTTATTTCTTAGCTGACCTTAAATTTATTCATGAATTGGGATTTTGTTTCCTTTTACATTTAGCTTAAAATTTATGTTTTTTTGTGATTCTTATGTCCAAAGATTTGAATTTTTGATTCGTTTTCAAGGTTTTTCGAAAATATTGATGTTATCGTAATCCGGGGTTATATTGATTACTTTTTTCAATATATTTCGATATTTTTTTCAGTTAAGGGGAATGTGGTATGTTTTATATTTTGAAAACCAGTACTGGACTTCTTTGAACGTAAAACATGGATGCCGAAATATATAAGACCTCTTTAAATTTGATTTTAAAATCGTTCTCGTCTCTGTTCTAAATTTGATGATTTGGGGTGACATTGATCAGTCTCTATTCTGACGGTTTTAACGAGTTTTCTTGATCATAAAGGATACAAAACACCTTCATAATATTTACAAATGCTAGTTTATCAATTAAACTTTGATTTTTAACGTTTTATTTTGAAAATATTTATAATCGAAAAAAGAACTATGACGCTGCCTTCAAAAATAATTATAATTGCTAAATAGTTTGAGCTTCAAAAACAAATGAAATTTTACCTTCACTCATTCCCCTAGGCCCTCCCACTATTTCCATTTTTATTTTTTCTTCAAAGTTAACTATTTGATAGGGTTCCTATCCATTTGTCCAATACGAGCTAACTCTTGTAAAATGTCCTTATTTTTTAAATATAAAAATTTATCATTAAATGACTATAAAAAAGCACTATAACTGTTCATATACAAAGAAAAAAAAAGTTGTTCTTTCACATTAAACAACTCGTTTGCTTCTAAATGCTTTTTGGTATCATCAGGCGAGCTGTTTGTTTTCAAGCCGTGGAAAAATAGATATTTTAAGATTTTAAAATTAGATTTTTTACTAACAGAAAAAAATTCAAAAACAAATCAAATTTTGCTTATTTGATACCCAGTTAAAAGGCTTTCAAACGTAGAAAACAGTTATCAAAAATTCAAACTATAGACTGAGTTATTGATGATAATGTGGAAAAGTTTATTGTTGGTCAAATTTATCCCGTTGATCAAAGTTACCCCGTTTTACGGTACTTAAAATTTATGTTCAAGCAAATGTCTAGCTCAGAATAAGGATATCACTAAAATTTATTCATTTTTCAAGTTTGTGTGATGGTCATGAGTAATAATGTACTGTGCATTTTTGGTATTGTTATCATTTCATATATATTAAAATATATTAAAATTTTGAACGCCCGTTGTACTGAAGCGGAGATTGCAGGTTCAAGTCCTGCCGGTGAGCCGTTGTATTTTTTTTCGAAAATTTCATGATATTTACGGCTTATGTTCTTTCATTTTTTGATACCTCATGTTTCTCTAATTCTTTCCATTACCTACGAAAATGTAAAAATCATTAATTTATTTTATTTTGACCTTTGGGAGCGTACACAAACTCTCTTATTCCATTTTAAAACAATATAAAATCTTCAGAAATGCTTAATTTTTCTGTACTTTTGATATTCAACTGAATAAGAAACAAACACAACTCATGTTTTTGTTGTGGGCTACTTTAATTTTTAAAGGTCAAAATATTACATAAAAAAGTATTTAACCTTATACCAATTTTTGAATTTATTTGAGTTCGTAAATTCATAAAATTCTTTCAAGCCGTATGTTTCAAGCTTAACATGGCATTTATTCTGCGCCGCGCGTGAGGTGATAATTGTCGAGTCACCTCGAGAAACCGTGAGACTTGACTTCCCGGAGTCGATGTGGGTAATGTGACAGAGGTTTATTCCTACGTGAGTGACTGAGTGAACTCATATGTCAAACTAGCTCGGTTTGTTTTGTTGTGGTTGTGCTTTCGAATTTTAAAAATAGATTTATACTCAACAAGTGCGAATTTCGGTTCGGAAAAGACCACAATCCGTTTTTACGGTGTTAGCAAGTCGTCCAAGCTGGAATTGAAGCCGAGATTTGCAGCGGATGAGCCGATTAGCTGACTTTTTGGAGCGAGAAAAAAAACTCGCAAATCAAATGCCCAAGCCGAGGGATGTGTCCAGCAACCAGTGCAGTATAAAACAGATTCAATTCAGCTTTTTCAAGTAAGTAAGATATTTTTTGCAGGCAGCTCTTTTAAGTATTTTAAAATGGTTTTGAAATGGTATAAATACATGTTCCACTTTGTCTTATCAACTTTTATTGATATATCTACCATTTTCCTGCAGCGTAAACAGCTTTTCTGCAACTCTTTACTAAAATGGTTGTAATTCGTTACGAAGTTTCGTTTTGAAAAAGCCCGCGTTTAGTTACAAAAAAACTGTGTCAAAAAGTAATATTTTTCTAAACAGTTTTCAAAACAGTTTCATATAGTGCTTTTTTCGACACTGTTTTGATATTGGGGGAAAAACTACAATCATTTTGATAGAGGTATCACGACTTAATTTTCACAAGATTGTTTTCCGGTATTGAATAAAAAATTATGCAGCTCGTTGCAAATCTTGATTTCTGATCGATATTAATTCGGTTGTTCATTTTTATACAATACCCCCAAATTTTCTTAGACTCAGATTGGAAGGAAAACAATTCGGAATTCGCCAAAACTTAGGAACTTCGCGGGCAAAATCAAGCCTTTTTGAATATTAAATAATGAGTAAAACTTCAACAAACTTGTTCACAGAAGTAATAATTACTCATGTTCTTCGGAAAAATTAATAATTCAATTGGACATTTTTTTTTTTAATGAATGAATTAGAACCTGTTTTCAAAATTTAAACCGGTATCAACAGTTAATAGACTAACAAATAAAATTTTGATTCAGCGCCTCAAACTCAAACAAAATCAGTTCTCAAAAAGTGAATATTTGTTGCCTTTATTTTGAGTTCTTAAAGTGAATTTAAATTTATATTACCAAAGCACTTATTCCTTTATGTTAAAACAGCATTGGATCTAAAAACGCAAAATAGACATAATCTTCTCATTATTTAAAGTTGCTTGGATTTTTTTGTTTCTTTATACTCTGCCTTGCATTTAGGAATCTGAATGAAAAGTTTTGAATTTATAGTTTTACGTCGCAAAATTGTATATTTGATTTTTATTTTGCAGCACCAGTATTTTTTTAAGTGGAAAGATCTGAAACGGAACCGAATGACCTTTTGTTAAAATTTTTGTTTATGATTTCTGAATTTCCTTATATAATTTATTTTGAACTTCATGTCTGAATGATAGTGAATTGAAGGATAAAGAAATATATTTCAGATGTTGCAATCTTATGAATTGAAAATTTAAGTTCTGATTCTGAAGTTGAAATTTAATTTTAATTTTAATTTTTTATCAATAACATTTACAGGCTTTTTATTTTGATATCTAGGATTTGTTAAGATATTTTGACTTGGTTCGAAGATTATATTGACACGATTTTCCTTCGATTTTGAAAATAATCAAAAATACACCGAAAAGGGTACCTTTCGTTTCCAAAAAACTGAATTTAAAAATGGATTTCAATTGAACACCAACATTTGTGTTTTATTACGATTGAAACTTTTTTTTTTATGAAGTATCAAAAACAGTAATTTAATTTCATTGTTCTAAGCGTACATTGGACTAGGAACAACTTTAAAAATTAACAATTGATACCTAATAACCATATTTTTGTAAGTTTTTGTGGAATGATATTTTAAGATTGTATCCCATTTACCCGAAAACCATTGCCCAGAATGAATTTTTCCCAGAATGACAAATACCCGAAATCAAACCCCAGAACGAACCATTTCCCAGAAAAAAATTCCCCAGAATGCACCATTTACCAGAAATTTTTTTCCCAGAATGGACCATTTCCCAGAATTTTTTTCCCCAGAATGGAACATTTACCAGAATGGCACAAAACCCAGATTTTTTCCCCTAGTATTTTTATTTGTTTTTTTTTCCAATGAATTCTTGAATATTTCATATGATTCGAAATTAATTTTTTCAAAATGATTTTTTAAATGAAACTACGACTTTGAAATTTTCCAACTAAATTTATTTTAGAACCAATATTGTGCTTTGTTATGGTTTGGGTATTTTAATTGATTCAATGCTTACCATGGTCCTTTAAAAAGCCGTTTTGGTATCCGACTCCTCACGCTGCGCGTTCGAACTTGAAAGACGTTTTGTCCTTCACGCTGTCGCGTGGCGGACAGGGCTAAGGGATCACCCCTAGCTTTCACGCAGACCTAGGAAGCCCCGGCAGACCTAGACCAATGTCTTAGGGCCGCCGCTTCCGACGGCGGGTCGGCGGCCTCCTCGGATTTGGGAGCTTCGGCGGCTTTGTGCCGCCTCAGCCCCTTCATCCTCGTTGGTTGCGGCTTTGCCGCAAAAGAATAAAGTTATGAAACCCAATTTTTTTGTAACAATTCTTTTTTTTTTTTAAATAATTTCTAGTAAGGATTTTTTTCAATTTTCTGGGAAATGGTTCTTCTGGCGAAAAAAATTCTGGTAAATGGTTCATTCTGGTGAAAAAAATCTGGGAAATGGTACATTCTGGCGAAAATTTTTCTGGGAAATGGTTCGTCTGGGGAAAAAAATTCTGGGAAATGGTTCTTTCTGGCGATTGGAATTCTGGGGATTTTTCATTCTGGGTAATGGTTTTCGGGTAAATGGAGTACAACCATATTTTAAATGAAAACTTTAAATCAAATACGAACAAAGCTTTTTTCTTGTAATAACGTTTCACAAAGAACGCCTTTGCAAGAAAAATGGTTATGTGTGAGGCAGTACTTGTTCGATCGAAGTTTATTTCAATTTGTAAATTTATCACAACAAGTAAAAAATTTAAGCCCTTACAATATTGAAAAGGAAAATAAGAAAGTTAGACTGCCAGTGAAAGAAATACGCTCCTGAAGTGCATACTGGAAAATTGGTTTCTTTATGTTCTTCCCGAACAAAATGTCTCAAAATTTAGATTAAACTCCGAAAAAACTTCGTTGCACAACCCTTTCCCGTAGTCGATCGATTGTAGTTTTCCTTTTCAATCCTTTTTTTTACCTCAACCATCATTCTGGTAACTGTGAACGCCTACATTCCCATGGTTAAAGAAGGATCCCTTATTTTCCCGGAACATCAGCATTACATTGCAACTTTTTTTTTTCCTCGGTTGGGGTGTCGGTCAACCCAATCGACATTCCCAACAAGAAAGATAATGTGGTGGTGACTGTTCTGTTCTCCCGCTTTTCCTGCTTACAATGGGCATGGAAAATTAAATCTGATGCAGACGACTAGGTAGCAAGTATGTAGAATCCTTTCCCTCGTACCAACTACGACGTCGAAGCAGAAGATTCCGGAGACATTCATTCACTGCCGCCTCAGACTGGGTTCTACCTTCGCGCTAGACACAGGGCTCATTGCATAAATGGGAAAGCAAATGGTCCCATGAATGTTATGTTAGTGTCAGCCACATTTGGACAGGAGGACGGCCTTTTTCCGGTTTTCCACCACCGGGGAATTGAATGAAACTGTGATGCTAGCGTCGAGAAGTGAAAAATCCCATTCGAATCTGCCAATGGGGCTGAATTTGTGGTGTCTGACGATTCTCACAGTGGTGTAGAGTTATGTCCTGGCTGCACCACACGTAGATTGAAAAATTATAGGCTGGGTTTCCTTCTGATTTTCAATTCCTTAATAGAAGTATAACTCTGATTCGAAATTCTTGAAAAAATTAAAACTAAAAACTAAGGTAACCTGAACCAGTGTGTATGTATGTGTAAAGCGTATTCCGATCATGGATGGTCAGCTTTAACAAAACTCTACCTGCATTGTTGACGCAGCTCCCGTATAATCAAGGGTTTGGTTTGGAGAATTCAATGAAACAAAATTTATGGTTTTCCATTCAAACTTTCCCCATGAATTCACAAGCTAAGCGAGGAGTGGTTTGAATGTGAACGCAATTAGTTGGAAGGAGTGCAAAAAATTATCTTAACAGCTCTCGTTTAGTTTGAAATTGAAATCCCACAAAAAATAAAAATAAAAAATCAATAAGAGTTTTGAGAAAGATTCGGCTTAATAAATTTACATACAAAAATCTCAAAGTTAGAAACCCTCTGAGCATCCCTAAATTGCATTAGGTATTTTGGATATTCAGGGGGCTCAAGCTACACACTTGAAGACAAAACGTGTTTTTGTTAACATTTCGTGAAGGCTAAATGTTGTACATCACAAAATAAGCAAGCTAGATATTTCTCTAATCTGAGAAAAGTGTATATGGCCTTTTTCTAATCAGACGAAAGCAAACAAGTAATGTGGTGAAAAACTCAAACCTACAAAAGTGTTTTGTCTTCAGGGGAGATTTTTTTATTATCTGACAAGTTTGCACCGGGGGTCTTCAGATCTTCCCCAAAATTGAAAATTGGGTCACAACTTAGTTTTTACTACTTGAAATTACATGTACTTTTTTAGATTTCTAACATTTAAATTTTTCGAGTTAGATTCGGATAATTTTTTTTTGGTCAATAAAATAAAATCTTATTTCAAAGCTTCGTAACTCTGTAATATTTTAACGACAATAATGAAAAAGCACATCAAAATGCATTGAAATTTCATCAGCTTTCAAAATAAAGTAATTTAAAATTTTAAGTTATGACCTTAAAAAACAATAAAAATTGTAAAAACACTTTAAATGATGTCCAAAAGTACCCTCTACATCACCGAATATTCTGTAAAAAAAAGTCGTAAAAATGAATCAAATTTCCAATTATGGGGAAGATCTAAAGACCCGCAGCGCAAATTGTCAGTTTTATAATTTTAAACTGAAAATTTCAAATTATGCAACAATGAATTACAACTTGTCAAAAAAACGCATAAATGTAGTAAGAAAGAAATTCGATAATAAAAGTAATTCGAAAATAAAAATGCCTTTTCTCGGAACCAGAGTATGGGAAAAAATTGTCCAAAAAAACTTTTTTTTCAAATCCTCAAATTAATTCTTGAGTATCTAGCCAAAAATTGATAATTTTTCATGTTTTTGGTTGTTATTTTAAGAAAACATGAACATTCACGAAAATACCGGAAGTTCTAACTGACTGTTAAGCTTCTTGATGACTTCAAATTTGTTTGTAAAATTTTTGTTTTTTTTTCTGGAAACTTCTCAAAGGAAGAAAAATAAAAATTCTTGGGAATCTATCGTAAGGGAATTTATTTGTTGCTATATAGCTCAAGTCACCCAAAGTTACTCAAACATTTAGCTAAACTAATATCTTCACTCATTTCAACTTTCTACTCGTGGCGTAGAGGATAGCCTTCAAGTCTTCTAAGCTAACGTTCGTGAGATCGAATCTCGGTCATGGCATACATAGTACACGTCCTGTGGATTAATGGTTTTAGCATTTGTAAGATGCTAGCCATCATATGCTCGAAAGTTGTACGCTTAGAGTTAAGTAAATAGGAATCTCTTCGAGGAAACATCAAGTTTCATTGAGATCATACTGTATGTGTTTGTGTTCGTTTAAAAAAAATCCAAATATTTGAAACAATGTTTAAGCTAAGCTTGTCAGATTGCCCAGTTGTATCCGGATTTGCCCGGATATTTAATACAAAATTTGAGAAAAGACCGGTCCGGCCCGATTTCCTTCATTTTATTGGGAAAAGCCTGAATTTTGCCCATATTTAGTCACTTTATTTGTCAAATCAAACAAACAATTAATTTATTTATGCGTCTAAAACAAACTTTTTTGAGCAAGTTTAATGAAAATTTTTTTTAAAGACTTTAGGTCGATCAAAAATGTGATGAAAAAAATTTTTTTTTCAAGTATTTTTTTCTTGATATTTGTTGAGTTATTCCTGGGTGTTGATCAAATTTGTCCGGGTATTGCCCTTAGTTTAGGTTCACAATTTTGAAACTGCCAGGTTTTTGGATAAAATTTACCCGTATTTGTCCGGTCCAGATAGGTGCCGAAAAAATTCTGTTAACCTTAGTTTTCAGTCAATCTTAGTCTTTGCCAATATTTTATTTCAAAACTTTACATATCTTTGAAAAAGGTTTAATTAAAAAAAATATCTGGATATTCTTTAAAAGATGATTGAAAATATCCAAAAGTTATTAGAACACAAATTAGATAAAAAAAA
This sequence comes from Uranotaenia lowii, assembly GCF_029784155.1. Taxonomy (NCBI): domain Eukaryota; kingdom Metazoa; phylum Arthropoda; class Insecta; order Diptera; family Culicidae; genus Uranotaenia; species Uranotaenia lowii. The sequence goes on along the minus strand of NC_073692.1, from coordinate 286,437,705 downwards.
TTATATTTTTTCTTCAACATTCATGTAAAATTTACAATACAAAAAATATTAAAAGAAAACTAATGAAGTTTAACAAGTTCGAAATTTTTTCTAATCATCCTCAATTACAACTCAGTGCAAAAATACGAAAATTGTAATTTTTGTATTTCATTGCTAAACTCTAATCAAATAACACATTCAATATAAGAAAACCAAATACTTTTTCAGATAGTTGTGTATACTTATAAAAATTTCCACTTCTTTGAAATTGGTTGCCATCAATAATACTTTAGCTATTTAGGGTTAACTTTTCGGCTGATAGACACAACAAATTTGATTGTTTGTATTTAATAAAATTATTGGTAAATGCAAGATGTGTTCACAAAATAGTTTCAAGATTTTGTTCCATACTTTTCCTTGGTCTTAGTATTTTGAAAAAAAAAAACGTGGTTTAAATGGTCTTGATCGAAAGTCTATCCCGTGCAATATTCCAACATAATGTTTCAGAAATACCGCCGAATAAAAATTTGTTTCCAACGCCTCAAGGTTTAAGCTAAGGCTGAGCAAGAAATCACTTAAAACTATGCAATTATTGAACACTTATATTATAAAATGTACGGGAAAAATGCCTCAAAGACTAAAGACGTATTCCAAATTGACCAAGCAATCATGAAATAATAATCGTAATGATATTCTAAATCGACTATAAGAACATTTTTTCACTTCTAGTTTGGGGGTTAACACCCCCATAAGGGTTTAAAATGCCATGTGAAATATTTTTCGCTAAACTTAAAATTTCAAGTTCTTAATAAAATTTTGATGAACAAATTAAATAGGTCTAGAGAAACAATTTCGACTCAGAACTTAACCCAAAACTTCGAAATCTAATCCCTCTAAGTCTCTTATTTAAGAAAAGTTTTTCGAAAAAAAAAATCACTTGTTGATAGTAAATAAGTCCCGAATAATGAATTCCAAAAGATAGTCTCCAAAAAGTCTAACAGACTACATAAAGCTGAACTAGGCTTGCCGAATTGCCAAGATTTTGCGCAGATTTTCTCACTTTACATGAAAAATCAAGCAAACATTCAAATTGAGTCTTTAGAATTATGTATCTTGCGTCCAAAAAAAAAATGTTTGAATAAATTTGTCAAAATAAACAAGAAGGAATTTTTAGAAACCTAAAATATGGTTCAAAATCGGCTAATTTGTATCGATAAAATGCTTTTTTCTGGACTTAAATGAAATAGTTCCGAAATTTGCCTGGGTATTGGTTGGATTCTGGAGAAATCATGCCATATGAACAATATGCTTGGTTTATGCAAGGTTTTAACCTGGCCCGGATACTTGCCGAAAATTTAACCAGTGTTTTGTTCTTTAGTTTGAGTTTGAAACATCATTGAGATAGAACCATGATTAGAATCTTGCTTTTGCTTTTCAAACTTAAATAAGATGGTTTTTTTTGCATATTTGAAACTCACTTTTTTTTTCAAGGAATCTAACAGCAAGCTGTTATTCTCCGCAAAGCCCAATTTGAACCTCATCATTGCGGAACATGGAAAGAAAATATTTAAAATTAAAACCAATACTTGGACTTGAAATTTTTAACCTCAATTTGTTAGCAAAATTGAAGCAGAAGAAAGTTTAATGAATCCAGAGTTGAAAAATCTGAATTAATTTTATCATTAAGAATTTTCATTCAAATTTACAAATTCAATTACGAGTAAAAATTAAAACAATTTTCTATTGTTATCCATAAACTCAGAATGAAGTAGAAGATTCCTGGTTGAGAGCTCTGATCAAATTTCACATTTTTGGTTCAAATTCATAGGAATTCTTATCTGGAATTAAGATTCAGATTGTAAATTTAGGTATCGATTTTCGACTGTTAAATATGTTTTTTCGGGGTGAATTTTTCGGCTATCAGTCTACTTGAATAGCAAAGACGACTATTTATTTAAGATCCAACGTTTCGATCCTTATAGGATCATCATCAGGGACTGTAATTTTATTATATGTTAACACAGTTTCATAAACTAGTTCACTAATTATGAAATTGCTTACCGGAAAAATGTCGTCTTTTTGTTTTGGATTGATTCGGCTGATCAGATAAAGTTGTCTTGTATATCTGTTACAATATTTTTCAAATTAATTTGGATATTGTTGGAATAAATGTTGTGTTCACTTACTGTGTACAAAGTTTTGCGGTTGAAAAACCGTTTTGTCCTACAATTTTTGGATTTATATTCACCAGCATCTGAAAGTTTTCACACAGTTTTCACTTTCACTTTCCAACTGATTTTTTTATCTGATCACGACGAGTGTATTAGGTGGTGTCTATTACATGTTGTTGGGTTTGTGTGTTTCTGTATTTGTGTTTTTATGTTGTGATTTAATTTTTCTTATGTTACATATTGTTCTAAAAATATTTCCGTGTGTGGAATGTATGTTTTCGGTGTCTTTTTTTGAATTGATCGCGTTTTTTGTAGTTTTTATGTGGCAACTTTCCAGGATCAGTAATTTGCCTTCGTTGTCACATCTGTCGATGATTTCTGCTTTGTCGATGTCGAACAGATGATTCATAGCTGTTTCATGCTCTAAATAAAAGTGCTGTTTGTTGGCGAAGTTGCTGAATGGCGTAGTCCTGTTTCGTGTAGCCTATGTCCCACAGACGTTTAAGTTCATTTGTCTGTGTTCTATGTTGTGAGATTCGCTGTTTTAATTTTCTTGTTGTGCATCCAATATAACAGACCGTGCAATTTTCTCCTTCTGCGGTTCCTTCGGTTTTCCATTCACCTTTGCAGTTAATTTTGTAAATAACATTGCATACCAATAGAGCTTGTCCGAAAAAGTGTGATTAACCATTGGGAACACATCTTTAAGAACACTCCAATATGCCTTGATCTGTTCTTAGAGACGCTCAAATTTTGCGTGAATAGCAGCTTTTTCTGTTTTGATAATATCTACTACAAACAGAAAACTGGCCTTGCAATGGGAAGCCCCATTGCACCGTCTATAGCAGAGATAGTTGTCGATGATCTACTCGACTCTGCAACTGCGGATAGTGCTATCCCCATCCCACATATGAGGAAATTTGTGGATGATTTGTTTTTGGTTTTGCCCGAACATGCTGTTGACACAGTTTTGAATGTTTTTAACTCACAACACCGAAACATTCAATTCACTGTAGAAATCGAAAAAGACCGTTGTTTACCATTCTTGGATATGATGTTATACCGAAGTGAGGGAACGATTTGCACAGACTGGTACATGAAACCAATTGCGTCGGGAAGATTTTTAAATTTTTATTCTTTTCACCCATTGCACCAGAAACTGAACGTGGCGATTAGTTTTGCTAAACGGGTTTAGCTGTTTTCTTCTTTCTCTAGCAAAAAGAAAACACATGAGGTTATTAGAAACTATTTGCGCCTGAATGATTATCCAATAAGCTTAGTCAATGGTATAATCAATAGAATGGATGAAAAATTAAAACCTCAAACAGCTATGGAAGCGGACGAAAGCAAAATAACCCGTTCGCTCACAAATATTATTGGACTCACACCCACTCTAACTAAAACATTACATTCAGAGTATGCTAATGTGCGAATAGCGAGCAAACAGACTAAAACAATTGGTTCTCTTTTCCCAATTGTGAAAGATAAAACCCCGCAGGATGAACAAACGAATGTTATTTACAAAATTAACTGCAAAGGTGAATGGAAAACCGAAGGAACCGCAGAAGGAGAAAATTGCACGGCCTGTTATATTGGATGCACAACAAGAAAATTAAAACAGCGAATCTCACAACATAGAACACAGACAAATGAACTTAAACGTCTGTGGGACATAGGCTACACGAAACAGGACTACGCCATTCAGCAACTTCGCCAACAAACAGCACTTTTAGAGCATGAAACAGCTATGAATCATCTGTTCGACATCGACAAAGCAGAAATCATCGACAGATGTGACAACGAAGGCAAATTACTGATCCTGGAAAGTTGCCACATAAAAACTACAAAAAACGCGATCAATTCAAAAAAAGACACCGAAAACATACATTCCACATACGGAAATATTTTTAAAACAATATGTAACATAAGAAAAATTAAATCACAACATAAAAACACAAACACAGAAACACACAAACCCAACAACATGTAATAGACACCACCTAATACACTCGTCGTGATCAGATAAAAAAATCAGTTGGAAAGTGAAAGTGAAAACTGTGTGAAAACTTTCAGATGCTGGTGAATATAAATCCAAAAATTGTAGGACAAAACGGTTTTTCAGCCGCAAAACTTTGTACACAGTAAGTGAACACAACATTTATTCCAACAATATCCAAATTAATTTGAAAAATATTGTAACAGATATACAAGACAACTTTATCTGATCAGCCGAATCAATCCAAAACAAAAAGACGACATTTTTTCGGTAAGCAATTTCATAATTAGTGAACTAGTTTATAAAACTGTGTTAACATATAATAAAATTACAGTCCCTGATGATGATCCTATAAGGATCGAAACGTTGGATCTTAAATAAATAGTCGTCTTTGCTATTCAAGTTGACTGATAGCCGAAAAATTCACCCCGAAAAAAAAGATTTTAAATTTAGGCTTAAAATGCAGAATTCAGATTCGGAACTGACATTTGAAATTCGTATTCCGATTCAAATAGAAGTTAAGTTTTAAAATCAAGATTAAAGTAGGTATCAATATGAGGATTGATTTAAGAATTCAAATTGAAGGAGATCCCTGTTTCATACCTTTGATTTTTTATTCAAAATAAGTCAGTTTAGAAACACAAACCTGGTGAAAATCACAATTAGGGGAGATGGGGGCATAATGGCCACCTTAAGGAAAACGGTTATTTAACCATAGAAAATTGCTATAATATGGAGGTTACATTATTGTTTCGTGTTCAGACACTTGAAAAGCCTATTCCCTAACGGGCTGAAACGTGAAAAACTAGATGAAAACGTTAAAAAATGCATTTTAAAAAATTTTGCCAAAAGCTGAAAACCAGCCACTGTGGAGGCATAATGAGAACCCCCCCTGAGGCAGTATGAGCACCATTAATCAGAGCAAGATGTACGTTTTTGCAGGGGAATCTAGCAGCGAATTCAATTCGATGAAGTCAGGTGAGTCGTAGATTCATCAAACAAAGCAATAACAAAATAATCTAGGTCTGTTTGTGGAATACAAACAATTCACGCACGCTCATACATTAAGTGCTTTGTTCGGAGGATGATGCTACTAGCCGTATAATGTAACAATAAAAAAATCGATCATGAATTGTGAATGGAAAAAAATCACCTCGAACAGAAATCTAACTCTAGTCTTTTGATTACCTCTCCGACACCTTACAAATAGGCTAAATTGTCGGATGAAAACTAGTCAAGGTGTGGCGCTATAAATCAGTTTTAATTCGCTGCTAGATTCTACGGCAGAAAATGCTCATTATACCTCGATAATGTGGTGCTCTATATGCCCCTAGTCAACAAATTTAAGTAAAAACGTGTTTTAAAATTGATAAAAGTGAAAAATCAAAAATTTTATGATGGTAAAAATTGAGAAACAATGTGTACATCATGTTGTAGTGCGTACATTATAGATCAAGGTTATTTTAAGATCATAAGAGCTTATTTCGTGGTGCTCAAAAATTATAATATTTTCGTAACTTGAGAACCAAGCTTTTTTAAATATCTCTGTAAAGATGATAAGGAGATTCCTTTTTTTGTGAAAAATTAATACTATAGGAAGTACGAAACAAATCCTCATGAAAATTTATTTAAGAAAATACGCACTTTCGTAGAAAATCGTAGTTCTCATTATGCCTCGGGTGCTCGTTATGCCCTCATCTCCCCTATAGCATTAGACCTGGATTCATATCAAAGAATTTGTTTTTTGAAAAAAAAAATATTATTGATAGTTTATGTTGATAAAAGGACTTGTATTTAAGCATCAGGTGAAATTTAGCTGGAAATTCTTTATAACATAATTTATTTTGCAGATTCTAAAAGAAATGAAACTAAAATTTTAAATTTTATTCAAATTTACAAGAGTAGAAAATTATCCCTATTTGAACCGTAATCCTAACTTGTTAGTCTCATTTCTGAATATTTGATACATTTTCAGCAATGCTTAAAATGAATATGCTAGTGATTGAAAAAAAATGATTGCTAATTTAAGTGAATCCAAAATGTTTTCTTTCAAATAAAGCTTCCACAATCTCTTATTTATAAGTTTGATTTTTTGTATCGATTATAGTCATTTACTAATTTTAATATCTTTGTATCCAGAGACGAACCAGATTGCGGCTGAAAACCTCTCAAATAAGGACAAAAAAAAAAAACATCTTTGTATCATTCATAATTTTTATCAATGGTGGACAGTCATAAAAAACTAATCATGTACAACTGTGTTCCATGTTTACTCTTGGGCTCGAACTCTCGAACATTAGCTCAGGAGGCAACTGACTTACCAACTGAGCTATATCACAAGTGCCCATATTTGTAAAAGCTTAATGAAAAAATTGGCCTCTCCTAGGACTTCTTTAGTCGAATGTCATCATTTGAAATAAATAACTTTTAATGAACACATTTTCATTCGCCATTCTGTGTGTATGCATTGTCCAAGCAAAAGTTTTATAGGAAAAAGAAACCACCAAACCCTTCCCCTATGAACCGGCTCTTCCTACGGCCCTGATTGGAATTATTTTCGACTCTGCTTTCTATTTCAATTGAAGACCGATTATTCGTTTAATTAATAATCAAATGATAAATATTATCAAAACATTTCATGAATTTCAAGAGAAAAATGTGCGAAATGATTGATCAATCATGAGAAAAAAAATTTCTTAACAAACCAGCTACAACTTTGTTGAATTTATACTTATTAATGAGTAAAAATTACCCATTTGAATGATTTTTTGAGCTTTATTGTACTATAACTCGAAAACCGGTGCTTTTGGCGCCTAGAAACCATTTCATTTTTTAGGACCTAAAATAAGATTATATAAGTGAAAAGAATTCGGGACAATGCGGAACTTTTTTTGAGCAAGACTTTAAAGTTTTTGATTTTTTTAAATACATGGTTAATTACTCATTTTTATCACAGAACAATTTAGTGTGTAAATAATTTGGAACGGTTCAAATGAAAGTTATTAACATAGGCTTTCATTTGGTGTACTTTAAATTTGCCAAAAAATGTTTTCATAGAAAAATAGGTTTTTTTTAAATATTGGTCTTCACCATATACATTTTCATGTTTTTTAAAGTCTGATGTATGTGGTGCATTTAGTATCCAAGATAAAGATTTAAAAAACCTGGAATATCTTAGCTAAATATTCAGATGTTAACTTTTTAAAACAAAAAAATGATCCAATAAAGTTCAGTTTTTGTCTCATAGTGAATCGTAAAAAAGATTGTATTGAGTAGTTTTTTACAATTCGTGTACGTCACGCTTGGCCCAAAACAAATCAAATTGGATATCAGTTAGGTTAGTCCGTGTATATGTCGCCAAAAAGTTTCAAATATGCTGATTCAATATTATCGATTTCAGCTATCTAAAAGTGAACTTGTTTAAGATAAATGGGAAATTCTTTAACTGACACTCAGTTCGATCTCTTCCTTTCTTCCCTTGGCCGGATCGTAAAAATAAAATCTCAACTGTATAGAGCTATATCCTGACACAAATCAACTAATGAGTTGGCCTTGTGGTAGGTAAGATGCCGGACAGCAAACTCGAAAGGCTGGAGTTAAATTCTTGGTCGGAGCAATTTTTTTCCACCTCCCTCAAAAAAGTGACTTTCAGAGCTTATTTTCTTCAGTCTTTTTTCAACGAACGCTCTTTAAATCACTTCATTTCGTGCTCCCGATTTCAAACGGAGCTACCAAGCAAATCAAAGACCATTTGTTCAATAAATAATTACCGTCTTGCGTGCCGAGCTGCACTTAACTTTTTGAATTCATTTCAATCCGAACGATTTTGGGAACAAACGGAACAACCAGGAAAGGGTTTCTTAGGATTTTCAAGCCGCAGTACAAGACAGCCGAATGCTGAAGATACTATCTGAAATGAGTAATTTAACCAATTCTTCTTCCAGCCTAGTTTCTTACTCTTATATCCCCACATCAATTTAACTCCACTAGGTCAGTGAAGACCACCCCATTCGTGTCGTTTCACCCGTTCACTAATTTATGCTTCATTTCCGGGCACCAGCTCAATTAGTTGTAGGTTAGGCGGATGTGCAATAAATCGTTTTTCGGAATTGTTTAATGGAAATCCATCTGCGGTTTTCGGGCTTTGCATTGGACTGAGACAAAACTCGGGCAGTTCATTAAACAGTTGGCAGAAACTATTCCCAAACAATACGGCCACATCTCTCGAAAACGTCCAAACTGTCTGCAGTTATGTAGTTTCGAAAATGCTCTCGAGGTGGGGTCAGCCCTTCGAAAAACCCAATCGATCGACTCTCTATCGGGATCCGGGAATAATCCGGGAACGAAACCATTCAAATAAACTTTTGCCGGGAAAACAATGGCCGAAAGTCGTTTTCCTCAGCAATTACCATTTTCCTCCAGGCAGAACTTCGAGCTGGCTGGGAAGGGATGAACCTGAATGGATGAAGCACCGAATGGCTTATTCAACTTTGACCATTAATAAACCACCGAATGGGAAGCATATTTTGTGGGCAACAGCAGTGAGAGAAGCGAAGAACTTTCGTGGGCTTGGCAATGATCTTCGACCTCTTTTGTAGTCCGAAAACTGACTTTTTGTGTCGGATGAAGCTTACTTTATCCTTCCGAAGAGATGCCACGAGCACTTAAAAGAGCTGGAAGGAGGAAAATAGTAACGCAGCAGAAATCCACAGATGATGCCCCCGAAGGATTCGAAAATCGGAAATGAAGAAGAGTAAGTTAAACATACTTGAAAATTTTAATTTCCTTCAACTTTTGCTGTCGAGCTGCCGAAATGGATCGAACCAGGCGTGCATCTCTTTGAAGAAATGGGAACGATGATCGATTTATCCGAATGACAGAGGCGTATTTTGTGAACTGACTTTTTAAAAACCTGAAACGTTTTTCGACAGTACGCAGATTTAAAAATTAACGAAAATGGTTTTCATCAAAACTTGGCTTCAAGAATTTAATGACAATATTTAGCACAGTTTAAACAATAAGGTACTGCGGGCAAGCGTAAACTCGGATAGAAACGTTCTTCTTTTTTTTTAATGAAAAAAAATCAATTCTTCTTCTGGAAATTGTTGTTTGAACCCAAATGAACAATCTGTCATTGTCAAATCATTTTTTTTAAATATTCACCAAAACATTGGACTGTTTTTTTAGTACTAATTCAAGTATGGTGCATATTATGGCTATAAAAATAGGTGTAAATAGGTGTTAAAATAATATTCACGTTTGTCAAACCCAATACAAACAAAACATATTTTAACTAAGATTTCAACCGTTTAAATAATCCCATGGAATGGAAAAAGCTTAAAGACACATCTGGTTCAACAAATTCGACTCTATCAAACTTCATGGACCATAAAGATGCTACTGCGTAATGTTTGATTGCATAACAATTCTAACGGATCCCCCTATTCAGCTTCAAACCAATCACCACCATCGCCGGTTCCACAAAGTTTGTTAGTAAAACCCGATTCTGATGGTTTGATGCCATAAAATTTACTCCCAATGCCTCACCGAATTACCCGCACTCTATGAAGAATGATTTGCTGTATGTAACTTAGAGTTTCACCCAAGGGGGGGGGGGGCTCGTTGCAGTAGGAAAACCTCAGTAGATACCCCCGCCCAACCTTCTAGACATCCTACCCCAGAGTGGAGCCATCATTTTAGTCGTGAACGTCGTCGCCACCAGAGAAAAGTCAACCCAGACAGCATCCGGCGCGCACAGTTCAAGTGTTTGATAGTTTTGGCACCCTTTCACAACTCTCTGTGGGTGTGATGTTTGTGTGGGAGTCGGGATTTATTTTCGGTTAGGAGCACCAATAAAATATGTAGATAAGAATGGAATGCTCGCTTCTTTTCGGAAGCCTTACATCTCTCAATTGCGATTATAAATGCTACGTTACAAAAACATTTCAGAAATTTTTATTACAGTTGATAGAATATAAGGAAAATTAAGTATATTTGGTTTCACAGAATCTATTTATACCAAATCATTTCGAAAAACGTAAATGAGGTGAACAAGATGGACGTATCCATGCTCTTTAATCACACGATTTGATTTTTTGGTTTTTTTATGCTGAGACGAATATAAATTTCTACTTTCGTCACCCTCCCCCTTCGAAATTTCCAAAAATAGGCCCGAATGGGGAAACAACTAATGTTTTAAGTATTTTAAAGAAATTTGGAAAACATATGAAATATCCGAAATATTACAAGACTAAAAGACTTATAACTGAAGACAAGAGTTATTTCACCGTTTGTTCTTGATTTTTTTTTGAATTTTTCGATAAAAGATTACTTGATTTAAAGGTTTTGTTGCTTACAAGGATTCATTCCAATAAATTTCTTTTCGGCACTATTTTTTATTACCCTCTTCTTCGAGATATTCCAACTCCAAATGACAAACGAAGGATTTGAAATTTGTTACGGTCTTATAAGACTTAACGTAATCTAAACCATTTCTTTCAAATCGAAAATATTGTCCAATATGTATTTCGGCATCATTTTTCAAACAACATCTGATTTCTGAAATATAGAATGCCAAATGTTAGTTTTTCTCGGCTTAGATTTTCCGCGATCCTCAATGTGTTAAGAACTGCTTTATAGCTGCAGTGTTAGATAAATTTTGTTTAATTTGTTCCACAAATAACTAATCTATTTCAACTTAAACAAAAATTAATTTGTGTATATTAGGTACTTGATTTGTGTAATTTTTGCCAACCTAGCCTACAGACAAGGTTCATATTTCAAAACTCAGGATCCTTTTTTTTCAATAAATCCATACATAATGATAATTACTAACTAACTTTTAAGAGGAGAAATCACCGTGAATTTGTTTTATGAAATGAATTTGCGGCTTTATCGGTGAGGGTTAAAGAGTTGAAATGAAAGACGGATAGAAGATCAGAAGAAAATTCTAAGGTGGTGAAAAGAGCGAAGAGCATTTGAAATAGAAGCTTGACCACATACTAAATTCTTTGTCCCACACCAATTAACTGTATTGAAGAAGTAGTACCCAATAGAGAAGGCACTACATTTTTCGATACAGTTAATTATGGATGGTTCGACCGCCATGTGAGTGTGCACATGTGCCGAACGGACAAAAAATTTAGCATGTGGTTGCTCTGTTAAGTCTTCTATTGTGCGATATCGTTCCATCGATGGCTAGGTAGATTTCTTATTTTCGTTTTGTGCGGATGTTCCAACTGGATTGAGTTGTCGCATACGGTCAACGGTCAGAAATCTTGGCCTAACTATTTTTGATTATCGGAACGATGTTTTGTAATTGATTTTTATAGCCGAATTATTTTTATTATTTTAAGAGGAGAAATCACCGTGAATTTGTTTTATGAAATGAATTTGCGGCTTTATCGGTGAGGGTTAAAGAGTTGAAATGAAAGACGGATAGAAGATCAGAAGAAAATTCTAAGGTGGTGAAAAGAGCGAAGAGCATTTGAAATAGAAGCTTGACCACATACTAAATTCTTTGTCCCACACCAATTAACTGTATTGAAGAAGTAGTACCCAATAGAGAAGGCACTACATTTTTCGATACAGTTAATTATGGATGGTTCGACCGCCATGTGAGTGTGCACATGTGCCGAACGGACAAAAAATTTAGCATGTGGTTGCTCTGTTAAGTCTTCTATTGTGCGATATCGTTCCATCGATGGCTAGGTAGATTTCTTATTTTCGTTTTGTGCGGATGTTCCAACTGGATTGAGTTGTCGCATACGGTCAACGGTCAGAAATCTTGGCCTAACTATTTTCGATTATCGGAACGATGTTTTGTAATTGATTTTTATAGCCGAATTATTTTTATTATTTTAAGAGGAGAAATCACCGTGAATTTGTTTTATGAAATGAATTTGCGGCTTTATCGGTGAGGGTTAAAGAGTTGAAATGAAAGACGGATAGAAGATCAGAAGAAAATTCTAAGGTGGTGAAAAGAGCGAAGAGCATTTGAAATAGAAGCTTGACCACATACTAAATTCTTTGTCCCACACCAATTAACTGTATTGAAGAAGTAGTACCCAATAGAGAAGGCACTACATTTTTCGATACAGTTAATTATGGATGGTTCGACCGCCATGTGAGTGTGCACATGTGCCGAACGGACAAAAAATTTAGCATGTGGTTGCTCTGTTAAGTCTTCTATTGTGCGATATCGTTCCATCGATGGCTAGGTAGATTTCTTATTTTCGTTTTGTGCGGATGTTCCAACTGGATTGAGTTGTCGCATACGGTCAACGGTCAGAAATCTTGGCCTAACTATTTTCGATTATCGGAACGATGTTTTGTAATTGATTTTTATAGCCGAATTATTTTTATTATTTTAAGAGGAGAAATCACCGTGAATTTGTTTTATGAAATGAATTTGCGGCTTTATCGGTGAGGGTTAAAGAGTTGAAATGAAAGACGGATAGAAGATCAGAAGAAAATTCTAAGGTGGTGAAAAGAGCGAAGAGCATTTGAAATAGAAGCTTGACCACATACTAAATTCTTTGTCCCACACCAATTAACTGTATTGAAGAAGTAGTACCCAATAGAGAAGGCACTACATTTTTCGATACAGTTAATTATGGATGGTTCGACCGCCATGTGAGTGTGCACATGTGCCGAACGGACAAAAAATTTAGCATGTGGTTGCTCTGTTAAGTCTTCTATTGTGCGATATCGTTCCATCGATGGCTAGGTAGATTTCTTATTTTCGTTTTGTGCGGATGTTCCAACTGGATTGAGTTGTCGCATACGGTCAACGGTCAGAAATCTTGGCCTAACTATTTTCGATTATCGGAACGATGTTTTGTAATTGATTTTTATAGCCGAATTATTTTTATTATTTTAAGAGGAGAAATCACCGTGAATTTGTTTTATGAAATGAATTTGCGGCTTTATCGGTGAGGGTTAAAGAGTTGAAATGAAAGACGGATAGAAGATCAGAAGAAAATTCTAAGGTGGTGAAAAGAGCGAAGAGCATTTGAAATAGAAGCTTGACCACATACTAAATTCTTTGTCCCACACCAATTAACTGTATTGAAGAAGTAGTACCCAATAGAGAAGGCACTACATTTTTCGATACAGTTAATTATGGATGGTTCGACCGCCATGTGAGTGTGCACATGTGCCGAACGGACAAAAAATTTAGCATGTGGTTGCTCTGTTAAGTCTTCTATTGTGCGATATCGTTCCATCGATGGCTAGGTAGATTTCTTATTTTCGTTTTGTGCGGATGTTCCAACTGGATTGAGTTGTCGCATACGGTCAACGGTCAGAAATCTTGGCCTAACTATTTTCGATTATCGGAACGATGTTTTGTAATTGATTTTTATAGCCGAATTATTTTTATTATTTTAAGAGGAGAAATCACCGTGAATTTGTTTTATGAAATGAATTTGCGGCTTTATCGGTGAGGGTTAAAGAGTTGAAATGAAAGACGGATAGAAGATCAGAAGAAAATTCTAAGGTGGTGAAAAGAGCGAAGAGCATTTGAAATAGAAGCTTGACCACATACTAAATTCTTTGTCCCACACCAATTAACTGTATTGAAGAAGTAGTACCCAATAGAGAAGGCACTACATTTTTCGATACAGTTAATTATGGATGGTTCGACCGCCATGTGAGTGTGCACATGTGCCGAACGGACAAAAAATTTAGCATGTGGTTGCTCTGTTAAGTCTTCTATTGTGCGATATCGTTCCATCGATGGCTAGGTAGATTTCTTATTTTCGTTTTGTGCGGATGTTCCAACTGGATTGAGTTGTCGCATACGGTCAACGGTCAGAAATCTTGGCCTAACTATTTTCGATTATCGGAACGATGTTTTGTAATTGATTTTTATAGCCGAATTATTTTTATTATTTTAAGAGGAGAAATCACCGTGAATTTGTTTTATGAAATGAATTTGCGGCTTTATCGGTGAGGGTTAAAGAGTTGAAATGAAAGACGGATAGAAGATCAGAAGAAAATTCTAAGGTGGTGAAAAGAGCGAAGAGCATTTGAAATAGAAGCTTGACCACATACTAAATTCTTTGTCCCACACCAATTAACTGTAGGGGAGAATGAGGATACTTGATCCCTGGGGATACTTGATTCCTTAGCTATATCTCGAAACTGGAATGTCTTACAAAGATCAAATGTTCTAGAAAAATGTGCCAAAATGAGCAAAATAACAATCCTTGTAGTTTAAAAATTTTTTACAAAATAATTGTTTGAGTAATTGAACATTGTTTGAAAAATATCACAAAATGTAACTTGAAGATCTTTTTTCATCACTTTAAAATGTTCCGTACATGGGAACATTATGAAAAAAATATTTGTTGCAATGTATCAATCGTTCGAGCGTAAAATGAACTTCATAATGCCATATTTTCAAAGCAATGGAAAACTCTCAACTTTTTTCAGAAAAAGTTTTCTAAAATGTTGATTATGGGTACATTTGATCCCCTAGAGTTGGGTACAATTGATCCCCCTTCCAAACGGCATATTCTTCTTCTAAATGGATCGTTATGATTGCTGATTACGAAATTACTAATACTTATCCAAAAACTAATATTTATCAAACAATTGTCTGAAGAAAAGAGCAAAAATAATTAATTTTCTCTTAATTATAAAAAATAGCGCCTTTAAGTATGCAATGTTATAAGCGTTGAGACAAAGTTATAGAATTTTCTTCTTATGTCTGCTATAAATTGTGAAATGAGAACAAACATGGCCAAAATGATCAATTAACATTCTATCTTGGGGTTTTGTTTGATTTTTATACAAGGATTAGGGCTTCCTGAATAAAAGATCAAGTCTCCTTCAATAGGGGATCAAGTCTCCCCTGACTTTAGAAAAATCGCATTTTTTTTACTCCCACGAAAATGCTTCTAGTTCAACAACGGGTTCAAGTATCGTTCTAATTTTCGGAGCATAGAAAGATGAAGTTACAAGCTGTCAGAAAATGTCAAAGACGGCTAGTTGCTAAAGTTTTCCAAAAAGATATGGTGAAAATAAGAAAAGGGGATCAAGTATCCCCACTCTCCCCTATTGAAGAAGTAGTACCCAATAGAGAAGGCACTACATTTTTCGATACAGTTAATTATGGATGGTTCGACCGCCATGTGAGTGTGCACATGTGCCGAACGGACAAAAAATTTAGCATGTGGTTGCTCTGTTAAGTCTTCTATTGTGCGATATCGTTCCATCGATGGCTAGGTAGATTTCTTATTTTCGTTTTGTGCGGATGTTCCAACTGGATTGAGTTGTCGCATACGGTCAACGGTCAGAAATCTTGGCCTAACTATTTTCGATTATCGGAACGATGTTTTGTAGATTTCTGACCGTTGACCGTATGCGACAACTCAATCCAGTTGGAACATCCGCACAAAACGAAAATAAGAAATCTACCTAGCCATCGATGGAACGATATCGCACAATAGAAGACTTAACAGAGCAACCACATGCTAAATTTTTTGTCCGTTCGGCACATGTGCACACTCACATGGCGGTCGAACCATCCATAATTAACTGTATCGAAAAATGTAGTGCCTTCTCTATTGGGTACTACTTCTTCAATACAGTTAATTGGTGTGGGACAAAGAATTTAGTATGTGGTCAAGCTTCTATTTCAAATGCTCTTCGCTCTTTTCACCACCTTAGAATTTTCTTCTGATCTTCTATCCGTCTTTCATTTCAACTCTTTAACCCTCACCGATAAAGCCGCAAATTCATTTCATAAAACAAATTCACGGTGATTTCTCCTCTTAAAATAATAAAAATAATTCGGCTATAAAAATCAATTACAAAACATCGTTCCGATAATCGAAAATAGTTAGGCCAAGATTTCTGACCGTTGACCGTATGCGACAACTCAATCCAGTTGGAACATCCGCACAAAACGAAAATAAGAAATCTACCTAGCCATCGATGGAACGATATCGCACAATAGAAGACTTAACAGAGCAACCACATGCTAAATTTTTTGTCCGTTCGGCACATGTGCACACTCACATGGCGGTCGAACCATCCATAATTAACTGTATCGAAAAATGTAGTGCCTTCTCTATTGGGTACTACTTCTTCAATACAGTTAATTGGTGTGGGACAAAGAATTTAGTATGTGGTCAAGCTTCTATTTCAAATGCTCTTCGCTCTTTTCACCACCTTAGAATTTTCTTCTGATCTTCTATCCGTCTTTCATTTCAACTCTTTAACCCTCACCGATAAAGCCGCAAATTCATTTCATAAAACAAATTCACGGTGATTTCTCCTCTTAAAATAATAAAAATAATTCGGCTATAAAAATCAATTACAAAACATCGTTCCGATAATCGAAAATAGTTAGGCCAAGATTTCTGACCGTTGACCGTATGCGACAACTCAATCCAGTTGGAACATCCGCACAAAACGAAAATAAGAAATCTACCTAGCCATCGATGGAACGATATCGCACAATAGAAGACTTAACAGAGCAACCACATGCAAAATTTTTTGTCCGTTCGGCACATGTGCACACTCACATGGCGGTCGAACCATCCATAATTAACTGTATCGAAAAATGTAGTGCCTTCTCTATTGGGTACTACTTCTTCAATACAGTTAATTGGTGTGGGACAAAGAATTTAGTATGTGGTCAAGCTTCTATTTCAAATGCTCTTCGCTCTTTTCACCACCTTAGAATTTTCTTCTGATCTTCTATCCGTCTTTCATTTCAACTCTTTAACCCTCACCGATAAAGCCGCAAATTCATTTCATAAAACAAATTCACGGTGATTTCTCCTCTTAAAATAATAAAAATAATTCGGCTATAAAAATCAATTACAAAACATCGTTCCGATAATCGAAAATAGTTAGGCCAAGATTTCTGACCGTTGACCGTATGCGACAACTCAATCCAGTTGGAACATCCGCACAAAACGAAAATAAGAAATCTACCTAGCCATCGATGGAACGATATCGCACAATAGAAGACTTAACAGAGCAACCACATGCTAAATTTTTTGTCCGTTCGGCACATGTGCACACTCACATGGCGGTCGAACCATCCATAATTAACTGTATCGAAAAATGTAGTGCCTTCTCTATTGGGTACTACTTCTTCAATACAGTTAATTGGTGTGGGACAAAGAATTTAGTATGTGGTCAAGCTTCTATTTCAAATGCTCTTCGCTCTTTTCACCACCTTAGAATTTTCTTCTGATCTTCTATCCGTCTTTCATTTCAACTCTTTAACCCTCACCGATAAAGCCGCAAATTCATTTCATAAAACAAATTCACGGTGATTTCTCCTCTTAAAATAATAAAAATAATTCGGCTATAAAAATCAATTACAAAACATCGTTCCGATAATCGAAAATAGTTAGGCCAAGATTTCTGACCGTTGACCGTATGCGACAACTCAATCCAGTTGGAACATCCGCACAAAACGAAAATAAGAAATCTACCTAGCCATCGATGGAACGATATCGCACAATAGAAGACTTAACAGAGCAACCACATGTAAAATTTTTTGTCCGTTCGGCACATGTGCACACTCACATGGCGGTCGAACCATCCATAATTAACTGTATCGAAAAATGTAGTGCCTTCTCTATTGGGTACTACTTCTTCAATACAGTTAATTGGTGTGGGACAAAGAATTTAGTATGTGGTCAAGCTTCTATTTCAAATGCTCTTCGCTCTTTTCACCACCTTAGAATTTTCTTCTGATCTTCTATCCGTCTTTCATTTCAACTCTTTAACCCTCACCGATAAAGCCGCAAATTCATTTCATAAAACAAATTCACGGTGATTTCTCCTCTTAAAATAATAAAAATAATTCGGCTATAAAAATCAATTACAAAACATCGTTCCGATAATCGAAAATAGTTAGGCCAAGATTTCTGACCGTTGACCGTATGCGACAACTCAATCCAGTTGGAACATCCGCACAAAACGAAAATAAGAAATCTACCTAGCCATCGATGGAACGATATCGCACAATAGAAGACTTAACAGAGCAACCACATGCTAAATTTTTTTTGTCCGTTCGGCACATGTGCACACTCACATGGCGGTCGAACCATCCATAATTAACTGTATCGAAAAATGTAGTGCCTTCTCTATTGGGTACTACTTCTTCAATACAGTTAATTGGTGTGGGACAAAGAATTTAGTATGTGGTCAAGCTTCTATTTCAAATGCTCTTCGCTCTTTTCACCACCTTAGAATTTTCTTCTGATCTTCTATCCGTCTTTCATTTCAACTCTTTAACCCTCACCGATAAAGCCGCAAATTCATTTCATAAAACAAATTCACGGTGATTTCTCCTCTTAAAATAATAAAAATAATTCGGCTATAAAAATCAATTACAAAACATCGTTCCGATAATCGAAAATAGTTAGGCCAAGATTTCTGACCGTTGACCGTATGCGACAACTCAATCCAGTTGGAACATCCGCACAAAACGAAAATAAGAAATCTACCTAGCCATCGATGGAACGATATCGCACAATAGAAGACTTAACAGAGCAACCACATGCTAAATTTTTTGTCCGTTCGGCACATGTGCACACTCACATGGCGGTCGAACCATCCATAATTAACTGTATCGAAAAATGTAGTGCCTTCTCTATTGGGTACTACTTCTTCAATACAGTTAATTGGTGTGGGACAAAGAATTTAGTATGTGGTCAAGCTTCTATTTCAAATGCTCTTCGCTCTTTTCACCACCTTAGAATTTTCTTCTGATCTTCTATCCGTCTTTCATTTCAACTCTTTAACCCTCACCGATAAAGCCGCAAATTCATTTCATAAAACAAATTCACGGTGATTTCTCCTCTTAAAATAATAAAAATAATTCGGCTATAAAAATCAATTACAAAACATCGTTCCGATAATCGAAAATAGTTAGGCCAAGATTTCTGACCGTTGACCGTATGCGACAACTCAATCCAGTTGGAACATCCGCACAAAACGAAAATAAGAAATCTACCTAGCCATCGATGGAACGATATCGCACAATAGAAGACTTAACAGAGCAACCACATGCTAAATTTTTTGTCCGTTCGGCACATGTGCACACTCACATGGCGGTCGAACCATCCATAATTAACTGTATCGAAAAATGTAGTGCCTTCTCTATTGGGTACTACTTCTTCAATACAGTTAATTGGTGTGGGACAAAGAATTTAGTATGTGGTCAAGCTTCTATTTCAAATGCTCTTCGCTCTTTTCACCACCTTAGAATTTTCTTCTGATCTTCTATCCGTCTTTCATTTCAACTCTTTAACCCTCACCGATAAAGCCGCAAATTCATTTCATAAAACAAATTCACGGTGATTTCTCCTCTTAAAATAATAAAAATAATTCGGCTATAAAAATCAATTACAAAACATCGTTCCGATAATCGAAAATAGTTAGGCCAAGATTTCTGACCGTTGACCGTATGCGACAACTCAATCCAGTTGGAACATCCGCACAAAACGAAAATAAGAAATCTACCTAGCCATCGATGGAACGATATCGCACAATAGAAGACTTAACAGAGCAACCACATGCTAAATTTTTTGTCCGTTCGGCACATGTGCACACTCACATGGCGGTCGAACCATCCATAATTAACTGTATCGAAAAATGTAGTGCCTTCTCTATTGGGTACTACTTCTTCAATACAGTTAATTGGTGTGGGACAAAGAATTTAGTATGTGGTCAAGCTTCTATTTCAAATGCTCTTCGCTCTTTTCACCACCTTAGAATTTTCTTCTGATCTTCTATCCGTCTTTCATTTCAACTCTTTAACCCTCACCGATAAAGCCGCAAATTCATTTCATAAAACAAATTCACGGTGATTTCTCCTCTTAAAATAATAAAAATAATTCGGCTATAAAAATCAATTACAAAACATCGTTCCGATAATCGAAAATAGTTAGGCCAAGATTTCTGACCGTTGACCGTATGCGACAACTCAATCCAGTTGGAACATCCGCACAAAACGAAAATAAGAAATCTACCTAGCCATCGATGGAACGATATCGCACAATAGAAGACTTAACAGAGCAACCACATGCTAAATTTTTTGTCCGTTCGGCACATGTGCACACTCACATGGCGGTCGAACCATCCATAATTAACTGTATCGAAAAATGTAGTGCCTTCTCTATTGGGTACTACTTCTTCAATACAGTTAATTGGTGTGGGACAAAGAATTTAGTATGTGGTCAAGCTTCTATTTCAAATGCTCTTCGCTCTTTTCACCACCTTAGAATTTTCTTCTGATCTTCTATCCGTCTTTCATTTCAACTCTTTAACCCTCACCGATAAAGCCGCAAATTCATTTCATAAAACAAATTCACGGTGATTTCTCCTCTTAAAATAATAAAAATAATTCGGCTATAAAAATCAATTACAAAACATCGTTCCGATAATCGAAAATAGTTAGGCCAAGATTTCTGACCGTTGACCGTATGCGACAACTCAATCCAGTTGGAACATCCGCACAAAACGAAAATAAGAAATCTACCTAGCCATCGATGGAACGATATCGCACAATAGAAGACTTAACAGAGCAACCACATGCTAAATTTTTTGTCCGTTCGGCACATGTGCACACTCACATGGCGGTCGAACCATCCATAATTAACTGTATCGAAAAATGTAGTGCCTTCTCTATTGGGTACTACTTCTTCAATACAGTTAATTGGTGTGGGACAAAGAATTTAGTATGTGGTCAAGCTTCTATTTCAAATGCTCTTCGCTCTTTTCACCACCTTAGAATTTTCTTCTGATCTTCTATCCGTCTTTCATTTCAACTCTTTAACCCTCACCGATAAAGCCGCAAATTCATTTCATATTACTAACTAACTATAACGAAAACACATGGAATAAAGATTTCTGAGGCCACCATAATAATAATATTTTCAAAAATAGATACACTTTTACTTTTCTTATAATTTTAGGCTTCTTTTGCTGTAGCTTTTAGCAACTGCTAGAAAAACAAATAAGGTTTGTCAAAATATTGACATTGACCTTGATTTTTTTTATGCCAACATAAGTAAACCACGTCTGAAATCGTGGTTAGATTCTAAACAGTCTAGCTCCACCGGATATCTAATGTGCCCTTCTTAAGTATGTTTTGTTCTGTTCAACATTATTTGTAGGTACATATTAATTTTGTATGGGAAATGTTCTTGCAAACATGATTTATCTCTTTTTTTGTTTCAAAACAAAACATTAAATGCCATGATTTTAATTGGATTTTTAAGCTATTTTTTTATTTTTTAGACAACATTATATGTAAATTAAACTCATATTTGCTTTCACATATCGAATAAAGAGCTTATAGGTCTTACAAGGTGATTGAAATATTTTGAGGTTCAAATCACAACAGTTATCTATTCATTTGGGACGGATTCTTTTTTTTTCAAACCTTTATCATCAGTTTTGAAATTTGATACTGCGCTCGCCAATTCCTTAGATAAAGGGTGATATGGTCAAAATTTGGTCAATATCAACTTGACGTATTTCTTTCAATTTTGCATTTAAAAAACCTGAAACCCCTTATGTGTGTGTAGAATGTTGCTCTTATTTTGATTTTGGAATTCACCTTTCAGCGCATCGCGAAAATCCGAACTACTCGCACGCAAAGCTGGAAAAATCGCTAAAAGTTGCCAAATCAACCGTTACAAATGTAATTGAAGTGTTTGGGGAACGTTTGTCGACAGCCAGGAAGTCTGGATCGGGGGTAAATCGAAAACCGGAAGCCGCTGAGACGACAAAGAGAGTTGCCGGTAGTTTCAAGTGAAACCCTAACCTCTCTCTCCGAGATGCCGAAAATAAGCTGGGTGTACCGTCTACAACCGTGCAAAAACGAGCCGGACTATCGATACAAGAAGGTCGTGACTCCAAATCGCGATGATAAACAAAACACGACGGCCAAAACGCGATCCCGGAGGCTGTACACGACGATGCTGACGAAGTTTGACTGCGAGGTAATGGACGACGAAACCTACGTCAAAGCCGACTACAAGCAGCTTCCGGGGCAGGAGTTTTATCCGGCAAAAGAAAGGGGACAGGTAGCAGATATTTTCAAGCACATGAAACTGTCAAAGTTTGCGAAGAAATATCTGGTTTGGCAAGCCATCTGTACCTGTGGCTTGAAAAGCAGCATTTTCATAGCTTGAGGGGCTGTCAACCAAGAAATTTACGTGAAAGAGTGTTTGAATAAACGTCTGCTGCCTTTCCTGAAGAAACACGTTTGTTTTGTACTGTTTTGGCCGGATTTGGCATCTTGCCATTACGATAAAAAGGCCATGGAGTGGTACGCCGCCAACAACGTGCAAGTGGTTCCCAAGGACAAGAACCCTCCCAACACGCCAGAGCTCCGCCCAATTGAGAAATACTGGGCTATTGTCAAGCGGAACCTAAAGAAGGCCAAAAAAACTGCTAAGGACGAACAGCAGTTCAGTGGGTTTCTGCGGTGAAGAAGGTGGACAAGGTGGCTGTACAAAATCTGATGGCAGGGGTTAAGCGTAAGGCCCGGCAATTCGGATTTGGGAAAGCGGAAGCCTAACTGAATATTTTTCCTGAATTTTATACTAATTAAACTTGAAAAAGAAATTTGATTTCTAAATAAATGATTTCACCGATTTACACGCTTTTTCCCTTGACCAAATTTTGACCGTTTCACCAATTAATTGGAAGAATTTAATTATGATTCATTCTGTCTAGTATGTAGTATTATCGTCAAGTGTTTTTATTTCGATACTGTTTTTCTCTGACAGTAAAAGTGCTTACAATTTTTAAAATCCGGAAGATTGGTATTAATCAAATGATAGGTCAATCTGGACGGATGGAACCGGTTTAGAAACCACTAACACCTTCGAAGCCATTGGAAAGAAGAATTCCCGTAGATTCCATGACCACTTTTTTCCAGGCAGACACCCATATCTAAAATAAGCATTTTTTTTTTAATTTTGGTGAGCCCGATCCATTTTTGACTTTTGGTTTTTAATTAGGCTGGAACCAATATCAATTTCTTCTTTTGTCACCCCCCCTTCGAAATTTCCAAAATCCCGAAGGGGGGGATAAATAAAGTTTGAAATATTTAAGGTAAATTTCAAATAGAAATTCAAATATCCGAAAGATTACAAGACTAAGAACCAAATTTTGAAAGATGGAAATGAATTCACACTTTGTATTCTTGATTTTATTGAATTTTTCGATAAAAAAATACATGATTTATAAGTTCTATGCAATAATATAGTATGCAATTTGGTTGCATACAAGCTTTCGTGCAATTTACTCCAGTTTATTTGTTTTTCGCATTATTTTTTATTGTCTCCCCCTCGCGATATTCCAAGTGACAAAAGAAGTATTTGAAATTTGATCCAGCCTTACTGTTAACTTTCATTTTGATTTTAGAAACAGTTTTTTTTTATTTATACAGATTTCCTTAAAAAAATGAGGCTTCTTATTTGTTAGGTAAAAGGTGTAAGATTTTGCCATCCTTTATTGGTTAGAACAAAAATAATTCATATCGACTTTCTAACTGTGTTTTCTAAAATCTTCATGCAAATTGGACATGATGAATGAACTGCTGTACTTTGAAAATCACATAATTCTGTTAACCAGTTAGCTATTTAAATACCAGCGATATTTTGAGTCAAAATATCGCTGGTATTCTGTCAAAAATTTTGACAGAATAGTGTTTATGCATCATACTGCAAGATTAGTTTGTTAGCTTATTGCATAAATTATATCAATCACTTGCTGCACTACCTTTTCCTCTATCGACTACACGAACTTGGCCGGCGTTATTATTGATTCTTTGAAAGAAGGAAATACTACAGTTTTAAAATTATTTTGTATTGAAACTCGAATCTTAAGCCATGTGATAGGAGTTAACTTCTCACGATAGTCAATAGAAAGAGCAAAATAAAACTTTAACTCAACACCAATTTCTTAATTACTTATAACTTTGATTTCAAAGAAAATCGTTTTTTGTCACTATAAAATTTGTACTTGAACTAAATATCTCAAAATAAAACATTTATTAAGGATGAATAATTTAAAGAAGTTAAAATCCAAAAAAATTAAAAGCCATTTCAGCCACAGTTTCATTTTGTGTTTCTTGTTATTTTAAATGCTTAACTCCACATTCAAAAGCATTTTGATAAATAAACAAACAAATTCACATTTTTCTTAGGTGCAAAAAATTTATGAGCTCATTTTAATTAATTTTGGTAATTGCCCTGTATCAAAATATCGATTTTTTTTTGTAAAACATTAAAAAAATTTGAAAAAAGAAGTTCAATATAACTTAAAATTTTTCTCAGGGGTTGGGATGTTATTTTAACTAATGTGAGTTATGGAAGATTTTTTGGTAATTTTTTCCGCATTCTGTAAAATACGAAAATATTAATTGAAATTATATTTTGATATTATTTAAATCAAAAGTCAAATCGTTTTGTAGTCTTCAATAAATTTTTAAAATAGAATAAAACTTTTTTTAATTTTTTGATTGAATTCTTAATAAAAAAAAGAAATTCAATCTCAGTTTATGATTTTCATGATTTGTTGGTTCATATTTTGGCAATGTTGGCAATGATTGATTTTACAAATCAGATTAAAATTGAAACTTTTAAATGCCATATCACCTAAACTAAGAGGTGATAGAAACAATCTGACAAAAGATTAGAAATGTCCAAAATCTTCCAAATCAGTCATTAAAATATAGCAACCAGGAATGCAGCTTCATTGAGTTATCAATTAAATAATATAAATAAGTTGTTAAAATGTTTTTTTAAATACTTCACAAAAAATGACAAACTTATCTTTTTCACTTTCATACTTTATGACTATATTCAAATAAATTTACCGATTTATTAATTTTTGATTTTTCAATGTTGTCTTTAAATTCAAATTATGATTTTTTGTACTCTGAAAACATAATATTCTTGGAAGCCGTAAAATAACTTAAATTTTTATATTCCTCCGAAGCTATGAAAAGTTTAGCAGATTGTCCACCATTATTTGCAAGAAAACAACTTTATTAACTTTTAACCACTCCATTACAGTTTAAGACCAATGGCAGGAATCAAGATTCAACTAAAACAGAGTATTAAGCTTGAAACGCCTTTGAAAGTGCCATGGAAGGAAAACGATCGATATTGTTGGTATATTTTGCCGTAAACTTTACACCCAGCAAACATTTAAGAGGGTATATCGCAGGAACAACAGAATTAATCAAACGAATATACCAGATGAAAAGATTGTATTGAACTTACCAAGATAGCATATAGCTATAAAAGTGGAGGCAATATATCTACAATGACAAGATTTTAACGATTCGATTTCCCCACAAAAAGCAAAATATACGATTTGAAGTAATTTGAATAAAACGAAAAAAAAAATCCCCGACCGAGATTTGAACCCCAGCCTCCTAGTTGTCTGCCCGGTATCTTACCACAATGCCAACTCATCAGTTGAAATGTTTTGCGTTATAGCTCTATATGTAAGATTTTCTGTTCACGAACCGGTCAAAGGAAGAAAAAAGGAAGGATCGTCATTTATCGTAAATCAGTTCACTCAAATCGTAAATGTCGAATTAACATATTCTCAACTCTTTGGAGACATATTTACGAATTGACTAAACTGCTATCCGATTCAACTTTTTTTGGGCAAAGCTTGTCATAAATGAATGATAGAAAATCACTCAATACCAACTTGTTTACGATGGTTATTGAAAATATCTAAATATTCGATTTGGATTATCATTTCTATTACGATTTCATGTTAGCTGGGCAAATCCTTATGTACTACCTACTTATCGATTTTCATCTTTCACAGATCGTCAGCTTAATTTAGATCTAGACATATTTTTTTTTTAAATTTTTTCTTTCGTTCTTCTCCGGAACATTCGGATGGAGATTTGTTAAACGCCTCACTTCTCAAACCTTCTTGAAATTGATCATTCTTACTTTCATTAAAATTTTAGCTCACTGTTAGTTTTTCTAAGACTTCTAGAACAATTTATCACATGAATTTTTATTGCATTGTTGATTTCCTGCTGTTTTAGGGTCTCTCCCTAGATTTTTACGATCCTTCCCAAAAAAATTAATCAACGAGTTTGTTCATTTGACGTAGGGGAAAGGTTTCCTAAATGGGCCTATCGGGTTAAATGACCCTACGGCCGTTTGACGAAACGGCTCAAAAGACAACATATCTAATCATTGTATTTTGAGGGTGATACGCTAAGAACATAAGGCAAGAAAGAATTTTACGAATAAACCAACTTAAAAAAAATTAAAAATTCTTACAAGGTTTTGATACCTTTTGATGTTATATTTTGACTTTTAAAAATTATACGTAAAGAAGCTCAAAACAAAAAGTTGGGTGGTTTTTGTTTCTTGTTCAAATGAACCATAAAAGTAAAATAAATTTAAGCTTTTATGATGGTTTCATAATGATTGTAAAGTGGAATAAGAAAATTTTTTGTATACTCCCATTATGTTTGTAAAATGCCGCTACCCTTAAATAACAGGTTAAATAGAATAAATATATAATTTTTATCATTAAAACTTCAAATCTAAGCTAAAATTAACATCTTAAGAGCAATTCGAAAATCTCAAAACAAATTTGATAACATTTATCTTAGAAATGAAATTCCTTCATATGATGGCAACTCTTAATTTTGTTGATTCCATAAAGTTATAAAAGAAATAGATTTTTATAAAACTTCAGCTTTGTCGTATGAAAATTATCAGTTTCTAGTAACAACAAAAATTTTACCTAAAACATAAATAGGCGCGTTTAGCCCGCATGGTTTAAGGTTCGGCAATTTTGACAACAGTTATAATAAAATCAATTTCTCAAAAACGGAAGAAGATTTCAACAAAAAAAAACTTCAATGTATAGAAACCCAGCAAACATCACATCGCATTAGAAATGTCAGCTCAACTCGTTAACAATGTTAATGCGAATCGTAATTCCTACCAAACCAAGTAAATGATCGTAAAAATGGTTAATTAAAGTCTACCGACTCGTATATGACATAATTGCGCCATGTTTGAAAACATGTCTCTCGCGTGCGGGATTCAAATGAGAAAACAACCTTGTTGTTCTCTCTGCGATTAGCTGTGCAACCAGATTTCTTAAAATCAGAGGGTCCATTTGGTTAAACTGTCCAATGAGAGAATCAGCATATATTGTCGCTGGCAACGGTTTGCATGCATTGAGAGCAAAACTTGCGCTCTCTCGCATACTGTCAGGATGTACGGTAAAAGGTGTTGTATATCGTCCAATTTTTACAACACTTATCGCATAAGCCAGAAGTTAAAAATATGTGTGTATATTGCCTCCACTTTAGTACGTAAATGCTGTTTTTTCGAGTTATATAAGATGATTTTATAATGTATATGAAACGGCAAAGTTTGTTGAGAAATATACCTACAAAAATGTTTGCTGGGAAACAGATGTCTGCTCGTGTGTATATAGTTTTTGTGCACATATTCGATGCAATATTTGATTTAATCAGTATTCTGCTTAATATGCTCATATAGCCCGCTCCTCCCCTATTTTGCGTCATCCACTCTTGGCGAAGAACGTGTTGAAATTCACTTCCATCTGTACCGTTGAGCCGTCAACACGTACGCCGGAGCATCGTATCGTTGCTGTGTACCTGCAGGAACATTTTACATTATTTATTTTTTCCTTACCTGTATTTCAATCAGCACTTTTCAGTGCTAAAATTATTTTCATTTTCTTTTATTCATATTTTCTCTTTTCTTTCCAGCATGGGGAAGTCTTCGGCCGGCTCAAGGGCCGGAAGAAAACGGATTGCTGAACCTAATCCAGGGCCATCTGCCAAAAAAGTTGAAATTTCCAATTCATTCGATGTCCTTCATAACATCGGTGATGAGGAAATATTCATATTTAATTCTGATAAGAGTACTAAGAAACCTTCTTCTTCTTCTTATACTCTTAAAAACGAAAAGATTCCACCAATAACGGTCACGATTCCTGACTTCAATGCCTTTCGAAAAGAAATCGTCACTTCCGTCAAGGATGTGAAGATTTCTTTTCAGATCGGTCGAAGGGGAACTGCTCGTATATTGGCGGAATCTTTCAATGATTTTCAAAAAATTTTAAATTATTTGAATAATAAAAAACACCAATTTTTTACGTACGACACTAGAGGTGATCGTCCTTTTAAAGTTGTACTTCGTGGTCTCACCGGCGATCAGACACCAGATGAGATCACAAATGAATTAAATTCTTTGTTAGGTTTTTCTCCAATTCAAGTAATTCAAATGAGGAAAAGAATCAACACGAATAATACCAGTAGTGTTGGTTTTGCTCCTGAACTTTATTTGATCCATTTTAAAAAGGATCAGGTTAATAATTTGAAAATTTTGGAAAAGGCTCGTCTTATGTTTCATTGTCGAGTAAAATTTGAACCTTTTCGTAAAACCCATACCAATTTTTTACAAAATATTACGCAATGTCGTCGTTGTCAAGCTTTTTGTCATGGCACTAAAAATTGTAGAATGAATGCCAGATGCATGTTTTGCGGCTCATTCGATCATGAAAAATCTAAATGCCTTTTTGGTGGTGATAAGCCAAAAACAGAATTTTTTAAGTGTGCGAATTGCGCAGGTAATCATTCCTCGAATTCTCTAGATTGTCCCGTTAGGGCAAAAATTGTTGCTTCTAGGAAAAACCCCAAAGTTTCCAGAAAAGTTTCTTCTCCTCCTTCCTCTTTTTCGTCTTCACACGTCAGGCCGGCAAACAACCTGCCTGTTCGCGGTCAGCCCCGGCCTACATTGGAATCACGGCTGGGTAATACCCGAAGTGATTCTAATGTTACCTGTGCTGATTCTGCGCCCCAGACTCGTTGTTTATCGTTCTCAGAGGTGGTTGAAAATGGGTTTCCCTCTTCAGGTTTAACTAATAAAAATGGGAAAAAACCAAGTCTTAACGTTCATGCGAAGGCTTGGGAAAATCCCCGAAATTCAAATACTTTTTCTTCTCCTTCCTCTTCTGATTCTAACAATTTTGTTGATTTGGGTGAGATTACTGAGGAAAAATTAAAATTTTTGCATCAAAATTTAATGGAAATGATGCAACTTATGTTGAAAGCAAATTCAATGTTTGAAGCTTTCCAAACCTCTTGTAATTATGCTAACAAAATTATTATGACTTTACGATTCCCTCATGGATCCAAATAGATGTTTAAATATTATGAATTGGAACGCTAGATCTTTGCTGGCTAACCAAGACGAGTTCTTTTTATTTTTGAAAACTCAAAACATACATATTGCTGCCATCACTGAAACTTTTTTAAAGCCAGACAATAACTTGAAAAGCAATGCTTTCTTTAAAACTTTACGAAATGATCGACTTGATCGACAAGGTGGGGGTGTAGCTATTGTCATCAATAGTCGTCTCAAATTTAGACTTCTTCCTTCTTTCAATACAAAAGTCTTAGAAACAATTGGAATTGAATTAGAAACTTCTATGGGGAAAATTATAATTGTTGCCGCATATTTGCCTTTTCAATGTAGCGGTGAACAGAAAAATTTTTTGAAGGGAGATTTACAAAAACTCACCAGAAATAAATCTAAATTTTTTTATTATTGGTGACTTTAATGCAAAACACCGATCTTGAAATAATATTTCATCAAATTCAAATGGGAATATTTTGTTTAATGACTGCTCTGCAGGTTATTATACTGTTGAATATCCTAATGGGCATACTTGTTTTTCTTCAATTAGAAATCCCTCTACAATTGATTTGGTTCTGTCGGATTTAGGCGAGCATTGTAGTCAATTAGTTACTCATGCGGACCTCGATTCAGACCACCTTCTAGTAACATTTTCTTTATCCCAAAGTCCCATTGAAAACCCTTTAAAATCAACTTTTAATTTTCAAAAGGCTAACTGGGAGCGATATATGAATTTTATTGAACGTAATTTAGATGTAAACGTTCCATTGAATTCAATAGAAGATATTGATTTGGCTGTAGAAAATTTGACAACTTCAATAGTCAATGCTAAAGCCGCTTCAATACCTAAAGTTAAATATGAATTTAATCAACCTTTAATTGATGATGATCTTCAGTTTTTGATACGACTGAAAAACATTCGCCGACGCCAATATCAACGTACTAGGGATCCTTATTTAAAATTTATTTATTGCGACCTTCAAAAAGAGATCAAACGTCGTTTAAATTTCATTCGTAATGAAAATTTTGCTAAAGCAGTAGAGGACATAAAACCCTACTCAAAGCCATTTTGGAAATTAACTAAAATTCTAAAAAAGCCCCAGAAGCCAATTCCTACTTTGAAAGATGGGGATAAACTTCTTTTAACTAATTCAGAAAAAACTCAAAAATTAGCCCAACAATTTGAGTCTGCTCATGATTTTAATTTAAACGTTGTAAGTCCAATTGATGCTCAAATTTCCCTAGAATTTGATGATATCCTTTCTAAACAAAATGTATTTGAAAGTTCCTGTGAGACAAATATTGATGAACTTAAATTGATTTTCAAAAAATTTAAAAATATGAAAGCCCCGGGGGAAGATGGGATTTTCTATATTCTTATTAAAAAGTTGCCTGAAAGCACTTTAAATTTTTTAGTTAAAATCTTCAATAAATGTTTTCACTTGGCTTATTTTCCCAATAAATGGAAAAATGCCAAAGTAACTCCAATTTTGAAACCTGGAAAAAGTGCTTCAGAGCCTTCAAGTTATCGACCAATTAGTTTGCTTCCTTCTTTAAGTAAACTATTTGAGAGAGTTATTTTGAATAGAATGATGATTCACATTAATCAGAATTCTATTTTCCCTGATGAACAATTTGGTTTTCGTCATGGACATTCTACTACACATCAACTTTTGAGTGTAACTAATATGATTAACGCTAGCAAATCTGAGGGTTATTCAACTGGTGTTGCTCTTCTAGATATTGAAAAAGCTTTTGACAGTGTTTGGCACAAAGGTTTAGTAGCTAAATTAGCTCGATTTGATTTTCCTGTATATCTCACCAAAATTATTCAAAATTATTTGACTAGCCGAACTTTGCAAGTAAGCTATCAAAATTCATGCTCTGAAAGGATACCCATTAGAGCTGGTGTCCCTCAGGGTAGTATACTTGGGCCTATTTTATACAATATTTTTACTTCTGATCTTCCTGATGTCCCAGAAGGAAAAGGTAGAAGATTATTTGCTGACGATACTTTGCTTTCAGCCAAAGGTCGAAATTTACGGGTGGTACGCAGTAGATTGCAACAAAATTTAAATTCCTTTTTGAATTACTTGAAAATGTGGAAAATTTCTCCTAACGCTTCCAAAACTCAACTTATTTTATTTCCCCATAAGCCAAGAGCAAATTTTTTAAAACCTAATGAAAATCATTCCATAACATTTAATGGGGTTTCTTTAGAATGGTCTGATCACGTAAAGTACTTGGGACTTACACTTGATCGGAATCTTACTTTTAAAAACCACATTGAAGATATTCAATCTAAATGTAATAAATACACTAAATCTCTTTATTCTCTCATCAACAGGAAATCCAGGTTGTGTCTGCGAAACAAGATGTTAATCTACAAACAGGTCTTTCGACCAGCGATAATGTATGCAGTCCCGATTTGGTCTAGCTGCTGCGCGACGAGGAAGAAAGCCATCCAGACGATTCAGAACAAGGTTCTGAAAATGATTTTGCGGCTTCCACCTTGGCACAGCACCGAAGATCTTCATCGGATTGCAGGCATAGAATCGATCGGAGAGATGGCCAACAAAATCATCTCCAACTTCAGAGGCAAATCGATGCAGTCTTCCATCGCAGAGATTCGTTCTCTTTACAATTAAGTTAGTTTTTAGGATTTAGGATTAAGTTTATACATTTTTTTTTTGCTCAACAGGATATTCTCCTATAAATCAAATTATTTATTGCTAAAGCAAATTAAAATCAAATAAACAATGTTTAAAATTAACTGTATCAAAGAGTTGAACTGATCATAATTGATCTGAATACTTTAATTTAACTTTAATAATGTAACTTAAATGTAATGATAAAAAGACTAATAAAGACATATTTAAAAAAAAAAAAAACGTGTTGAAATTTATTTTCAAGCAAATCTTTAATCCAGAATTTAATTCAGAAGAAGGAAAATCATGCTGTATAATTATTTCATGACTTATAGGAAAAAGCATTGATTTGAAACTTCGATTTGTAATAACTTTGAATCGTAACACTGAAATTCATTATTTTTTCGTGTTTTTCTATGGTCATTAGTGAGAAAATGAATTCCGGAATCAATTTCCTGATTCAGTGTCTATTTCATTCCTATGGACGGGTAGTTCAAACGGTCCTGACACTCCGTGATAGTTTTAACACGTTCGACGCCATGGGACCCATATTGGTGTGACGAGTGTATTTCCTGAGAGGCCTCGTCACATCAAAAATGTGTGACGTATTCTTACTCATGTTAGCCACTCAGTTTACCACACGTTGCAAAGCTGGAAGTTTCCTTCTTTATGTTGTCACTCTGAGAATTTCTCTGGGCCCGGTTAGTAAAACTACCAAAATGAGCGTGGCGACGAACTTGTTAACACGCTTGCCGGGCCCAGACTAATTTTCGGAAAAAGGGATAACTCCAAGATTTGCAAGGTGTGGCTAACGTCACACGTTTTTGATGTGACGGGGCCTCCCAAGACATACACCCGTCACCCGAATATGGGTCCCATGGGACGAATATGTTAGTACTTAACCATATTAAACCAGCTCAATACCATCACTTACATATATCACTACGATATTTCACACAAGTAATGTCTGAGAATGAAAATATTTCCGAGATGTGTTGAACAGTTTGTGTTCCCACATCACAGCTTATTCAATTATAGTGTTGTTTTAAACAAGTTTACATAAAGAAGTTGATGCTACTGTTTGAATTTTGAATAAAAGTTTTTTTCACTCCAGCACAAATGGGTGTTAATTGAAAAAAAAACTATATTTTTTCATGGAACGGGGAAATTAGGTTAATTTGCTATCAAAACATTGATTGATGATGATAGTCTGGTTCGTTTAAAAAAAGGATTTCCGAATTTCAAATAATCAACTAACAATGGTAATAATTGTTCATTTTTTTCATATAACTGTTTGATGGATTCAACCACCCCTACATTTACTAGCTACTTTTCAGTTTATTATTATTCGTAGTTTCTATGTTCTTTAGTAAATGAAATACTTCCAACCTACGCAAAACTTAAAATAAATAACAATATAGAAAAGTTCTCAAAATAGAAAAAAAATATCTGGAATATTTCTTTTGATAACTTAACATTGATTGTATTTAGATTTGTTTTAGCTGTTAATTTTGATAACTGAGTAACTTTGTTTATTATAATCCCAGAGGACTAAAAAATGTTAAGAAAGTAAAAGCCTTATCCACTAACTCGTGAAAAATCCTAATAAATCAGAAACAAATCGTTTGTTTCCTATTTCCGCCAACATATGATTTGAATTATTTGTGCTGATATATGATTCAATCAAGTATCTTTTAATGTCAAAGGAGCTTATCAAGTTGTAGTTACCCTCAATCCGTGGTTTGTTTAAAGTTTAATTAAAACCCGAACCCAAACTTTAATGTTTCTTTTATATCTCCACCATTGCTGACAAAACCAAGGAATGATTTCCAAACCAGACGGAAGCGGGCGAAAAAAAAGGTTATTAAATTATCCTGGTAACGGCAAAAGTTTGTCCTCCATACGCTATGTTCATAATTTCCCCCTGACGAGGATCCTTCTGTGATGAAGTGCGTTTCGCTTCATCGGAATGCGTTCATCAGTGTAGGTAGGGGTACCTAGATGTTATTTTCGGTAAGTAAGATCCCTAGAGTAACCCGGAAGCCGCCGGGCAATGGAGGCGGAAGAATGTTGAGTTGGGGTGGGGAGTAAAGCTGAAGTGACAATGTGATTAGCAACCGTTAGAACTTTGGTGGTGTAGCTGTGGCTGAATCATTGACCTAAAACAGGACAGTACAGCGTAGCAGGTCATACCGGGTGCGGGAAATTTATGGTGATTGTCTACGAGGCCTATAGCACATAATTTGATGTCTGATGCCGGAACCGTTTTACGGACAAACCTACTAACAAGTTTGCGACAAATTACGAGCCATGATGATGGGCCGCCGATGCCGGTGTCCTGGCAGTCTACCGCCTAGCCATTTTCCGAAGTGTGTAATTGGGTTTGTAAAATAAAAGTGAAGCAATACGTCGATGCGGCTGACGGTCGGACAGTTACTTGGTGTGATGATAATGGGTAAAGTTGATTCGTACCTGCAAACAGAGGGAGAAAAAAAACGAATTTAGGTCTTATAACAATTTAATTAATCAACATTTTACTGATTTTTTTTTTCTACCAAGTTATCGTTGAAATGTTTAAACTAACTTCAGAAATTTGTATTCAATTTTTTAATATGTAAAAAACAAAGTAAAACATTCTTATAGGAACTTCCCTATTCGAAGAGCAACGAAGGTTTATCGAGAACACAATATCCAAACAAAACTTCTCTAATTGGAGAAGAATGTATCGTTCGTTTACCAGATTAACCTAATCCCAATTTGTTTCCCAAGGTGGAACATTTTCAAACTCTTCCATGAGCTATGGCTTTCCATTGCCCTTTTTTCCCTGCTTAGTTTTCAGCAAGCTTCCTTCCGCATCGTATGTTACCTTCTGGAAAGGACCCATCAACAACAACATCATCCTTATCGATTGCTATCTCCTGAACCAAATAGGTAGGTACCTAACTATCTTCTCGTTCATCGGTTTTATCGAGGATAATCGATTCCGGGAAAACATGCAAATAATCGTCTCTGGTGGGTGGGGTAAAACAAGTCCCGGGTACCGGGAAGTTAAGTTCCGCATGAAGTATGTGAGCAGCATTGATTGTCCCAGTATCGATGTATAGTAGTAGTGGTCCGGAACATCTCCGGATCCTCCCCCGGTGGATGCGAGAAAAATCAACATCCGGTACAGGTGTTTTGTTTTCACTCAACAAAAGCAACATTGAGGGTAAACCAATCGTAGAGAAGCTTCGGGGTATCAAGGCCGGTTTTTTTTTTCAGATGTTTGGAAAACCGAACGATGTATGGAAAAGATGTACAAGACGTTGATATTGCTTACTTAGAAACAGTTTTTGGTTTTCAAATTTGTTTTGTTATAACTTACTTCCTAAAAAGGTCGTGCAAATGGAAGGGGGGGGAGGGGGGGTTTACCGCCACCATGGAGATTTTTTTCAAAGTTAAATTTTCAAAACAGGGAGTGTATTTACCATATTAACCGGAAATTTCTTGATCCCTAAAAGGTGCTTAAAAAATAAGTGTTAATAATCATGTAAACAAATTGGCTCGCCTCCCATGGACCTCACTCTAGATCGAAGATATTTAATTTACTATATGACGTTCACGAATGGTTTCGTAATTTTTTAAAGTAAGTTATGAATTGCTGTATTGAAATCCAAATCTTGACAAACAAAAACACTTCACTAAGAATGGGTTTTTATCAAGAAGTTTAACTGAAAAAGTTAAGAATTTGAAATCAATTATTTAAATTACAAAATTCATACATTGAATATAAATTTTACACATCAACAAGTTGGAAGCCATGTGACAGGTGTTTGATACTCACAATAGTGGATAAAAATTTCCAAAAAAAAATTAAAAACGATTATCCATTACTTTATTACAAATCTATTTGATAAAAAAAAGATGATTGTCATTGCAAATTTTATGCTGCCATGAAATCTCTCGAGAGTTTTCATTACGTCGTATGAAACTTCTTAAGAATTTACAGTAAACTGCTGCAAAAGTTGTCATTACAACTTTAAAATTTGGATTTAACATATAGAATATATTGTTTAGACTTCAAATGTTTTAAATGAAAAAGTTACGACTAGTTTATGTCAGTTTTTGTTTTTTCGTAATGAAACTGTTTGTTTGCATTTTGTTTTATACGACGTAATGGAAGCTCACGCGAGAAGTATTCTTAAAGAAACCAATTTCAGCCTTAATAAAAACATTCTCCTGTTCTTCTGAATGCTCAAATCCACATTCAAAAGGGTTTCCAAAATTAAAAAAGGCCTCAAAATTAACATTTGTTTTATTATCATGATCGTTTGGGAACCCTTAATCCAAATATGTACGAAGTATTTATTCTATCAGCCCAAAATATTTTTTGAGAATAAGTAAAATTGAAATTTCTTAGTTATTATAAACCTTAAATCTGATAAATTAATGTTTAAAACCTAATGTCAAGACCGCAAGTACTTTCACCATCTGTCAAAAAAGTTACAGAAGAATTTTATCTTTTCTTTTACCCCATTCTGTATAATATGGGAATTTCAAAAATATTTTTGAAAAGTTTCCAACC
This sequence comes from Uranotaenia lowii, assembly GCF_029784155.1. Taxonomy (NCBI): domain Eukaryota; kingdom Metazoa; phylum Arthropoda; class Insecta; order Diptera; family Culicidae; genus Uranotaenia; species Uranotaenia lowii. Next base: position 286,401,127 of record NC_073692.1, on the reverse strand, counting down.
AAATTTTATTCAAGATATTATCTCTTTGACAGAAAATTTGATTTCGTGTAATGTTTTTTATCTATATAAAGGTTGACTGAAAAGCGGTTAGTGTGTAGAAATCTGACAGATTTTATATTCACGCTCCTTGTTTTAAATTTTTAAAATTTTAAAGTAATTTTAGTTCCAAACAGCACTTCACTTGCAGCCCTCAACTTTGAGTTCGACTGGGCATACGCAGTTAGTTCTAACTGGCATTCTCAAACCTAAGTTCGACAGCCGAACTGCAATTTGAACTTTCTTCATGCTTTTATTCGTAGCTACTCAAAATACAGTTCGGCAGCCGAGCTCGCTAAGTGCTTTCAGTTCAACATACACAAAGAGGGTTCAATTTTTAGTTCATTAGGTTGATCTCAGTTTTGCTCCTTCGCCGAAGGAAAAATAGGATTAGTTTTAGTTCGCAGTTCGAACTCGGTTTTGAACCATCGCAAGGAGGGCAAAGAGTACTAAACTTTAAGTTCGTAGAATCGAACTATGTTTTGAACCTCGGTCATACTTAATTTTGAGTTTTAAAAAAAAAGCGTGGCTGATTTCACAGGTCGCACTAATGTACGAGTTCGCACAAATGTCGCAGTCATGAGTGCGCAGTCCAAACTAGTGCGCTGCGATTAATAATTCTAAAGACAACATCAAATCGTTTTACTGTCTATTTTTACAACATCATCCTTATCGATTGCTATCTTCATAAACATTTGAAAACGATCTTAGTTTTCCATGTCACGTTAATTTCACGAAAAACGAAAACAAAAATTCGTAGAAGGATTTCTTGCAATTTTTAACTTTTTTCGTAAGGAATTTCGGCATCTTAAAGCAAAAAAAAAGTTTAAGAGGTTGTAATTGACACAACCGTTGTCGTAGAATTACGTGTATATTTGTCATTTTAGTTCGTTACTTGCTCTAACCTTTTAGTACATGTAGACCGTATTCTGCATATTTGCACTTTCATGATTTTCATTTAAGTTTACTCCAAGCCGCCCACAATTACAACACAGTGAGGTAGCAATACATTGGCGATAATTTATGTTTGTTTTTATCGGGTTAAGTGCACTACTGAATGAAGGAAGATAACAAATATTGTCTCGTCATTCTGTCCTGTATATTGTAACATTCTAACTCGACCAATAATAAAACTTCAGCGAACACCCTTGCTACTTAACACAGTAGGATACAGAAAACTGTGAAACAAAATAAACCTGCAAAACGATAAACCAAAAACCACTGCCAACGTGCAGAAAACCCATCGTGCTGGACAAGCTGAAAGGTTATAAAAGGCCAGCGAACGCTACGCGCGAGCTTCATTTGTAAGATTGGCATTCTCCCTTCTGGTCGCAGTAAGCGACGATAACTGCTCGTGGGACATTATCACATCACAGCCAAAAACAAATCGAAAAAGACCGGGAAAGAAAAGGCCGCATTAACCAGCTTGGGCACACCAAAAAAAGGAAAAATCTAGAATTTCATTTCAGGTAAAACAATGCCAGTTCGACTTGGTCTGCTGTCAGATCTCCGATCCGAATGTTCCTTCGATGATTCCTTGCGCACGTCTCAAACTCGAAGCGCTTGCTGTTCTTCTGCTTGGTCGCACATTTAAAACATCGCCGCTTACTGTGACCACACGGGAGAAAGCCCAATTTCAAATGAAGCTCGCATGCCGCGGTTGCTGGCCTTTTATAACTTTCCAGCTAGTCGAACACGATGGATTTTCTCACTATCGATAGAAGTTAGTCAGCTAGACTGTAATTCCAATGGAGTTTTTGGTTTGTCGCGCAGGTTTTTTTTGTTTCTCTCAATTTTCCCTTATCCCTTTATGTTTTTCACGGACTACCGCGGGTGTTGACTAAAATTTTCATCAGTTTTCTACTGAAATTTGAAAATCTTATATTTTTCTCGCTTGAAACGAAATAACATTTCGAAAAACTTATAAACGAATTTTCTAAAACCCAAAATTTTATTTTTATGATCCGAATCTCCTTATCCTTCCAATGCCGTTCGCAAAAAAATTGTGAAAATTGTATAATTTTAATTTGATCCGTAGTTTATTACCATTGCTATGTTCGCAAAAGTTGACCGATTTCGAGGATGTTAGATCCATTCTGCTAGGATTTGTGGTATTTTAAGATAACTCTTTCATGAAAATTTAGTCGTCCTGAAAAGAACGGTTTTGAGAAGTCAGTGGGCGTTAGGATAGGCGATTAGTCGGATTTCTTTTCGGTTTTCTTCGGCAACAATACAGCTTGGATATTGGGAAGTACACCTCCCTGAGCAATCGTTACCCCAGCCAGAAGTTTATTAAGCTCTTCATCATTCCGGATGGCCAACTGCAAATGACGTGGAATGATACGCGTTTTCTTGTTATCACGAGCAGCAAGATAAACGGGAGCGCCGGCACCAATCCGTTCCGCATAATTGCCCTTCCGCAACAGCCGATGAATCCGTCCTACCGGGAATTGAAGCCCGGCCCGTGATGAACGAGACTTCGGCACCTTATTGGAAGTTTTGTTTTCCTAGCCTTGTCTGGGGGAGCGGCAGCAAGAACCGGATGAGCAGCTAGAGCAACCTCGAACGACAGCAACACACTAAAATTTGTACACGACTGAGGCTTAGCTACTGTTCGGCAGTTATATTTATGCCTTTCCGAGCATGAATATGAATATGAAGCTTTATTGGTATGGGTGTACCAACACATAGGCGACCCAAAATAAAGTTCGGAAAAGATGTCTTTGAAAGAGGCGTTTTTCGTGACGCGAGATCCGTTCGCGAATTTCAATTTGCCCCCCTATAGTGTTGCCGTAAGACGTAATTCTACGTCAAAAAAAATCATCTGTCATCTGTTGTAATTACGAACATTGGTCTTTACATTCATCACAAAACGAAAAATTTAATTGAATTTTGATAAACATTTAGAGGCGGGGTGAAGCACACCATGTCCGTTTCTTTTTAAGCATGTTATATATTTGTTTAAATTTATGTACAGTTTGCTTTACAACACTTTCAAAGAAATTTCTATGTTGAATTGGAAAACAAAACTTGAATATCAACGAAAATATTTGAAATTCCTGAGTTTCATATAGATTTTATTAATTATTCACGAGAATGTCAGTATATCTTGCAACATTGCGCGTTGCAGTGAAGTAAAATACAAGTATTTTTACCTAGCACACACTTTCGGGGGCCCCAAATCAATAAACACGTATTAAATGTTAACTAGCGCGGTTGGGTACACATGTACACTAGACTGCCCCAAATGACCCGACCTTTGAAAAAGTTATACGCTGCAGGCTAAAATTGATCTTGGGCCTAGTACAAGATCTCATGCCAAATTTGGGCCAGATCGGACCACGGGAAGGGGTCGCTCAACGAGCCTGAAGTTTGTATGGGATTTTGAAACATTTTGTTCGAGAGGAACATGAAAAACCAGTTTTTCGTCAATAACTTTTGTCTCCTTCGACCGATTTCTTTCAAAAACGGGTTTTCTTGAAGCCTAAACTATGACACATATTTCACCAGAACGTTGCATTTCAGTTAAAGTTAAGGTAAAAAAGTTATTAAGCTTCAAAAATTGGCTAACTTTTTTAAGGGTGACATTCATCACTGTTTTAATGAGGCGACTAAATGTCCGACCAGGACACTCAATGTGAAATGCATGCCGTTTAGCCAAATAATGACCGATTTTAAAAATTGCTGTTGCGCTCGATTGCAATTTTTAATGTTTTTCTAATATTTGAGTTTGGATGATATTCACTTGATAGTTCGGAAAGAAGTAAGAGTGGAAAAAAATTCTTGGCAATCAAATAAAATTGCATAACCACAGGGGCTTAGGAACATGACTGGACGATTTGTGATGTAAATAAAAATATTCACCTTCATTCTCTATCAAAGGAAAGCTACAGCTAATATAATAAAACGTGAGAAAAATGTAAAAAGACCTTTTTTCGAAAAATTATATTGTATTGGCATCATAAACCGTTGGTCCATGTGTTTTTCGATCTAATAAAAAATGTTGGCCGTTGGATCTGAGTGCAACAACCATTCTGAATAGATTTTTTGAGAAAAAAAAGATCATAAGTTAGGTTGAAAAGATGAAACATAAACCCCACCCTAAGGCGGAAATTTGTACAATAGGCTGCCTCAAACTTGTATGGGAAATACAAAACCTGTGAAATGTTATGCGCTGCAGGCTAAAATTGATTCTAGTCCTAGTACAAGATCTCATGCCAAATTTTGGCCAGATCGGATCACGGGAAGGGGTCGCTCAACGAGCCTGAAGTTTGTATGGGATTTAGAGACATTTTGCTCGGAAGAAACATGAAAAACCAGTTTTTCATCAATAACTTTGGTCGCTGTAATAATATGTAATGAATACCACCGTAAAAAGGTTAGCCCATTTATGAAGCCTAATAATTTTTTTTTAATCTTAACTCTTATCGAAATGCAGTCTTGGGATGAAACATTTTTCATAATTTAAGCTTTTGAAAAATTGTTTTTGAAAGAAATCGGCCGACGGGAACCTGAGTGATTGAGGAAAAACCCTTTTTTTATTTATTGGTATCACAAATCGTCCAGTCATGTTCCTAAGCCCCTGTGGTTATGCAATTTTCTTTTTAATTGCCAAAAATTTTTTTCCACTCTTACTTCTTTCCGAACTATCAAGTGAATATCATCCAAACTCAAATATTAGAAAAACATTAAAAATTGCAATCGAGCGCAACAGCAATTGTTAAAATCGGTCATTATTTGGCGAAACGGCATGCATTTCACATTGAGTGTCCTGGTCGGACATTTAGTCGCCTCATTAAAACAGTGATGAATGTCACCCTTAAAAAAGTTAGCCAATTTTTGAAGCTTAATAACTTTTTTACCTTAACTTTAACTGAAATGCAACGTTCTGGTGAAATATGTGTCATAGTTTAGGCTTCAAGAAAACCCGTTTTTGAAAGAAATCGGTCGAAGGAGACAAAAGTTATTGACGAAAAACTGGTTTTTCATGTTCCTCTCGAGCAAAATGTCTCAAAATCCCATACAAACTTCAGGCTCGTTGAGCGACCCCTTCCCGTGGTCCGATCTGGCCAAAATTTGGCATGAGACCTTGTACTAGGCCCAGGATCAATTTAACCCTGCAGCGTATTACATTTCACAGGTTTTAAATTTCCCATACAAATTTGGGGCAGTCTAATGTACACACATGCATAATTAAAAAAAAAACGAACACAAACACGTAAAGGATCTCAGTGAAACTTCATGTTTCTTTGAAGAGATTTAAATTCTCCTTCAGACTAAAGCGTACCTACATCTTTCAAGGATATAATGTCTAGCATCTTACTAATGCTAACACCACCAGCCCACAGAAAAGGTACTGTGTACGCCGTGACCGAGACTCGATTTCATGACCTCTGGCTTAGAAGTCTTGAACGCTACTTTTAGGCCATGGTTGGCGAATTCGCCAGCCTTTCAAAATTACGATTAAGACGTATATTATTGGTTTAAGTGATCCTGTATATATATTTATGGTGAAGAACAGTCCCCTTTCTGTTGAATTTACTGGATTGCATTCTTTATTTACGAGTTACATAAGATTCTTCTAAATCTGGACGTCTTACCCCTAGTACCCCTACAGGTGGGTTCTTGTAGTTTGAGACTGACTTGAAATGAATGTTCTGGATTTGTTTTGAAATGGTTGCTCTCGTGGAAAATGTTCTACGTCTGCTTTGTAACTTTTTTTGTAATGTAATTTGCAAAAACACTTTCGTGTATTATGTTGGATGGTGACTTGAACATAAAATACTGAAGTGAAAATAAAGAGACGCCAACTGATTTATTAGAAAAAAATACAGATGTAGCAACCCTGCAGTCAGATCTGTCAGATGCAAGCAGCACTGTCACTTCCGTTCCAAATCTCCAGCGTAATATTTGCTGAGGACGAAATTTTCAAATGTAAGCAAACCGTTGCACTTTGCTTGTCCAACGCAGTTTCATCTAAAAATCACTAAAAACTTTCAAAAAAAATGATCACATTTAATTGGATGCAACAACATGTTGATGAATTTTCGTTGAAACGTAAAGATGCGCCTATTGAACGAAACTCTCTGGCGTCACTAGCGTCGAAAACGAAAAAGGGCAAAAATTAACAATCGAAAAACTGAAAAAATTAGAATTTTTAGATGAGCAACGGAAGATATGTGTAAATACCAGTGTTCAAAATTTTCACAGTCTAAGCTCAATCTTCACTCAACAGACAGCATCCTCTCTGTCAAAGTCAAAGCTTTGAAGTAGCTTTCACATGTGTATCTTTTAAAGTAAAGGAGCTTTTTACCGTTTTCATTTCCTGTTAAAATCCTTTCAAATTCATTTGAAAGCCGCTCCAGTCATATTCAATTGAAAATTATTGATGTTTTTGTTCATGAATATTTTTGCAGGTCCTTGATGAAAATTTTCGCTTCCTGAATGTTTTTTTTTCTTTCATATTCTGATTAAATGTTTCGAGATGTTTCATATGATAGCTGTAATCGAAATCACGTAGTTCGTCGCCTACTGAGGACATAGTTTGAAGATCATTATTTTTCAAAACGAAAGATAACCAAAAATTGGTGTAATGTTTTTTTTTTGTTTATATTTTGAATTTCTATTAAATATAACTAGAATTGGAAAGATGAACGAATGTGTGTGCCATGTCCTTTACACCCACATCCCGACAATGTTATTCAAACCGTGTGGAGCACATCTCTCAGATTTCCCCTTTTTTGACAGATTTAAGCTTTCATCTCCTAATCTCTCAAGGCAAAAAAAAACTTTAATCTGAGCAAAAAAAGCTTAAAAACGAGATTCGCGAGCACATATTTAAAAGATGTTGGTCTCACGATACATAGACAAATCGTGTAAACTGTCCTCTCAGCTTAGCGTAACTCTACTTTTGCGGTCCTCCCAACACACAAATAATTGGCTGTCCTCTCAACTCGCAATTGATTTCATTTCAGCTGTCCTCTCAACACGCTGATTCCACTTTTGCGGTCCTCTCAACACGCAAATAATTGGCTGTCCTCTCAACTCACCAATAATTTCTCTTACCACGCAGATTTAACCTCCCAATATGCAATTATTTTTTTTGTAGAGAAATGAAACCAACTGTGTTAGATGAAATTTCAGGGACTAGATAAGAGAAAATCGATGTTGAAAAACATGCGAAAAAAAAATTTCGCCTTGTCTCCCGGTGAGACTTGAACCCACATCTTGCGCCTCTCCGGGGCCCATGTATTAACATTCTACTACAGGAGACCAACCTGGCGTATGAATATTATACTGGTTGAGTGTCGATGTCTATCGGAATCGACACTCAACCAGTATAATATTCATACGCCAGGTTGGTCTCCTGTAGTAGAATGTTAATACATGGGCCCCGGAGAGGCGCAAGATGTGGGTTCAAGTCTCACCGGGAGACAAGGCGAAATTTTTTTCGCATGTTTTTCAACATCGATTTTCTCTTATCTAGTCCCTGAAATTTCATCTAACACAGTTGGTTTCATTTCTCTACAAAAAAAGTTTCGCTGACTGAATGTTTGAGTCAAGACCCATCTTTGGGTCACATTTAAAAATATGCAATTATGAATTAACCAACACAACTGTAATTGGTTGTCCTCTCAAATTTGACTAAGGATTATTATTTGGCCGAATGGTCATTAGACCGAATGGTTATTCGGCCGATTGGACGATAGGCCGAATGACCACTAAGCCGAATGGTCACTAGGCCGAATAGTCATAAGGCCGATTGGTTATTAGGCCGAATGGTCATTAGGTCGAATGGTCATTTGGTCGAAAGGTCATTAGGCCGAATGGTCATTAGACCGAAAGGTCATTAGGCCGAATGGTCATTAGACCGAATGGTCGTAAGGCCGAATAGTTGTAAGGCCGAATGGTCATAATGCTGAATGGTCGTGAGGCCGAATGGATGCTAGCAAGTCGTTAGGCCGAATGGTCACAAGGCCGAATGATCTTAAGGCCGAATGTTCGTTAGGTCGAATGGATGTAAGGCCGAAATGTCGTTAGGCCGAAAGGTCATTGGCCGAATGGATGCACGTCTGGATTCGACCATTCGGCTTTGCGACCATTCGGCCTACTGATCGGCCTAACAAGCAAAAAAGCGCTAATATGTCTTATAGGCCTAGCATAAATTCGGCCCAACGACCATTCAGCCGAACAACCATTCGGCCTAGTGGCCATTCGACCTAACGAACATTCGGCCTTAAGATCATTCGGCCTTGTGACCATTCAGCATTATGACCATTCAGCATTATGACCATTCGGCCTAATGACCATTCAGCCTAACGAAGTTTCGGCCAAATGGCCATTCGGCCTAATGACCATTCGGCCTAATGACCATTCGGCCTAGTAACCATTCGACCAAGCGACCTTCGGCCTAACATCTTTCGGCCTATCGGCCTTCGGCCGAATGTCTGGCCCCCCTTATAAGCATAAGCATAAGCCTTCGTTTCATAAAGCAACAAATTTGTCCCAGTTTATCTATAAAAATGTGATATATCGTGTTTTTAAAAAATTCTTGATGAACACATTTTATTCATACGTTCAAAACGATTTAAAAAAAATCATTGAACTAGATAATTTTTATTTTTTTTTTAAGAAAAATTGTATGTTTAAAGTCCAAGAATACAAGAAGTACAAGAGAATTACTCAGAAAGATCTTATTCTGCTTTCATATTTTGTTATTAATTAGCTGCAGATAATTTTACATGTATTTTAAAAACATTATTTGCAAAAAAAAATATCGTCGAAGCAAAGATTTATATGTAAAAAAATTTAAACATCGCAACATTAAGTATGTTGTAAAATATTCAAAGATAAACCTCGCTTGTGCAATATACTCTATCCCAAAGTGTTCAAGGTTCATGTGCGATAGAACAGTTGTGGCTTACCCAGCTCTTCAACCAGGATTTTCTTTCCATTTGCCCGGCTTCGCTCATGGATTATGCAAATGAAGGGATAGTCTTATGGTTAAGTGATGAGTTGATATTAGATAAATACAAAATGATACAATTCAATGGGCACTTGCACTTTCGGCTCTCGGGTGGAAACTTTCGAACAAAACCACAAGGTGTTCTTGAAGCAAAAAAAGGCACATCGTTTCATCAGCACTCTTGTTTACATACGGTGTTTACCAAATGAAATTGTTTGCATACAATGAGTATATCTGGTAAGCAAAATGTTAGCTTTATCGAGATTTGTTTTTATCTCGATAAAAACCGGGCTATCAACCTTTGTTGAAGGAATATTTTAAAAAAAAGTGCCCTTTATGGAGTTTAGTTTTAACCAGATCACTAAATTAAGCCTGGAAAAGGGACTTTTATTCTTCTTATATAGTATTCCTTTTCATGCATAACAATCATGGTAGATCAATTACATTTTCGTTTAGCATTGTTCCATTCAGTGTCTGAACACCATCAGCAAGACTGCTTTGCTATCAATTAATCAATCTTGTCCAACATTTCAACAAGATAATGAACCAGCACAAAAACTCTCACAACGGAAACGAATGGTCGAGTTTCCTGGATGGGACGGCGGAAAATATCCTGTCCTGATGGCCTGGCCATTCAAGAAAGATCTCGTTAGCGCACCAAGACGCCCAATCATGCCCGTTCAATTACAGACGAACAGTTTTCTATTCCAATTCAATTTCGCTGCTCCTTCCTGCGACTTGGTGAGAGCCATGGAAAGAAGCAGAACAACTAGATTCCAATCAGCACTTTTCTAAGTTTTTTTTAAGAAACGAAGAAGAATTCCGTTAAAGATGAGAATTTCTAGAAGTAAAAAAAAAATATTGAAAGTTTTAATCATAAAGAAAGCTGTGGTTATTTTGTTCCTTCGTTTGATCCTTTAATTAAACAAATGTGGTCAATTTTTTCATCAGTTTTATACAACTTTATGTTGCGATTAGATTTTATCATTTTCCACCGGAACTCGCACATTTAAGTCTAATTAACCACGTTTGAGCAGATTAAATATTTAACTGGCAAGTTGACAAACGTGTTGTAATATTACACACCATATCGCATAACTGTCCAAACTTCATTGGCGGATTTGATGCTTCAGAGTCAATCTAGCTAAACAAACATAAAGGTAATAAAATATTCCAAGCCAAACAGTCAGCTCATTGTCAATAATCCCTCTCCAGTCATGCCGCCAAGACTCTTTCCAACCCAGGCTCCCCGAAACAGCGAACGATGAAAAGGACTTCTCCTCTCAGTTCAACCCTTTCTACTCCGGCATTTTCCCGAACCAGGCGCTAAATACAAGCCGCTTCTAAAAAGTATAGGGATAAACAATGTTTACCAAACTGATTTCTCCCGATGCCTCAAAGCATATTTATAAAAGCCTAGCTAAAACGATTGATCTTGACAAACTCCATGGGACGGAACCAAACCACCGCCAGCCTTCATGTTGTTTACACAATCGTTCAAACTAGTTAGACAACAACATTTCGAAACCCTTCCTCCGATTTCCTATCAGTCGCCTTCACCGCACAATTTTAATCAGACATTTTGTATTCAAATTCGCCGAAGCTGGTGCGTTATGAAAATTGAGAAATATAGATAAATACTAATGAAACACCCACCCAACGGCAGTGACATTTGGAGCGCTGATTTGGGATGGAGGAGAATGCCCTAATATTTGCGGGAATTCAATCGTCTGGGAGTTGGGTTTGTCTTTGTTATTACTTATTGGGAAGCTGGATTAGGGTTGCTTGCTTCAAATCGGGATATTTTTAATCGGTTTCAATGTCTCATGAGAACATTTATGACTATATACCAATATTTATAAATTTAACAAGCAAGTATTTTTTCCTGCTTTAAAAAAAATCAAGAAAATCGTGTATGAGTTAATTGATGAAGACTGTCGAAATGTTCATAAATACCACAACTACCTTAAGGGTAGTTTTCAAACGTTAAAGACTAAATTGAGCAATCAGCACAGTTTGATTAGTTCTAAATCAAAATCTTGAAAGGGTGAGATATAATTATTTGGATCCACTGGCACTTCTCAAATCAAATGTTGAAAGTATAAAGATTAAAAACGTCCAAATGTATTGGTAAATAGATAAGCTTGCCAGATTGTCCGGTTTTATCCGGGTTTGCCCGGATATTTGATGCAAAATTTCGAGAAAGTCCGGTCCGGCCCGGTTGCCCGGATATCGTGAAAAAAGTCCGGATATTGCCCGGATTTTTTTTCACAATTTTCACAAAGAAACCAAAAAAAAATATCAATGTTTTTGAGTAAGTTTCATCAAAATCGATTAATGGTATGGAAATTTTCAACAGTTGTTTCAAATAATTTCGCTGATTTACTTTCATAAACCTTTGAACATTTAAGTGTTCCAAAAAGTTTTTGGAAGTCTGTAATTACATTAATAAAATATTAATTTCATTTTTTTTTTGCATTTTTTCTTTGCTTTTATATATAATAACACCTGAATTTTGCCCGGTTTTCGGACTTGAAAAATTGAAATCCATGCCCGGATTTTGCCAGGTTTTTTTTGAAAAAATGCCCGGAATTGCTAGGCCCGGATGGGAATGGAAAAAAATCTGGCAACCTTTTAAATGCATTAATATGTACACAGTAAATTTTTGCCTCGATTTCCTACAAAAAAAATGCTGCAAACGTTCAGCATCCCATTTTTTGCTGGAATTCAGCAATCGGTTTTCTAATTATTGGATTTTTAAGCATTCGGAAGTCATCTTATAATTTTTGCTGAGAAATCAGTATGATGGTTTTCAAAATGCTGAACTTTCAGCAATTAGTCTAGTTAGCTGAAAAATCAGCAATCAAGTTGTAAAATCGGAGTATGTTTGTTTTCGCACGCTGAAACAAAGTTAGATTCTATTTAACAAATTTTAGTTAGACCAATACAATTATTTTTATTATTTTCTATATTATAGCATCCAGCAAGTCAAGGGTGAGCTTTAATTGGATAGGTAGATATTTCATGAAATATACTTATCAAAACTCTTTTTTAAGCTGGCGAAAGATCAACACTTTTGCACAAAGCTGCCACCCAAGAGCCGGTGTTGGAATATTGAAAATAATCATGTTCCTAAAAATAAAATCTTAGGGAAGTGTGGGGAATCATGGGCCACTTTTTTTTATCCATAACTTCTTTACTCAGCTGAAATATGTAGAGTGGTCCACGTTTCTCCATGGCCAACGTTACCCCACTCTCCCCTATAAATTGAAAAATGAAAGAACATCGTTATTTTTTAATATCCATAAATAAGCACAGCCAGTATTCTATATTTAATTTTGAATTCAAATATGAATTTGATACCAAATACTTCCGGTAGTTTCGAAAAAAAATGGCTATGGTTTTCAGCTATCTGGATTGCTGATTTCAGCAATTCGAATTGCTGAAAACTAGCGTTGACGTATTGTTTTTGGAAGAGTTAACGTATTCTGATGAAATATCGCATTATTAACCAATTTTTTAATCCGCATTCTGTTATTTACTTCTTAGTGTTGAGAATAATTCATTTAAACAACAATATTTATCGTTTCAATGATTCAAGGATTCCTCAAAAACAAGTAGTTTGAACTTCACTTCAAAATCGAACATAGAAGTTTATAGCTGTTTACAATGATTTCAATTGCGCAAAACAATCAGAAAAGAACTTTATTGGTTTAGCTTTTAAGTTGTTTAAAGATTTATATCTTTTTACATCAAGTTATGTAGTAATCAAAAAGTGCCAAGTCTTTGCTTAAAGGACTTGTTGAAGCCTCATATCTCAATCAAACTATTTTCGAACTTCAATTCATGTTTGCACAATCATGACTGCTTGGGGAACGATAATCTGTTGTACTCATTAAGTTCCTGTAATTTTTTTAGAAACTTGAATGCCAAAATAAAAATAATAAGTAGAAATGGATTAACATTGATTCATATGTCCGTTACTTAGCATTTTGTGCATATAGAATTTCAAATTACTGAGCTTCCGAAAAACTACCGACGTTCGTCACCAAAGCTTGACTTTAAATCACTGAATTGTAGGAAACGCAGGTTTTTTAGCGGCATCCTTTTTGGTTTTAATTCAAGGTCGTGATTTTGTTAGAATATAGAAATTTGTTTCATTAAATCAATATTTAAAAGTGATTTTTTGTACTCATTGCGCACATATTTTTTAAGATGATAAGAATATATAGCAATTTATGTGAACATCTCGTGAACTTTCATGTTTTTATTCTGAATTTCAAAAACATTTTATCATGAAGTGATTAGTTTCTCAGTAGAAAAAAATGATCTCAACTTGTACCTACAACTTTTTTTCTAATTTGGTGGTAATTGTATTCGATTTTCCATTTTTTTTCAATGCATATGTTTTTACCGTTTCCGAGGGGTTTGGACTTGTAGTCAAAATTCAAATTTATGTTACACTTCCGTTTAATGAACTGATTGAAAAAGGTTACAAAGTGCGATATCAAAACTGTTTTATTGCTAAACGACGGGAGTAGTGATCAGTACAATAGGTACAACTGCGCGCGTTTACTGGTAGCAATCAAGTGCCTCTATTTTTATTCTCCGCTTTGTGCGGTGGTTTGGTCATCCAGTGAAGTGACCAAAAGTACCTAAGACTCGACAAGGGGGATGCGCGCAATAGATGTGGCGAAATCTGGTGTGGCGCTATTCGCTATTACACCCAGAACTACGGTGTCTAAAAATTTGTGCGAACAGCATACATGAACAGTTGCCGAATTAGCTGTCATACATTGGGCACTAGAAAGTATAGCCGCACGACCCGTTGAGCACTACTATATTGTTACGGATAGTCTCAGCTCCGTAGAGGCTATTCGTTCATTAAGACTCGGAAAGCACTCACCGTTCTTCCTTGAGAAGATACGGGTAACGTTGAGTGCTTTATCTAGACGCTGCTTTTGTATCACCTTTGTTTGGGTGCCATCACATTGCTCAATAGTGGGTAATGAGAGGGCAGACTCACTTGCAAAGGTGGGCGCGGTTGAAGGCGAAATTTATCAGCGTCAAATCGCCTTTGACGAATTTTACTATTTGGTCCGAAGAAACTCTCTAGTCAACTGGCAGCGCAAATGGAACGAGGATGAGTTGGGTCGGTGGCTTCACTCGATTATCCCAAAGGTAAGCCTCAAACCCTGGTTCAATAGATTGAACCTGAGTCGGGATTTTATTAAAACATTTTCCCGTCTCATGTCCAATCATTGTTCCTTAGACGCGTTACTCTGTCATGTGAATCTCGCTAGCAGCAATTTATGTAGATGTGGCCAAGGTTACCATGACATCGAGCATATTGTTTGGTCGTGTGAGGACCATCTAATCGCCAGAGCGAATTTGATTGATTCCCTTCGGGCCCGAGGTAAACCACCTAATGTTCCAGTGAGGGATGTGTTGGCTGCGGTAGACCTGGACTACATGTTTGAATTATACCTGTACCTTAAATCTATCGATCTCCGTGTTTAACTGTCATTTTCTCTTTTTATCTTCTTCCTTTTGACTATAGTAGTTTTAAATATTGAACTGTAAATACAAAAACTTAACTTCACATATTCGCTGATCTGGGCCGTTTCAAACTAAAAACAGTGTAAAAAAAATTGGTGAATTAGATCTAAGCAAACTATGTTTTGTATACGAACAAGAAAAAGACACCTTGGCTCCGTTAAACTAAAAGGTTTGAGCCGTTTCAAATAAACGAATTATTAAAAAAAAAAAATACATGAACAGTTTCAACACTTTTGATGAATCTGAGAAAAAAAATATCTAAAACTGAATTTTCCTGCCTTTTGTAGAGATTTAAACATGCACAGCTGATATTTCGAACTGCTTGAGAATTTATTCCGAATCCAATAATTAATTATTTATTTTTTGAATTCGCCTAACAATGTAGGCTTCATGTAACATATATGATGTATGGTCATAAAGTTAGGCTAAATATAAACTAACATACAACAATATTAGGTTCTTCAGAGACTGTAGCTGCTTTTTTGACATATTAAAATCTATGTTCTGGTAGTTTTTATTATAATCCTGCTTTGGACAATTTATGGTCTTTTTTCTACAATCAGTTCGAACAGAAGTTCAAATGAACAGATTTATTGTTTTCAACTGGTGAACCGGACAGTAAAAGTTTAATTGATTCAGTAGATAAGCTTGATGTTCAGTCATGCTGACTAATCATTTCGTTTTCAAAAGAGATTGCAGTAAATCAGACATAAGCTGTGTACAATGTTTTTAATGTTTATGGCTTTTTAGAAGGTCAAGCATATTATTTCATTTCTGAATAACTGAGTTATAGTGAATCACAAAGGTAAGTTTTAGGTCCAATATAATATCTAGATATCTTACTTTATTGGTTCTCTCCGCAGGCTCGTTTCCTTTCGCAGCAATTTCATAAGATTTACATTTTTCGTTTAGCCGTTTGGTATACATGTAATGTTATTGACTTATAAGATAAATAATAAGGGACCAGATATATGGAAGTTGATTTTCGGAATTGAACCATTCAATTGAACAATTTGTGTACGGTTTGTCAAAAATGACTTAATCGAATGCACAACTGATGCACTGAATCCGTTTTTTAGTAGTTGAAAATTCAACATAGGTATGTTGATTCTGTCAAAAGCTTTACTTAAGTCCGTGTATAGAGCCTGAATCGAATTTCCATCATCCATGATCCATGATCGTCCTTGAACAAATTCATGTTGATTTGCAGTTATACCTAAGGTTGCCAGAATTTTTTCAGCATGTATCCGGGCCGGACAAATCGGGCAATTTTATATAAAACAAACCTGGCATAATCCGGGGATTTGATTTCAAATTGACAATCATAAATCCGGACAAAAACCGGGCAAGTTTTCTCAAAACTCGGAAATTACTCATCAAAAATAAAAAAAAAATGAAAAAAAAATAAAAAAAATCTTTTTTTTTTTCATCAAAACTCATCAACAGTTTTAAAATCGTATTTTAGACTTCCAAAAAACCTTTCTTGATTACTTATATAAAACTTGTTTAAAAAAATCGTTTTGGTGGTGTTTGTTTTTCTTTTTTGTTAGATTTACCAAATAACGTGAATAAATCCGGGCAAAATCCGGGCATCTTTCAACGAAATCTGGGAAACCGGGCCGGGTCGGACAGTTCCCAAATTTTGTATTAAATATCCGGGCAACCCCGGATAACACCGGGCAATCTGGCAACCTTAGTTATGTCTAAGTGATTTTAATTGATTATATATTTTATTGCAATTCAATTCAAATGTCCAAACAAAATTGAATTGCCTTGCGCTAATTCAGGAATCAATCAAACCATCTCAATTTTTATCCTGATCAGTGCTGCAAATTTTCTGAAAGTACAAATAATATTGACCACAACGTTTGATTCAATATGTGAAACTTTTTAGTCCAGTCAGTTAAAAGCTCACTCGTAAACCCAAACAAACTTCCCAAGTAACAATTTAACTGTTATGGCAACCTTCACAGCTCGCTTAAGACTAAATATTTCCTAGAGCTAATTTATAAGCCAAAGCGCATTCTATGCATTAGCATAACTTTAAAGTTAAAGTTAACATTTGGACTAGTTGCCCCTGTTTTGTTAACGAATTTAAAGCTTATTCAATAAGCTATAAGGCCGGAACAAATTTCAAATCCTTCTTTTGTCACTCAGAGTTGGAACACGGTGAGGGGGGGGGACAATAAAAAATAATGCGAAAAACAAATAAATTGGAATAAATTGAACGAAAGCTTGTATGCAACCAAATTACATACTATATTATTGCATAAAACCTAAAAATCAAGTATTTTTTTCATCGAAAAATTCAATAGAATCAAGAATACAAAATGTGAATTGGTCTTGTAATCTTTCGGATATTTGAATTTCTATTTGAAATTTGCTTGAAATACTTCAAACTTTATTTATTCCCCCCTTCGGGATTTTGGAAATTTCGAAGGGGGGGGGGGGGGGGGTGACAAAAGTAGAAATTGATATTTGTTCCAGCCTAATAAAACATCCAACAGAATAGTTTTGTTCGACCTTATAGACATAGCTTTAAGAAGCCCTTCAGAGCTCTCCCACTACCCACTGCTCTTTTAAAACAACGTCACGGAATCTGTTAGGAATTTTACTGTGGGACCTCCTGTTCCGTGTTTTTTTTCTCGTTTTTTTTACTTACTCTCCCAAGCATTTAGTAATTGATAAAAATTATTATTTTAAAAATATTTTCATCTTCATTTTCAATATATCTTAGCATGAACCTTCCTGCAACCTCAGACTTCTGTTGAAATATATTCGAAATAGCATCAACACATAAGCGCGCCTTAAAGAAAATTAACCTTCCAAAGCACATACTTGGTCTGTCAAAACTCCCAGATCTTCAGTATATTGGAATGATGATGTTTGAAATATGCGCTTCGGGTAATATTGACCCGAACAGCTTTGGCTGGTTATGGTTGACCACAATTTAAGCATTTTTTAAATTAAAAAAAAAATAATTTAAGGAACATGATGCAATTTTTGATTTGCATTGAAATTCATTACCTATACATCAAATAATACCGCAAACATTGTCAATTTTCTTGAAATGTCTTGTTTTTAGTATTATATATTATTTCCAACAAGATGACTCCAGTAATTTCGTCTGAATTTCACAATAAACATGGCGTTTAGTAAGTTAATATAAAAAAAAACTTAAAGCAAATGTAAAACAGTTTTAATTTTTTTATGCCAGTTAGCAAAGTTATGTAATACAACAATTTCAATAAACAGATTCAAAATAGTTTTAAGAGACCTTGAATCACAGCTTCGTTTGACGTTTATCTAAAAAGAATATACGCTCATGATGGATTTATCCATTTTTGAGTAAGAGAAGTTTAGCGAATAAATGAGAAAATTTGATGTATTGTTTTGTTTCCTTTTGACTATGAGGATGGTCAATTATTTATCTTTGAATAACAAGTAGGTAGTGTTATGAAATAACCTCAGACTGTTTTGGAATTGATTATTTTCTGTTATCAAAAGCCTGGCCTTAAAGCTAAATAGTAACCTGCATAAATGAGGATTATAAATAATAACCAAAAGATTTCTTGATTATTTTCCGTTGATCAGATCAGATGAATTTAGCTGTGTTAATTTATATCATTTTGAGAGCCCGTTTTTCTCAAAGCCATTAGTCAAAATCCTTTCAAAACAGGTTATACTATCTCAAAAAGAGGTAAAAAAAGTTAATGCGTGTATACGTTCTCCTCGATTGTCATATCATCTGTCATTTAGTTTTATCATAGCTACATCCACTGTTCCAATAAAACAGTTTGTCTACTTGGCTTGAACGCTAGTTTTAAAAGCGGATTAAGCGCTTTTTAAAACAGGTTCTAAAGCCCTAATAAAAACAGGAAAGTATTGTCGTAATCGACCGAATCATTCAAGCATGATTCCATTTTCAACTCTTGCATTAAGCGACCTTTAGCGACATGCTTTTAATTCAGCTTTCTTCAAACTGATCTCCCATAATCTTTTTCAATGGCTCGAACCTACTGGACTCTCGCTCTCTCAAGAATTAATCGTATTTTCTATATCTCAGCTCCACTGATACAAATAATCAGATTTTATTTATATTCCAGATAAGATATTTCCTCACTTACTACAAGTATGTGTTTTATTGAATCTTTAGCATTACTTTTGCAACTTTTATTTACAACACTCTTAAGATTGAGTTTTATTCAAGTTTTAGCAAAACAAAAGTAAATGAAGCATTTCCTATGTTACATAAAAACCGTTTTAAAAATTGGATGTCATGGAAAAGTCTTCTCAAAAGAATAATGAAATATATAATAAGAATAAGAATTTTTTATCAAAATTCTTCGAAAAGAGCAATTTTAGCAGTAATTCAATTTCCGTAAGTTTAACAAGTCTAGCTTGGTCACCATTCAGCTAAACTAAATGATGGAGCACTTTTCACTTTCACCAATGTTTGTCTTAAACTGAAAATAAAGATAGGATAACCTGCAAATAACCTGATTGTATAGTGACCCAAAAAGCATCGGAAAAACACTTCAGCAAAAAGTAAATTTTGCACTTTGTGTAAAATTATTTCATAAGCAGATCTCTTCAGAGAAATCTTAGGTTTTACAGAGATCCTATATGTATGTAAATCGATAACCATAAAAGTGGACAACGTTTTGAACCAGTCAAGATTTTCCTAGAAACCCTACACGTTATTTGCCATTAAAGGTCAGGAAAGAGCCAAGATTATAAACCGCGCTAGAAAAACTATAGAATGTAGGTGGATGGTACCATATTTTCATCCACCACAGGAAAACCCAGTGAACATTTTGGTCTGTATATTTCAGTTGTTTCTGAGATATACACACTTTTGTACAATCTGAAAAAGTTGTATAGAATATTCTATATGAGCCTGTACGTACCAAAGTGGAGGCAATATACGGACCAAATTTTGCTCACCTTGAAAATATAAAACTTTGTATTGTGTTTTCAACAATTTGACAGCAACTTTACTTTGCATAAAATCTTAGGATTGTACAACTTTCAACTATACATTGCCTGTCTTACAATTTGATTACAATTTCCTTTAGCAGGTAGCCAGAGGTTTGTACAACTTTCTTCGCCATTGAATACAATTCATTGTTACTGTATCCCAAAGCAATTTTATTTTTCCCTTATTACGATTTTACTATGAATCGCCGTGAACATTAATACAATAGAATTTAATGTTTACTGCGAAAAAAAATTGAACCATACACAACTTTATGTGTCTCTTTTCGCTCAGTCTCGAACTCACAACGTTCCGATCCCTCTCCTTCGATACTTCCTCGGCGCCATTTCATGTTGATGCAAACAAGCAAATTTGTTCATGTACAGTTGAGAGTGCCGTTTAAAAATCAGTTGATCGTATAAAATACCACTGATTGCATCATTTCGGACTCCAAATCTATTTATAGATGCCGTTTCTTGATATGCAACTTTAACCTATCTCATAGACGATTCTTTTACAATCAATAATTGTATTCAGCGCTGTGCGATCTTAGCTAGCTATTTACTGTACTGTTAAACAATTCGACAATCTGCAGACTGTTTAAATTCCATAAGACGATGTTCTTACAATTACTGTACGACATTTCATGGAAATAATATGTCATCATAGATCGCAAGCATGAAAGATTGCTTAATTGTACAGTGGGATTAAATATTGAGTTTAACACAATTCTACTGCAATTCAAAACAACTTTTGTGATCTTTCTATACGATTAACAAAATATTATCCTTTATAATGAACTGTACAAACCATACACGATAAAATACAATTTGGTTTAGTTACAACATGATGTTTATACAATTCCAATCTTAACTGGATGCTTTTACAATCTACAATAAACACTATTTAACGATTTCTGGGTTTCTGGATTCGTTTATCACAGAACCGGATTTTTTTAAACGTCGCCTGTGTTTTTGCAAACGCCGACTGTATGTGCCACTTTTTTCATTTTTATAATTTTTTTTTAATCAAAACTGCTTTCATTTTTGCATCAAAATTCGTCAAGGATTTCCAATTTTTGCAATTGTTGACATATGATGATTACGATATTGCTAAGCATAGGAATTGCATTATCAACAATTATTTACCGATTAATTAAATCTCAATAAGCGACTTTGAATGACATGTATGAATAGATTGTTTAAATTCCATTATACGATTTTCTCACAATTACTGTACGACCTTTCATGGAAATAATATGTCATCATAGATCGCAAGCATGAAAGATTGCTTAATTGTACAGTGGGATTAATTATTGATCTTTACACAATTCTACTGGGATTTAAATCAACTTTATTGATCTTTCTATACGATTAACAAAATGTTATCGTATATAATGAACTATACAAACCATAAACGATAAAGTATAACTTGGTTTAGCTACAACATGATGTTTATACAATTCCAATTTAAACTGGAAGCTTATACAATCTACAATGAACACTGCTTTACGATTTCTGGTTATCTGGGAAGACATTGACTGACTGACGGGGTGAGATGGCTCGCCGGATTAAAGATGGTACCGGAAAAGATGTTCGTCAAGATGGTCCCGAGACGCCAGGACTGATACGCCACCGCGCCTGAAAGTTGGCATACAAAGTTGCTTTTGAAGATTCCGGTTTGTCTCAAAGCATCATCAGTTGAAGGGATATTCGGAATGGATGGCGGCAGCCTGGCAAAGTTGCCCCGAATCGCTGCCAGCTATTTTTACAGCGATAATTTATGTTAGGAATTAAGAAATATGCAAATACTTTCGTTGATGGGAAATTTTCAAAGGCGAGACAAGACAAGAATTCCGTTGCTTCCGGAAGGCGTGTGTTTTCTTTCATTTTGTTGTTTTGGGGGTGGTGGTTGTCTCGTGGATGATCTGCTTCGAAAGACGCGCCGGGTAGAATATTGTTTTTCATATTCCAATCTCGCGCGCGCTATTTTAATTTATGTTGTATGCTCATCGGCTAATCGAGCAGAATGAATTATGTTTCAAAATTAAATGCCACAGCAGCAGCACTGTCAGAGCTCATGTTTCCATTATTATGTAGATATGGGTATTGAAATTTTCCGATAAATCAAACCAGTCGGGCTCGTTTGTAATCGATTCATGGCTAGCGGAAATTAGATCTGGCCGAGATAAAATCGATGATCGATTGCGAAACGATGAACTGAGTTTGTAAGGCTATTGAGTTGGGACCGAATCTGACTGGGTTATGAGTGATTTATGATGGTTCTGGGAATGCAACAGTTTCGATCAAATTTCAAAATCGAAAGGCAATACTGCCAGTGGCCAATGTGTGTCACCGAATTGGTTTTTCAACGCGAATTGATGGAAAAGTTTGAGATAGAATGAATAGTAGATTATTGGCTATGATATGAAGCCGGACCTAAATTTTTAGTTCTTTTGAATCATTACAAGCGTTATTGCTGCAAACTTGTTACGTGCATATTTAAGAAAAAATAGAGGGGAAAGTCGAGTAAGACGGACACCCTTTTTAAGATATGAAACTTTACTTTTTCCCCAGGAACGGGTTCAGCCCAGAAGGGGCTGCCCAGCAACACCCAGTCCCTGGTCTAAAGCCACGGGGACTAACGGGTTTGGGCGCTCAAGGCCTCTTTTGTTCCTGGGTCTCAGGGCGTATGTTAGGCTGGGGGAGTTTTCGGATGGGTGGATTCCTACAACAAAAAGTTACCTTGGTTTAAAGCTGGTTTATTCGGCGAATTCTTACTGTCGGATGGAAAGCACACGGGATCGGGATGGTAGCGGGGCAATCGGCTCACTCGGTCAAACGTCTTGATCGTCAGACACCGGGCGATGCCTGGATGACAGGGGAAGGAAGCGCGGTACCACGCACCACACTCACGGCACGGCTGGGCAATCCGGTCTCTCTACCGGGCTTGGATAGGCAACCCACACACGCGCCTACGGGACCTCTCGGCTGGACCGTCGTCGCACCGGACGCAACGTATGGAGACGCCTGGATGGGACGGGAGCAGTGCGATACCACGCACCACGCTAACGGCTGGCTGTTTCTGTCTCTCTTCTTGATCTCGCTGGCAGACCAACCACGCGCTTTCGGATAGGCGCGCACCTCGGTATGCGGTTGGGCCACGGGATGGGATGAAAGCGATAATGCGGTACAACGCACTCGAGGCTGGCTGAGGCTGTCTCTCTCCGGTTGGTCGCACCTCGATTTGCGCACACGGGTGTTGGCGATGTTCGGGGACCACTCACCACGCGTTGTGTGTCGTTTGTTGGAATTGCACACACACGATTCTTCGGATCAGTTTAAGCTCCGTCTAACCACACACCACGGAACGTCTCGAACCACCACTGACTCGGAATGTGGTCTTTGGGAGCGATCGCAAGGCACGTCTCAACTCGTTCACCGCCGGAAACCAAGAGACTTGGTGATGATGATGATGATGGTCCCACCTCATTCCCCTGCACAGACTTGAGCTGGTCGAGTTATCTTTAAGATAATTTATTCATTGATTATTCTTACAGAATCAGTAAGCAAATAAAAACGGACCGATTTCTGTTTTGTGCTTGCAATGCACTTCATATATATACTGAATTATTATTTTCTAACTTTATTCCGCGCGCGTGGCTCAAACGTGTGCAGACTTTCTCTTTATTTTTACTCTACTCTACAGATGGCAGAAGGCCAAAAAAAAAATTCAAAAATCAAAACAAATATCATCATCATCATCGGACGAAAACAATGATTTGCTTGTCTATTCTACTACGATCACATGGCAATTACGTCAAATATTACAATCTTCCCTTATTATCTACTTTTTAAAATTCTATTCTACTTTCATGTGAGAAATACAAAGTTTTTTGAACTCAGCCAAGTTATGAGCACATTTAATTTCTCGCGGTAGCAAATTAAAGTCTCTAATACCTTTATAATACAGCGAATTTTGAGTTGCACTAAGAATAAAAGTGGGTGTTCTCACTTCCGATGCATTTCTAGTGTTGTATCTATGGATATCACTTCCTCTAACTATTCGGTTACTTAAATACGGTGGCAATAGATTATTGACTATTTTGTAAATGAACACCATTGTCAAATATTTAATTCTTTGTTTAACAGATAACCATTGTAGAGCGTCCAGCATGAAACGGGAGGAAGTGTATCGACTACATTTCAAAATCAAACGCATTATTTTATTTTGTAAGCGCTGCAATCGTGACAACTGAATTTCATTAGCTAGAAAAAGAATAGATGAACAGAAATCAATGTGTGGTGCAATGATAGATTTATACAACTGAATTTTACTGGCAATTGTTAAGTCATTTTTCAATCGGCACAATACTCCATATTTCTTTGCAATTTTTTTGATAACATTGTCAATATGATTTTTGAACGTTAACTTATCGTCAATCGTCACACCAAGATATTTAATTTCACTAACGCGATCAATCGGCTCTCCATCTAGGTTAACATTAACATCGGAAAGCTCAAATCGTGACGAAATTATCATATACTTTGTTTTACTAATATTCAATTTTAATTTTTTAAATTTGAGCCAATTTACAAGAGTATGCAAATCTTCATTCAGATGTAATAAAGCTTTAGCCACGTCTCGTTCAGCAATAAACAAAACAGTATCGTCAGCAAAAAGATTAATATCACAAAATCGTAAAACCCGTTTTAGATCATTTATGTACATTATAAATAAAATGGGACCTAGTACACTTCCCTGAGGCACACCAAGCGAGTTTTCCAATGTTTTCGATATGCAATTATTATAAGAGGTTTTTTGAGTTCTGTTACATAAGTAACTGCTAAACCATTTAAGCACATTACCACAAATCCCAAATTGTTTCAAAGTTTTCAATAACAATGGTCTAGAAATAGTTTCAAAAGCACGTTTTAAATCTAAAAATACAGTAATAATTGGTTCTTTATTTTCGAAATATTGTTTCCATTTTGCTAAAACAAGATTTAATGCAGTTTCACACGAGTGTTTCTCTCGATATCCTGATTGTTCTGGAATAAGTAATTGATAACTATTCAAATATTTCATCAACTGTTCTTTTACAACTAGCTCTAAAAGTTTTTCTAGTGTATGCAACATATTGATTGGGCGAAACTCTTCAGATTTAATCGTTCCATGGATTTTCGGAATAGGAATCACGAGAGATTCCTTCCAAACTTGCGGCACGTGTCCGGTCTCTAATGATTCATTTATAAGATTCAACAGAGGTTCTCCGATTACATGAAAGCAATCCTGAAGATTTTTTGCAGTTACATTGTCAATTCCAGCTGATTTTTGTAGTGAAAAACAAATCTTTTTTAATTCAATATAACTTATAGCTTTAAAGACTTCTAATTTACTATCAACTTGAAAATTAAGTTCACCAGGTTCACTGACTTCATCAATGCTCTGGTTGATGATAGAGACACTTTCGATAAAATACTTGTTAAATTTAGTGGCAATAACATTATCAGATTCTTCTTCGACTCCTTCAAAAGTGACTACTTTTGTTGAATTACTCTGAGCATTCATTAATTTTTTCAAAATTTTCCATAATTCCTTGCTGTTATGTTTATTGTGATCAATTTTCTTCTGAATATATTCACTTCTAGTTCTTTTCAAAGACCTTGAATAAAGATTTCTCACCATTGTATACTGATTCCATGTAATTACGCAATTAGATCTGCAGAACTTTTTATAAAGTCTGTCTCTTTTGCGTTTTAGTCGCCAAAGTTCTATATTGTACCAACTATTCGAATTTGAAACTTCTACATTTTTTTCAGTTACAAGCTCATTTGTACACGTTTTCATTATGTCAGTAATAACAGCTGCCTTTTGATCCAAACAACCATCAAATGTCTGATAATCTAAGCTTCTTGCTACAAGCTCCGATAATGCTTGCTGAGAATATTTTTTCCAACACCACATTCTAACAGTACTATCCGATTCCACTAAATCATCAAGAATACTTATAATTATCGTTTCATGGTCTGTTATTTTTAAATCAGTTTCAGTTCTAGACTGAACCGAGGAAAAATTACTGAATACATGGTCGATTAAAGTTCTACTGTTGTTGGAAATCCGTGTAAAATCATGGACTGTTTGCTTTAAATTGAGGTATTCTATTATCCGCTTCAAATGTTTAGAATCATTTTCGACCAACCAGTTTATATTGAAATCGCCCGCAATTAAGTTTAATTTACTTGCATCTAAAAACCCATCCATCCATTTTTCAAAGATATCTAAAAAACGCTGGTCACTAGAGTTTGGCGAATGGTACAACAACCCATAGTTTCCCGGTTTTATGCCTTTGCTGATTCTAACGCCCAAAAACCAATTATTTTCAATAGATTCGTTCACACAAGTTTTTAAAACAATCGATGCTTTAAAGTAAATAGCCACACCCCCAGTATGACTTGAATGTGATAAACAATAAGCTACGTTATATCCTGAGAGACTGTACTGGTCGTAGGCCTCTGCCACTTTAACATGCGTTTCAGTGATAAAAATCAATTGCGGATTAATTGATTTAACTAAATGTTTCAAGGCTGCATAATTGGTAGCTATTCCATTTATATTTAAGTAAACTATTTCAGAAATCTTGCAACTACCATTTTTGGCTGGTTGCTATTCGTTGAAGTTAAATTTATCTCTCCTACTTTGTCTAAGTCGCTTATAAACTGGACAATCCAGGCTGTATGCTGCATGATCCGTCTTTAATTTCATATTTCGCTCAGAATTCATTTTTAAACAGTTTATACAATTAGATTGATCCGCTGAGCAATCTGAAGTTTTATGAAACTCTCCACATTTAGAACATCTTTCTTTATTCTTACAATCTGTGCTTTTATGATTAAATTCTCCACAGTGGAAACACCTCACGACACCTATAGCATCAAACACTAAACATGAATCCCATTCAATGTTGATACGTTTCAATGCTTTCAAATTTTTGTAAGTTGCTAAGTCAACCTCAATAATCAAATTAAATTTATTATGTTTGAAGCGAGGATTTTCATAACTTTTTATAACTTTTACATAATCAATTGTCAGCTCATTTTGATCCTTAAGGATCTGAATAAATTTTTCATTAGAATATTGTTCACTCATTCCCAAAACTTTTAATCTTGGCCTCGCTGGAGAGGGAATAACAACTGAGTATTCATCTCCCAGATCTTTATCAATCCCATCTTTCACAATCTCGACATTTTCATCAGTTGCACATTCTACAATAATCGATCCATCTCTGCCATTTCGAAAATTGTTGATTTTGTGTATTTTTGGATTGAGTTTTTCTTTCAAAAACTTCCGTGTACCCTCACAGTCCTGAGAAGATTCAGCAGGTTTTATTACAATAACCGGACGACTTTTACGATTACCTGATTTTGATTTTTTTCTAAAAGATGTTTTCCTTTTAACTACAGCCGCGTAAGACATTGTAGGATTTTCTAT
Source organism: Uranotaenia lowii (assembly GCF_029784155.1). NCBI lineage: Eukaryota > Metazoa > Arthropoda > Insecta > Diptera > Culicidae > Uranotaenia > Uranotaenia lowii. Next base: position 286,374,098 of record NC_073692.1, on the reverse strand, counting down.
GAAAACTTCATCATCTAATTCATTATTTCTTGCATCAACTTGTACTGGCGAATCATTTTTATCATTTAAAATCAAAGTTTTCTTTCTTGGATCAAAAATTGAATCTGATTTAGTTATCCTGGAAGAAAAAATTCTTTTTCTGTTTATAGGTACTAAATTGTTATTTTTTCCAACAAATGATTTAACTCTATTATCAAGTTCTGCTAATTTATTATCAATTGAGGTACGGAAACTATTAATTTTTTCATCAATTATTTTTTGCATATCGCATTGGATTTGTGCTCTAGCGCTATCAATTTTGTTACTCAATTGATTAATAATGTCATTTTGCATCTTCTCTACCGAAACCGACGCATTTGCTACCGCTCCTGCCTCGCTTTCAGCAGAGCTGATCACAGAAACCACATTATTTTCTTCCTTATTACCCAAGCTAGATGAACAATCATCACATCTGTACTGCAGATTAACATTATCAATTACCAATCTCGAAACCGATCTTTGCAAGTTGGTGCAAGCGGCGTGAAAAACCGATCCACACCAACAGGTCAAAGGTTGGTCCGAGCATTTCAGTTGCAATCCACATTTCTTGCACACACCCATTGTTCCTACCTACGAACGACCGACCCGTTGGACGCACTTGCTCGCTTGGCTGAGACCAATTGTGTGTGGAGAACAAAGCAAAATAAAAAAAACGCTCCAGCAGCACAAGCTATGAACAGATTTCCATCGATTCTTGCTTGATACTGCTGATAATAAATCAACGAAAAGAATTCAAAATAATTGAAAGTGGGTTTAAACTTCTACTTATTCTGATCCTTGCGTTACTCATCTAACTATTGACACTAATTTCATTAAAATCCACACACTATTTCACACTTATTTTATGCAAACAAAATCACTTATAAAATTTCACAAATCACTGTTTTCGCCATCTAAAGCAGGGTGATGCGCTTTGACTCACCAAGAAACCTCGCATCTCGATGTTCGCTGCTTATCTGCGTTCTTCCAGAACGCGTGGTTGTCGTCGGTGTTGCGTTTCAAGCTTACGCAACGCTTTGGGCCATGTGCGTTTCAAGTTTTGGCCTACTTTGCGCTGATCACCACGTGTTCGAATTCGAATCCGCCGTTGTCTTTCTAATCTAAGCTATTTATAATGTTTTAACCTAACTCCAACCCATCAGTTACTTTATTCAAAAAAAAAAATCAAATCAATGTTACTCGTTCGGTAACAGTCCCCCTCTGGTCAAATAAAAAAAAACTATTGGGATTATATAATTCAAATGGTTTTTTTTTCTCTAAAAATTTAAAAGGAATTTTTACGTTAAATTATTTATTATTTAAGCAAAACAAAAACATCATTGGCTCATTTCGGTGAATTCGATAATCGTCAACATTATCATCATTTTTTTTTTTATTTACAGTTAATCGAACATGCCTCCATCATTCTTCGAAGGAACTTTTAAACAATTTTTTTTTAATTTTTTTTTTTTTTTAATCGAAGTCCAAAATCCTCAACCAAACAACACCCTTCAATTGACACGAGAAGAGAACGAGATCAACTATTCATGGACCTGTAAAAATAATTAATCAACAACTTCCATAAACATTTGATCATTTTTGTGCACGTGCACGGAATTCTGCAAACCGCGGAAAAGGTTGTCGAAGAAACGGATAAGGATCATTAATCGATTGAGCCTATACCGAAACAAACCGAATAATTATCATCAATTGAACAGATGAATGAATCGAGGTTTTTTTTCCGTTTAGTGGTGAATTGAGAGCCTTGTTCGAGCTTACAACACCTGCTGTAGCTAGTTGTCAATGTCGTGATTGAGCTTGCGGACAGAAATATTCATCGTTTCGCGAGTGTTGATGCCATCTGAGTGATCGAAAGAATCGAATGAAGTCGAGAGCTGTTAATTCTATCCGATGTGGACCATTGGCCAAATTTATCGCGAACCGATTACTCATTTATCGCCTTCTACTCAATTTGATATATCAATCAGAGATAGTTCTGATGATTACTTTGATTGGTTTCTTCTTAACCGGTCTAAGAAGATCTTCTACCATATCATCAATTTTTTTGATACGCGCGCGTTAACAAATTTTCGTGGACGTCTCCACATCAATTTTTATGAAGGCATAAGATACGTATCTGAGTTTATTCACGACGATTACGAAATTATTTCGAGTTAATAGATTGAATGTTCCGAGTTATCCGATTTTTTCAAAAGATGCAACCGCACCACGAACAGCCAGAGTGATCAGTTCCCACGATCGAAGAGTAGTCACATCCAAAAATTTGACTTTATTTTCAGATAACCTGTCTGTCTTCTAGGCAGCTTTCAGTAAGCATGCCGGCCAAACTCCGATGTTTTGACCGTCTGCGTTTGCTAACTCATACGAAGATGAGCCATACCTTTTAAGCACCGTACAAGGTAAATATTGAGGACCTAATTTTGAGTTATAAAACTCAGCGGAGTTAGACAACTTTGTGTTCTTTTTATAAACCGTATCACCGACGGAAAACGGTTTCGCGTGTTTACGTGAACGTAAATTGTAATTCCGAGTAGAGGTTTCATGAGCTTTAATAAGATTGTTGCGAACACTTTCATACAGTTTGGGATGTTCATTACGAATTCTTTCCAGTCTATTCTCTACCGATTGTTCATTTGGGTTTACGAACAACTTATGATCGCATCCCTTTAACACAACTTCCTCACCTCTTGCAACGCGAAATGGACTATACGACGTAGATGAGTGGATTGTCGAATTGATTACTACTTCTATTTCAGATAAACGTAGGTCCCAGTCACGTTGACTGGTCCGCGCGTAAGAACGGATAGCTGTGTTGATAGCGCGGTTGACACGCTCTACCGGGTTTGCTTGCGAATGGTAACGCGACGTAAGCCAATGTTTGATCTGGTATCTCGACATTAATGAACCGAACTCTTTGGAGGTAAAAGTGGAACCATTATCTGTTAAAATTACAGCAGGCACGGAGTTTCGATAAAACCAATGATCTACTAGCTCAGTCGAAAGTGATTTTACCGAGATTTGAGGAAAAGCTTTTATCTGTACCCACTTACTGAATAGATCTAATGCGATCAAGATATATTGCTTTCCACTTTTAGACCGCGGCAATGGTCCGATGTAATCCAGAGCGATGATCTCCCACGGTCTGTTCGGAGTACGCATGTCTCCCATCAACGGTGTTCTAGCAGTGTTTGGAGGTTTTATTTCTTTACAAACCTGACACTTTTTGATATACGACTTTACGTCCTTTGTAATTCCTGGCCAATAATATTGTTGCCGAATTTTGGCCAGAGTTTTCTCTGCACCCTGATGCATGAATTGATCATGTGCTGCGGTTAGAATGTCTCGTTTATGATCTTCAGGAACAACGATTTTCCAATCAAATCGATGATCGGTTAAATCGTCCTGGAAAACATATTTTAAAAGATTGTTTCCATCCAACCGAAAATCTGGGTAATCTTCAGGATTGGTGTCGACCTTAGATTTCAAATCATTATACCATGACGACTTCGAAGTACTTTGGATGGCCATCACACTACGTGAAAGCGCATCGGGTACAACGTTGTCTCGTCCTCGGCGATGAACGATTGTCATATCATACTGTTGTAACGATAAGCTCCACCGACTCAGTCGGGAGGATGTTTTCCATTTGGAACGCATTATAAACGTCAACGCTGACGAATCTGTCACAAGTGTAAAGTGACTACCCTCTATGTACCCTCGAAAGTGTTCAATAGAGAGAAGAGCGGCAAGACCTTCTTTTTCTGTAGCATGATAGGATCTTTCTGGTGTTGTTAGTTTTTTTGAAAAATACTCGATGACGTGCTCCTGATCAGCCAGGCGTTGCGTTAGCACGCCAGCCACAGCGTGGTTACTCGCATCGGTATGTAAGATGAACTCGTGATCAAAATCAGCACTTGCTAGGATAGGTGATGTTATCAGTTTCTCTTTAATTACTTGGAATGCTACTTCTGCCTCAGATGTCCACTTGATGGTCTTATTTTTAGTTTTTAAAAGTTCGGATAATGGAGCAGTTATCTTACTATAATCGGCTATGAATCGCCGATAATAGTTTGACATGCCAAGGAATCTCCTTAGCTTAGTCACTGTCACAGGTCTTTCATATTCTACAATAGGTCTTATCTTCTCAGGGTTTACCTGTAAACCTCGAGAAGAAAGAATGTAGCCGAGGAAAGGTATTTCCTCCAGGCAGAAGTGAGATTTTTCCAGCTTGATTGACAAATTCGCTTGTCGTAAACGCTTGGAGATCTCGGAGAGAAGCCGAATGTGGTCCTCGAATGTCTCTGTGACCAGGACTATGTCGTCCAGGTACACAAAGACATTCGGCTCCAGCTCACCGTTTCCTAACACCCTGGACATAAGCCGCGCCAAGCTAGCCGGACTGTTTAGAAGACCATAGGGACATCGGCGAAAAGCGAACATCCCACGCCCCTGAACACTAAATGCGCAATACTTGCGAGATTCACGTGCCAGGGGTATTTGGAGGAACGCCTCCGTCAAGTCTATGGTCGACAAAAACTTTGCCCGGGGTAACCGGCTCAGAATCCGTCCAGGATGCGGAAGTGGATACGCGTCACGAACGGTTCTCTCGTTGAGCTTCCTTGCGTCGAGACAGAGGCGAATTTGACCAGATGGCTTTCGAATTGGTACTACATTCAGAGACCAATCCGAATTGGACTCTTCAATTATTCCTCTTGCTAACAATCGATCGATTTCAGCAAACAGACCTTCCTGAATTTTAGGAGCCAATGGATAAGGGTATAAACGAATTGGTTTTGCTGATTTAAATTCATCTTTGATCACAATATGGTGTTCACACAAATCGGTAGTGTCCAGATAATCAGAGTCAGCAGTTTTGAAAGATCGTTTGACTTCTTCTAATGACGCTAACTGCTCAAGGCTAAGCCTTGGCTTTTCAGAGTCCGTCAGCTGTTTGACTGGACTGTTAGAAATGGTGGCGATTGCTGGATATATCCCAAAACGTTCCCAAAAGTCAATCCCACAAATCCAATCTTTTGTTAAAGAAGGAGCTACTAAGGTTTTGATGATTCTTGTTTTGTTGTTGTATCTAAAAGGAAGTAAAACTTCTCCGATGACTTCGAGATTCGAGCCATCTGCTGTTCGTAGCTCTACACTATCTGACAAGGGACGAATTTTAACACGATTCAAACGATCAAAGACTCTGGAGTTGATAAAAGTTAAGCTGCTACCCGAATCAAGCAAAGCCTGAATCGGAATGTCATAGATTGTTAAATCTACGTGTGGACGATTATCAAAGATGTTACTTATGGTGATCTTATGAATTTGTGGTTTTTATTCTTCATGCTCAACAGTGTGTCTTGGAATATAAAACTTTTCAAAATTCGTTAAGTCCGGTAATAAATCAAATCCTACAGTTTGCGCTTCTTGAAGTTCCTGCGGCTTTAGGACTTCCTCGACAAGTTTTTTCGGCAATATGGGCAGTTTTCTGAGGTGAAACCTTTAAACGCACACCGATAACAGAAAACTCTACGAGAAATCGGACATGCTTCCAAATCATGGAGGTCTCCACAATTGTAGCATTCTCCTTCCCCAGGTGGTACATAGCTAGCTACTATTCGTTGAAAGTTATTACTTCTACTTGTTCCTAATCCAGGGTCTGAAGATTTGTTAGATGTTTTATTCGTAGTGGGTTTCGAGTAGTTTTGAGATTTGAATTCACTATTCACAAAGGTCTTTTGACCAGATGGTTTCGCGAGTTTCGGATTTGGTTTGGAAAACGGGTTTTTGTTACCTTTATCAGGGAAATTTTTCGGATTTTTGGGACGATCATGACCTTCAATTGGACGAGACAAATTAGGAGATTTTCTACCCTCTGAGATGACATAAGTTTCCTTTTTAGTCGGACCAAACACTCGGGAAAACACTGAAAAGTCTGTTGCATCTAAATCCTTCCCCAAACTTATAAGATCCTTCATTGAACGAACATTCTTCCCGACCAACGATTTTCGTGAGTCGTAGCGTAAATTCGACTTCAAAATTTCCACCCGTTCGAATTCAGGAATAGGGTGATTCATTGCTAAAAACAGTTTTTCCATTTGTAGGACGAAGCTCTGGAAAGATTCTCCCCTTTGTTGTCGAGTTGAGTAAATTTTTGCACGTAATACCGAATCTAAATCTGGGTGTCGAAACTCATTTTTCAATTCTGCTACCAAGTGAGTCCACCCTGTTAATTGATGACGATGCACGGTATACCAATTAAGAGCTGCCCCCTCAAACAAATGCACAGCTGAATCGAACAAATCAAGCGAATTCGCTTGCTCAGAAATGGCAAGTTGATGGACATGATTAATGAACTCGTTCAAACCTAAACCTTGATCATTTCCGGAGTACTTTTTGATTTTCCACTGTGAAACAGGAATCACTTTTCTTCGCGAATAGTTCTGAGAACTCGGGAAAAATCGCGGACTCTGCTCGAACGGCGGTAGCGCGGAAGTTATCTGGACAGGACTGATGTTAAAATTGGGATTTTCTGGAGGTTCGTGGGTAACGACATCAGAAATCGCGGGTACTTCTTCCAAAAACGGATTCGAATCACGATTGGGTAAGAACGGAGCTGAACAAGGAGGAATTTCTTCCTCGGGAAACAAAAACGGATTGGTTTTGTTCAACTTCGGAATTTCGGTAGAACGCGGACACGGAATTGTCTCAGTTTGGACCGGAAGACTAGAAGGGTGGTTCGACGCGGTAGCCTGAAACTGGGCGGTAACGATGGTAGTCAACTTATTTATTTCTTCACGCATACTGCTGTTTTGCTTTGCTAACGCTTGAACCAAAATACCGACATCTTTCATCGCCCTATCGAACTCTTCTTTCGTCACAAATTCTGGCTCAACAACTCGTTTCGGAATAGCACCGGTTTTTCGTTTTTCCGCGAACGTGTATCTATGATTGTCAAACTGTTCGGCCTCATGTTCTTTACCGAGAAACGCGTTTTCGGACCAATAACTTTCATTCAAGAGATCCAAAACTTTTCGAAACACGAGGTCACTTTCGAAACGAATTTCACCGATCGCGTGGTTTTTTATGACGGCTAATCGATGACCTAAGTGGAGTAAACGAGCTTTCAAATGCGACGTCTGACTTCTGGGCAACGAGGTTACCATTTGATGAATTTCGCGATAATTCTTCTTACAAATTTCCAGATCAATTTCGGGATCGATATCGTAGTGAAGTTCAAAATTCTCACCGTCGGCTTCGTCTCGCAAAATTTGCTTAAGCAAACTCGCACGTTTTTGACGCGACGCATCTTCCGCGACGATAACTTTGCGAAGAAGAAGCTCATAGTCAAGCTCCTCCGATTGTAAATCGTTTGGGCACATTGCACTATACACCACCGAGAAATCGGTACCGGAAACCGACGAACGACGCGAACGCATGATAGTCAGAGAAAGAACAAAATTGTCGAGGTCACAAATGCTCGTGGAAGCTGTTGCCACTTAAAATCGCCAAGAAATAGAAAGCACTTTTACTTTTACACCTCGCTCACTTCACGGTCAATATTCACGTGCAACTCAGCTTCGGATAACTTATTTACCGCGTGTTTAAAAATTCCTGTACCCCGAATAATCAGCCTTGTATTTTGTGGCTTTCCCACCGCGAAATAAAAGTCAAAAATTCACTTCAAAAAGCCTTTGATGCGACCAGAGGAGACATTTACTTTTACAAAGCTAAATTTGGAAAACTCCCCCTCCGCCAGGTGAAAGGAAAAATATTCGAAGAATATTTTTCCTCTCCTGAGAACCTTTTGGTTGGGCGCCAGGTGAAACTTTGCTTTTTCCCCAGGAACGGGTTCAGCCCAGAAGGGGCTGCCCAGCAACACCCAGTCCCTGGTCTAAAGCCACGGGGACTAACGGGTTTGGGCGCTCAAGGCCTCTTTTGTTCCTGGGTCTCAGGGCGTATGTTAGGCTGGGGGAGTTTTCGGATGGGTGGATTCCTACAACAAAAAGTTACCTTGGTTTAAAGCTGGTTTATTCGGCGAATTCTTACTGTCGGATGGAAAGCACACGGGATCGGGATGGTAGCGGGGCAATCGGCTCACTCGGTCAAACGTCTTGATCGTCAGACACCGGGCGATGCCTGGATGACAGGGGAAGGAAGCGCGGTACCACGCACCACACTCACGGCACGGCTGGGCAATCCGGTCTCTCTACCGGGCTTGGATAGGCAACCCACACACGCGCCTACGGGACCTCTCGGCTGGACCGTCGTCGCACCGGACGCAACGTATGGAGACGCCTGGATGGGACGGGAGCAGTGCGATACCACGCACCACGCTAACGGCTGGCTGTTTCTGTCTCTCTTCTTGATCTCGCTGGCAGACCAACCACGCGCTTTCGGATAGGCGCGCACCTCGGTATGCGGTTGGGCCACGGGATGGGATGAAAGCGATAATGCGGTACAACGCACTCGAGGCTGGCTGAGGCTGTCTCTCTCCGGTTGGTCGCACCTCGATTTGCGCACACGGGTGTTGGCGATGTTCGGGGACCACTCACCACGCGTTGTGTGTCGTTTGTTGGAATTGCACACACACGATTCTTCGGATCAGTTTAAGCTCCGTCTAACCACACACCACGGAACGTCTCGAACCACCACTGACTCGGAATGTGGTCTTTGGGAGCGATCGCAAGGCACGTCTCAACTCGTTCACCGCCGGAAACCAAGAGACTTGGTGATGCGCTTTGACTCACCAAGAAACCTCGCATCTCGATGTTCGCTGCTTATCTGCGTTCTTCCAGAACGCGTGGTTGTCGTCGGTGTTGCGTTTCAAGCTTACGCAACGCTTTGGGCCATGTGCGTTTCAAGTTTTGGCCTACTTTGCGCTGATCACCACGTGTTCGAATTCGAATCCGCCGTTGTCTTTCTAATCTAAGCTATTTATAATGTTTTAACCTAACTCCAACCCATCAGTTACTTTATTCAAAAAAAAAACCAATCAATGTTACTCGTTCGGTAACAGATAGGAGCGATAAAGAAAATCAGATATGGCTTTTCCTGGCTGATTGTAAATTCCTTTCATCAAGACTTGTATGCAAATCACACCTTTTCAAAATGGTCGAGTAAAAGAGACACTGCGTAGAAAGGTAGATATTGACGGAAAATTCCTGAAAAGTACCTACAAATTTTTGTAAATTGGGCATTTGAGAGCGTTTTGTAACAAAAATGGAACGAATTAGTCCGAGTTCAGTAGGGGTATGGTGTACGGTTTCCCTGTATTTTACAGGCGCCTTTACTTTTAACAGCTTCTATAGCTTGTTTGATATGCTGAGTGCTTTTTAATCCACAATTACTTTTGCCGAGGTCTTTTGAAGGCATATAGAGGATCAAATCAATAAAAAATTGAAATACCTATAGAGAAACTTATGTGTCTTTCTTACCCGATCTCCCTTTTTATTTCAAAACGCCAAGCTCGTCAACCCAAATGTGCTGGATTTTCTCCGGGTTGGCAATCAGAAGTTTTATTAATATTTCACCATTGAAAACGGTTGAATTTTTCCGAAAATCCTGTGGATTATGGACTATTCTCTGAGTAGTAAAAAAAATTCATCAAATGGAGCATCCTCAAAGTTTTTGTTTACTTTTGTGAGACCTGGTTTGCTGTAAATAAACAAAAGATCTCAAAAGTGGTGTTATTTTGAAATATTTTTTCAATAATTATTAGTCTAAATTCAAGTGATGTTGTTCGAAGATTCAGACCTCAAAGTCTTTTTAAAAATGAATAAATATAAGATAGCTGTCAAGTCAATTAATTGCATCAACAAAAGTAAAACTATAACATTAAATATCAGTTATGTTCAACGTGGTATTTTAAGTTCGCTTATCAACTTTTAAGCTTGACAATCTTTAGGTTCAAATCTTTCAAATATTTCATTGACATTTCATTCAAAAAATGAAATTTTTTTAAAGTATTTATGGAAAGCTATCAGCCTATTTTGAGAAAACACGCTTTAACATTGTTATTTTTGGCACTTTTCTAAATATTTTCCAAGTATTTGTATTTGTCTTTTGAATGTAAAAGTATGATATTTAAGTTAAAAAAAAAGAAAAACTCATAAAATATAGTTAGAAATATGATGAATCGTTTGGCATCATTAACTCAACATCGACCATTTTGTCACTTATACCCCTTTGGTTCTGAGGAACTCATATACAAGTTTTTTGAAATGAAAAATTTTGAAAAATAAAGTTTAGTTTCGCATCCCACTTTTATTTGAATCTGTATGGATGTGTGGATTTATCATCGGAATTCTAGGTAAAATCTGGATCCAGTTATCTCTTTAACTCTATAAAGTTAATCATACTGACAAAACTACCTTCTTAGTTCGGAAATTTGGAATCGGAAATTTGTATCGATCCTTTGAATTTGAGTTAATCAGTTGACTCCGAAGCGTGACTTTCGAATAAAAAAAAATTTACAAATCTACGGCAACATGCTGAAGCTTAAATTATAAATCCAGATTTAAATCCTTCTCCTCAAATCTGAAACTTAACATATTATTCTGAGTATCGATTTAACTTTATTGTTTAAATTCAATTCGATTTCTTATTAAAAATCTGGGAATTTTTATCGATATCAGGATTGCGTTTCATTGCTTTTTATTGCTTTGTTCTGTTTCTTTTTAGAAAACACTAATTTTTACAGGTATTTTTACAATTGGCAATCGAAACATTTTTTAAGCAATAGTTTTTGAGATATAGAGTGAATATTGAAGTTGTTTCGTCACGCGAGGGAATTTTTCAAGGCCTTAAAAATATTTTACAGGTTTTAAGATTTATGTTCTATGCTTCAAAATGGTGAAAAGAAAAGTGCTGGATATTTATTTATAAGAATTAATAAGGTGTATAGTTTGTCGCGATTTTCTTGAAAAATGAAGGAAAAAATGAGAAATTAAAAAAAATATATTTTTTTTACCCAAGCCAATCGCGCAAAAATGCAAGCCGTTCGACAAAATGGTTGAAATATCTTATCGATGTATTTTGAGGGAAATACGCTTGGAACATGAAATATGAAAAAAAAAATATGAAAAATACACAAATTCAGATGTTTAAAAAAATTCATAATAGGTAATGATACTTTTTGAAGTAATCATTTGGAAATTAAATATTATACTTACAAAATGTGATGAACTGAATTCCTAATATGGAAACCATTTATTATATTTTTTTTCATAAAATTATAAAATCATAGATCACATCTTTGTCGTATAAAAGTTATCAGTTTCTAGCATTTTCAAAGAAATTTTACGAAAAAAAAAATCGCCAGAAAAACAGAAATTATGCCTTAAAGATCAATAGGCGCATTTAGCCCGCACCGTTTGAGGTTCGAAAATAAAGATAAAATTTATAATAAAATCCTTTTCTCGAAAACTGCAAGAGATTAAACATAAAAATTATACCATTTTTTGCAAAACAGTTGTCTGTTCATCTGTATATAGATTTGAAATACATGTTTATTGAACTTTTCGATCAAATTGAAATTTTGCTTTATAGGAGCATATAGCCTTCTTTTCACTTATATATTATTTAATCGTGTCATGTAACTTATATTACACTTAGTACGATTTATGTAGTTGATTGCTCATTTCAACCTTTTTATGTATCACACAAGGGATTCGCATTTTCGGCGCTTGGTTGTCTTATATTAATATTTGTCTATAACTTTTTAATAATTTACTATATTACAATACGGGTAAGAGTAAACAAAATGAAAACTTTTATTGGTGAAAATGCATCGTCCCTCACCGATTTGGCTTTATTTCAGGATAACTGATTGTGATGTATATAAAAAAGATCCTGAGTTTTGGTAAATCGGACCACACCCCCCTGCCCTCAGACTTGAAGCTCCCCTCATGCATAAAAATTTAGCCTTTTTTCTGCAAAAAACAGATTTTTTTTATTTGTGAATATCTCTGAACTGTGTAAGCTACAGATGGGTTAAACCAATAACTAAATCTTCAAAACAAGGCTTCTACGATTTCTGAGAAATTTGCAAAAGAAAACATCTGATTTTGGATTAAAAAAAAGGCAAAATCATAAAAATTTTCGATCATTCCATCTCAAAAGTTGAATATCTTCACAACGGCGTAAATTCTTTTGGGTGAATGAGTAATTCATATGTAATATTTCACACTGACCACCATAAACCGTGCCATCAAAATAAAAAAGTGAGGGCCTTCTGTGGTAATCGTATTTAAGGTTTTAAAATAGAATAAATTTTGAGACTAGCAACTAACTTAAACTTATCAATGGCATACGGTTGACAATAACTTTATCTTCAAAATATAGGTCTTACCTCAATTAGTCAAAAGTGTACCCTGAGTGAATCCTTTTCCGCCATTTCACAGAACAATTTTTTTCTTTTTTTTTTTGTAGCGCTAGGGTGCGAAGGTACCCTCGGTCTGAAATTATTCTTTTATATACTTCTTTTGTTTTGCATTCTATCTCTTGACTACTAGGACGTGACCGGCGCCGTTATTTGTTTAAAGAAAGAGCATTATATTTGTTCATTGTGAATGTGCTGTAAATCCCAGACACTATTCTTTTGACCCCTGGAAATTGAGGGCCTCGGTCAATCACGGATTAACACCTTCCACGGTTTCTGAGATATTTACAAAAAAATTGCTGTTTTTTGCGAAAAAGGAAAAAAATTTAAGAATGGGAGGGGGGGGGGGGGGGGTTCGATTTACCCAAACTTTTGATTTTTATTATTCACATATATATTTTTCCTTCGAAGATAAAATCACTCGCGCTTTTCGGGAAAGCAGATCAGCAGCCTTGGATTGCGCAGTTTATTCAACTCATTTCTACTTATTTTCAAAAAATTATTTTGAAAACGAGAGCTGTTAGAAAAATGGCTGTGACAGAATTTGTTCTTAGCCCACAAATAAGTTACATTCTTTGCACCTTGGAAAATGAGCTTTTTCCCTGATGAAATTTGTGTCAGTACAGAAATAACTTTTCACCATCTTTTTAGCGTTTACGACTTTATCTACGATGCAGTTGGCTGACAGTTATTGAAAAGCTTATTCGATACAAGTGTGTTCGATGCTTATTCTTGGGCTCGAAGTCGCCGAAAGCAACTGACTTGCCAACTGAGCTGTACCACGAGCTCACAGCAATTACTAATTTAGTTATTTAATATGAATTTCATTTAAAAGAAACCGAACTTAAAAGGTTCCTTAGTTTTAACAGTTTTAGTCCTAGGAAATTTATCACTTATCAAATTTTTGGAAATTACTTTGGAAAACACTATTCGGTTAAATGTTGCTTCTTTTAGTATAGAAAAATAACTCCAAATCCATAATATGAATGATCAATTAGAGCTTTAAAATGCTTACTTCGTATTTATTGTAAATTATACAGTGAGCGAAATAAGAATAGTACCACAACGTGTTATTGTTTAACGAATAAATCAAGCATAAGTTTACTTTTTTTGGACGTAGCAATTGACGATGAGGACCAAAATATGAAAAAAGGGTGCGAAATAAGAATAGTGGGCCACTAGTGTTTTTCATCAAAAACAAGATTATTTCAAAAAATTTACTGGGTAAAAATGAATAATACTACGAATTATTTAAATAGATAACTGCATTTTAAGGAGTTTTCTAGAATTCCAAAAGTTTTCAAAGGTTTTAAAAGGGGGTTTTAAGAGATGCTCCTCTAGCGTTAAGGAATTTGATATTTCAGCGGTTACACTTTATCAAACTCCTTGATTTTGTCATAAACATTCATTAGTGTGATGCAAAATGATGAAATTTAGATTTGAGGAAGAATTTGATGTCGAAAAACAGGCAATGCAAAAATACTAAGAAATTCTTAGATTAATAAATAAAAAAATTAGAATTGCATAAAGGTCACTTAAAGTGAATTTCTTGGACCGATAATCATAATAATGTTGTAATTTTCGGTGGAACTTGATGGACCAGACGGCTAGCAGTACTATTGGTATGATTTGCAATTGAATCGGAAATTGAGATAAGCAGGAGTTTTGGCAGTGGTATATTCTTGTGCTGGTGATTTTTTGCAAATTCGGAAAAGAAGCATTATTATTCACTTTTACATAGTAAACTTTTAGAAATAATCTTGTTTTTGTTGAAACACACAAGTGGTAAAAGTATTTTTGTAGAAGTAGATTTTGGAGATTTTCAATCTTTCATATTTCAATAAGCAGAACACATAGTGGTACTATTTTTGTTTTGCTCACTGTATATTCATATTTATTTTCTATAAACATACACCCAGCTTTTTAGATATTAAATTCAATTAATTTAAGTTTCTATTTCCTATCCATTATCATAGGTGCCCCTCAAAGAAATGCCCTAGAGATATTTTCACTAACGAGCTCAGCAAACTTCTTAATCGTGTTCATAGCTCGAATGTTTGGATAGGAAGTTACACTTATTAAGATTATTGAAATTTCTCCGAAGGCTCAACCCCCTTCAGTCTCACAAAACCGTTCGAAGGAATCGGCTTAGCAGCACACCATTAACCGACGAAGAACGGCTGCCGAGAGCCAAGGTTCTGGGAACGGGCTGTCAATGAACGTTCGTTGTCTTCTGGGAATCCTCTTCTCTTGGCCTCTTCATCTCTGGACTTGTGAATCACTTGAGCTCTTTGGCTGTAGGATTGAATCCTTCGTGTAGCATTTAATTTATTCAATATAGAGGTAAAACATACAAATGGATAACTGTTGCCGTGCTGAGAATCGCCCACCTTCCACAGCACGAACATTTTAGATTTGGTTAGATGGAAGATTTTTGAGACTTCAGCTAGCCTAGCTTTGTTTGATTTCGAGAGAGATCGGTAATTGGTGGGGTGTTTAAATGGAAAACCAGCCAGTCAGATTCCGCCCGGGCAGCAAGGATTGATGTCTGGCTCCTGAGAGAACTGACATGATATCTTCATTAGCTCGATAAACCTAGCCCGATAGACAACAGAACAGCTAGCAAAACATGGCATCCAGCATTGTGTTCAATCCGTTTTCCTCTAGCATTTGGGGTCTTCATTCGTTCTTGCTCATTTAGTTAAAACATTGGTTCAGCGGAGCGTAAAGTGGAACTTTGTCGCCCCCGCAAAACCGGAAATTGAGTACTTTATTATTCATGAACGGTAGGTGTCTGAGCCTGTCGATGATGATCGGTTTTACAACGCTCTTCCCCCGCTCTCTAGACGTTGTTGAGGATGTTTACGTCCTGGTGATGTTTCTTGGCAATGAATTTCAGAACGGGGAGGTTGAAAACTGTCTAGTGAAAACTGTTTCGATGTTCTCAGTTGACATCGATTTGAATCTTTATGTCTCTGTCGAACAGATACATTAATTCCATCTCGAAGATCCGGAGCTAACTTATTCATGTGAGAACCAAGCATTCAATATCTCGAATTGAATTCATATCGGGGCAAGGTTTTGAAAAACAACTCGTCCACAAGATTTTTCTTTTTGTTTTATCTTCAAAATCACAAAAAACTAGAATTTAAAACAAAGTTTAATTGTGAGAAGTACAAATCATGGACAGATACATGTGTTAGTATTTAGTATTATTTCCATGACTCGAATTGGATCTCATGAAGATTGGCGGTGTCCGTCTTAAAACTCTGAATTGAAAACTCAGAATTCAAATCTGAGAGCTCAAATCCCAGGATTCAAAACTCTGAACTTAAATCTTAGAACTAAGAACTTTCTACTCATATCAGAAAATACGCTACCCAGAAATAAGATTCAAGCACTCAAAATTAAAACCTTGCATTCAAAATTCAGTATTCATAATTAAGATCTTAGATCTCAGAACAAAAAATTTAAAACTATAATCTCAGGATTTAGAATTAAGAAATCAGAACTCAGACCTTGGAATTTTTTTTTTAAATTTTTTCTTAGATCTTGGCACTTAGAAGTCATAACTCAAGGCTCAGAACTCAGGACCAACGATGCCACATTTTGATCGGTATTATCAGTGTATCTCTTTCTATTATATTAAGACTTTTATGGGTGAGAATACACTCATAATACCGATCAAAATGTGGCATCGTTGCTCAGCACAAAGAACTTAGAACTCAGGGCTTTGAACTCAGAGCAGTCTATAAATCAGCTTTAATAAGAAACCTTTAGAACCAAGATTGCCCAAATCACACAAAACTCTGTAATTTTACGAATTTTAAGCAAATTTTCATCACAGAATCTGTGTCACTGAACACAGAATTCTGCGAATTTTCACAGATTTCACAGATTTTTTTTTATTTTACACGTGTTTCCAAAATTTGATGTCAATAAAAAGTTCGGATTTCTAAGGAAAGATTGGAAAAATGTAATAAGATAAGTAAGGTTAATTGATTTTGCTCAAGTAAACTAATGAAAAGACCCAATTTTTCATGAGTTTTGAATTAAACTTAGCGTCACAGAAAAGCATCATAGAAATTTTAGGCAAAATTACAGAAAGTCTAAATATTCATTCGCCAGAACACAGATTTTTTTCGGCAACCTTGGTCAGAACTCAAAATTTATAAATAAAAACAGAAAACAAGACCTCATACCTCAGAAGTCGGAACTGAGAACTCAGAACTCATTTATTATAACACTAAATTTCGAATTTAAATCCCAAAACTCTGATCAGAATACAATATAAAGAAAAAGAACTAAGCCCTCAAAATTGTGAAATCACAAACTGCGATATCCAAACTCTGAACTTTGATTTGAAACATGGCGATCAGAATTTAAAAAGTTGAGTTCTAATCTAAGTTATCAGATCTCCTCCGGTCTTAGATCTCAAATCTTCGGAACTCTTCGATTCAACTCTCAGAACTCAGGATGCAGTTTTTTTTAGGACTTGATTGACAATTTATTTTTAATTCCCTAATAGATAAGGTATGTATGATACGCTTCTCAGAACGATAATTGTATGTTTGCTATTCGAAGTAACTTATACAATTTGTTTTGATTTTTTTTGTCGATGGAAATAACTCACTTTACCTTCCTTTACGGTTCAAAAAAGACGTTAAGCTTGTTAAAAAATCATGTTTTTGATCAAATATCGTAACCATCTCAGTTCAAATAATGAATTTTCACGAGGTCAGGTAAATTTAACGTGATTTAATGATTCATTTGAAGTAAAATATTTTTTTTTAATTTAATCATATGCTATGATTGGAAATACAAGATTTTTTTTAATTGCATTAGGAAGCGTAAAAAAGCCTATAAAGAGATAATTCAGAATTTCATTGTGCCATATTACAACATTAAATGGACCATATGTGCAGATTCCAAAGTTTGGAGTTAATCTAAGTGTCGTATTTGATTTTTTATAATATTATTTCATAGTTAAATTTGAAACTTTGGAGAAATTATTCTCAGTGTACCGAAAAGCGTTAAGCCAAGCTTTATTTGATAATCTGGTTTGTGGAGCTTCTCTTTGAAGAAAAGTTAGAAAATTTAGTGAATCTAGATCGAGATGGAAATGGTGCATTACGAGTTCTATCGACATTAAGTGAAAAAGCTTCGTTCATAAGTTTTAATTGTTTTAAAATGTTTAATCAAGAATTTAATAAAAGCATTTTTGGGTTTCATATTTGCTTATTGAGTTTTTGAGATATTGGATGATATGAATAAAGCTCTAGTAATTGCTTTTGCTATTTTCGAACAATATTGTGAGTCAAGTAGTTCGAATGGCATGGTTTTTTTTTTTAATCCGGAGCAGGTTGAAATAAAATTTTTTATTCTGCTTTTTTATATCTAGTTGCTTTCAAATTTTGCCATTCAAAAGTTCGAGCTAAGTAAAAGCTATCGAAGCAATTGCTATTTGCTTATTCATACCACATATTAAAATAACAAAATTCAATCATAAATTAGGGCAGAACAAATTTTAAATCCTTCTTTTGTCAACATCACGAGGCGCGGGAGGGGGGCGAGGTATTGGGAAAGCAATTTTTTAATAAATTTTATCATATTGGCAGAATTTTGCTTGCAACAAACTTGCGTACAATAAACATTACACAAATATTTAAAATTAAGTTATTTTTAATCGAAAAGTGGGAAAAATCTCGCATTTACATGATGATACTATTCACATCTTCCATAGTATGACATACGATCTTTCAACTGTTTGAATTATCAAAGATTATGTTAATTTTTCAATGAAATATCTTAATGCCTACTTGTACTCTCCTGTGGGATTTGCAAAACATATTTAGGAACATGGAATAGAAACTTGATATTCGTTACCTCGGCATGACGGCGATGACGTAATTCCCTTTTGTGATGACAGTTCGCACATCCTGTTTACAAAATTTTACGAATGAGAAATGGGGTGCGGCGAAATTTTTCGTGTAGCTGCACGGCCAAGAAATTTAATGCAAAACTCAGTTTGAGAATAGCTAAAAACCAAGTTCCATTTTGTTCCAAGTACTTTTCAAGCCATATTCCTTGCAATTTGTGCATTGACTTTCGTAAGGAATTAAGGCATCTATCGCCAAAAAAAATTACCTGACATCTGTTACAATGATGAACATTGGTCTTGAAAATCATCACAAAACGAAAAATTTCCTTATTCAATTATTTTTTATGTTATTTTGAACGATTTTTAATAAACATGTCTAGGTGGGGCAAAACGCGTTATGTCCGTTTATCTTTAAGCATGTTTCATATTTGTTTAAATTTGTCTGCAGTTCCATCACAACAATTTTAAAGATATTTATAAGTTGTATTGGAAAACATAACTTGAATATAAACGAATATATTTAAAATTCCTAAATTTAATATAGATTTAATTAACTATTCACAAGAATTTCAGTATATCAGGCAGCAAAGCGCGTAGCAATACATTTTTCCATCTGTGAAGTAGAATAGAAATGTTTTTACCTGGCAAACACTTTCGGAGGCACTTGGATCAATAAACACTTATTAAACGTTAAACGGCGCGATTGGGTACACACATATGCGCATTATGCCCCTACTGAATCTGAAATCCAATTTTCTAGCTACTCTTCAAACTTCATTAAATTTGTGGCCTTTTTTGACCTTCTAGTTATTTTAACTATCAGATTTAGACAAAAAATAAACCAAACTTCCAAACACAATCGAAAATTAAAGTTAATCTTTCAAATGTATTCTAAAACAAGGATTTCTTCTTAACGTGGGCATTATGCCCCCTCTTCCCCTATACCGAATCGATTGTCTGGAGGTTTCCACCTACTAGTATGACAACACAATTTAAGGACAGAAGAATGCAATATAGGAAAATTCCCCGGTAAACATACTGGAAGAAAAGGCTGAGCTATTCCTAGTTTTAACGATATGATATTTTCGAGGCAAAAAAATATCGTAGAATATTTAGTTTGACTTTTAAGCTTGAATCCATTTATTCCAATATTACTATTTTCAGCTGGATCAACAAACGGAATGATTTTTTTGTTATTATTTGATACTATAAACATCTAATTTTTAAACAACTAATCTCCTTTTTTTTTAAACCCAAATTGAGCTGAGAACTATTGCTAAAAACGTGTGAATGAGAATTAACTGAGGACCCAAATATTTGCTTTGCTTCTCATCGTGTAGAATGTGAAAGTAAGGAATCGAAACAGGAATAGTGAAATGTCAAAAACAGTGAGGCCAGGCAGTGCGTTAATCGACCTGTTGCCTTTCTATTTATCGCAATGGGTCGATTCGCGATGACGTATTTTCCATTTTGTGGTGACAGTTCGCACGTCCTGTTTACAAAATTTTACGAACGAGAAATGGGGTGCGGCGAAATTTTTCGTGTAGCTGCACTGTCAAGAAATTTAACTCAAAACTCAGTTTAAGGATAGCAAAAAAACAAGTTCCATTTTGTGAATTAAATTTACCGCATTTTTTGGTTTCTCATGTTTATCTCTTTGGAAATGAACAGAAAGTTGAAAATTCGTAAAAAAATTAGAAAAGGAGGTGTGTTTATTAAAATGTTTCAACATGTTTTCAAAACCCTTCTTCAACAAATATGTTCTGGACCAACCCACTTTGCATTGAATATTCTGGGAAAGCGCGTCTACTTGAAAAAAAAAATCCCATCAAATGTCCAAATATGGAAACTTCTAAAGAATTCGAATGTGCCGAATTGATTGTCCGGAATTTTCTTGTATTATTTTGACCAGAAGCTGTAACACTATTCAGGGACAGAAGAATATAATATAGGAAAATCCTCTGGAAAACATTCCGAAAGAAAAGGCTTCCTATTATAAATTTGTAAGATATGATATTTTCGAGGAATAAAAATAACGTCAGTTAAACCACTGACATGAAACTTATAGTACAAAATTACTCTCAGTTTTTGGCTAGAAGCCTCCTATTGTCGACATTGCGCGGCAGCAATTCGAGCATTAAAATTTTACTGGTATCGACATTTCCGTTAAATTTCGAGCAGCGCCAAAAATCGTGACCGATTGCCCAGTCAGTGGTCAGTGGTTTAACTTTTAAGTTTAAGTTCATTTATTCAAGCTGGAATTAACAAACAAAATGATTGATTTTTCATTATTTGATACTTAAAACATCTAATTTTCTTTTTAATTTTATTTATCCCAAAATTGAGCTGAGAACTTTTGCTAAAAACGTGTGAATCAGAATTAAATGTGGACCGAAATGTTTGCTTTGCTTCCTCAGCGTGTAGAATTGGAAAATAAGGAATCAAAACAGGAATCACGAGATGTCCAAAACAGTGAGGCCAGGCAGTGCGTGAATCGACCTATAGTTTCAAACCTTCTTCCCTAAAAAAGAGACAGGCTTTCTCTACAAAATTATTTTACTTAAATACTTTTCCACTAATTGTCATGAAATTTATTTGTCACATCCCAGTTTTATGTGGTGATTTTATTTGATGTATTTAGGAACCTTTCACGTTTTTGGAGGGGAAGGAGTTCCCATCAAAGTTTCCGAAATCGCAGCAATAATTAATTTGCAGACAGTACAATAAGTTTTTTTTTCTATCAGTTGTTGTTTTCGAAATAACTTTTTATAAATGATAAATAATTCATCCTATAAACTTGCTCACTTTTTATACAAAACTATAAGGACTAGTTCTACACTATAAAATAACTGTCATTTCAAAAGTCGCGTGGTGTTCGACCAAATTTTGGCTGCGTACTGTTGTTTACATCCAAGTCAGATAAGCGTTGTCGTTTTTCGCACAAAAATCTGAAAAACGTGTAATTACACCCGGGCAAAGAAAACGGATTGTGCACAAATGGAACACTTTGAGTGATCTTTCAACAGAAAACTAGCCAAGGAAGAAGGTGTGAGTGTCGAAGCATTTCAAACCGCGTTGAGAAAGTATGGAAAATAGAAAATACCGTAAACTGGGGGAACTTTGATCACTTTTTTCATAAATTTTTGAATATTTCGGAAGGGGTTAATTTTTCGTAACACCTAAAACCTTTAAAACACTTACTGAGGTGAGAAGTATTAAACATGATCATTGATTGCAGTTAATTCAATCGACATTGGTAGTAAAAATTAAATGTTTGTTAAAAAACCAGACTTCGAGTTTCGGGGTAACTTTGATCACTATTGTTTTTACGTATCTCAACATCTTCAAATTTATTGTTTTGATGTCATTTAGCAAAGAAGGCTCAAAACATTAATAACTGTAATTTTTTTTTGGACTCAATTGAATTTTTCAACGTTTTTTTTTTTCAAAAATAAATATACTCAAAAGGTGGACAATGTTGCTGCATACATTTCGGGGCAAAAATTATATATATTTTTCAATATCTTTTGGCCTCAAAAACAAATGAAATTTGACCTTAATGCAATTATGATTTTTAAATAACATTTAAAGTAACGTTAAAAATCTCTTCACAAAAACCCAATTCAGCTAATTTGTAACTCATTTTATAGATGATTATCTGCAAAAATTTCATGTTGATCAAAGTTACCCCGCTGATCAAAGTTCCCCCAGTTTACGGTACTTCGCAAATTCCCCAAGACGCGGTAGAAAATCTGACCCTACTAACCATACAATGGACAGAAAAATCAATAAATATTACAAACGGCATCAGTAAAGGATGTGGCTAAGGAACTATTTATAAAATAACTTTCATTTCAAAAATCGCGTTGTGTTTAACCAAATTTAGGCTAGGTACTATTGTGAAGTGAGCGTTATCATTTATTGTCGTTTTTCGCAACAAAAAAATCTGGAAAAAAGTGGAATTACTTTCGAGCAAAGAAAGCGGATTGTGCACAAATGGAACACTGTAGAAAACTAGCCAAGGAAAAAGGTGTGAGTGTCAGAGCAGTTCAAACTGCGTTGAGAAAATATGGAGGACAGTGTTCTTTTGCAGAATCCCGCGACGTGGTTAAAAATTTGGCCCTGCTGACTCTACATTGAAAAAAAATCAAGGGATATTACAAACGGCATCCTTCAGCATCAGTACGGGCTAAGAAACTAGATACCTTATCGACTAACGTTATGCGTCCCAAAGGTAGAATTGGACTTCAGACTCATTGGAAGCAGAAAAAACCAAAAAGGAGTACCAAACAGGATGAATCCATAATACCGACACTCAGGCAAATTCTTATTACAATTTTCATAAGATGCCTCTTATGAACAGCTGTTTAGAGTGTAAAATTGTTTTTCATAAGAATCTTATGAAATTCTTCTAATTCTCATACGAAGTTCTTATGAAAAATAGAAGAAACGTCATTGTGAAAAAATGATGAACACATTCATTCCATCAGTCATGTATTTCGTCGTCGTCAGAAGAACTCACCATTTGAAAAAGTTACAACATTTATTAAATACTTTGATGTATTTTTTTACATCTAAATGGTAAGTTTGAGTTGAAATTTATTTTTAGTTGAAAATATTTATAAACTCAATAGGAACATTTTATGCTTTGTATACTTTTCAGCTTGGTTGCCGGCAAAAACCGCGAAATCGAAGGTCCAAGGCGCAATAAAACTTTTTTTGGAACCGGGTGTTTAAAACCAGCTGATTGTCGCCATAATGTTTTTTCATACGAATTAAGCAGAAAATAAAATAAAATGAAAAATAATCTTCAATTATTTTAATTTTATGCGACATTTCTTTTCCCATAAGAATATCTTATGAAAAGCAACAACCCCTCATTGAAACCGGTGTTCATTCTTTGAGTTCATTCCATCATAAGACAATCTTATGAATTTCATTGTTTTTTCTTATGGCGCCACTTCATAAGAGAATCTTATGGCCTACATAATAGTATTTTTCTGAGTGGAGGGCTCGGAGACTTTACGACAAACTTCTGACCTAGAAATCGGGTTGTGTTATCAAGTAGGTACCTCTGGTAGCACATGCATAAATCTTAAAATTTTCAGAAAATACAAAAGCATAAAAAAATAGACTTAAAATGACAAAAAATTACTAAAATCATTCAGATCAATGATTTAAAATAACAAGTGTTTCAAATGACATAAAAATTATACACAAAAAATAAAGTTTTAAATGTGAATAAAACAGAATTGACAGTAATTTTTTTACGTCAGATATTTACATAAAAAGACAATACTAACAATGTTTTATTAATTGAAGAAAAAGTTCAAAATAAATTGAGGAAAAAACCATACCATTTTTGGCAACACGAAGCGTTTGGGCGTGTTACCAAAATCAAAATGAGCCTGCGTTGTGAGCCGGCGCCGAATCCTGTTGGAAAACCCAATCCCTGGAACCAAAATGTCGACGTTCCCACGGTTCGACGACATTCTGTAGTACTAATTCCCGACATGTATTTTAGTTGATCTTCACTCCTTCAGGGACAAAAACCAACGGAGTCCGGACATTATGGATGATTCCGGCCCAAACCATCACCGATGCTGGTTTCTGTCGCCGGATGGCCATCAGCAAGTCGGCATGGCTTCGTGATCTGTCTGGCAACCAAACTCTGTCGTTCTGTTTATTCACGAACTGCTGTATGGTGAAAAGTTTATCATCGGTAAACACGATATTTTTCAACCTTCCTTTCGCGGCCCTCTTCAGCAGCGCCTTCGCGCTTTTCACCCGTTCTTGTTTCTGCTTCACCGTAAGGTCTTGAACCTTTTGGATCTTGTAGGGCTTGGTCTGAAGTTCATCTTTCAAGATCCGACGGAGACTTTGATCCGATATGTTGAGATCCCCTGCCAATTTAGTTGCACTAAGTACAACGAGGATTTTTCTTATGGCGCTTCTTAACGATCTTCACCATGTCACCACAGTAGATCGGCGTCCCCCACCATACCGTTTTTTTGGGCTCCAGGTATCTTTTAACTGTACGATGTACAAAACTTCTGCACACACTTATATCGGACAGCTCACGAACTATGCCCTTCTGCCATTTTTCAGCAAGGAAAAAGGCAACCACAGCGCTACGTTTCTGTTCGAGATCCATTTTTTTTTTCGGATAACACCTGATTACAAAAGTAACACTTACATCCAATGTTCACTTAATGTAAACAAAGCGACGAGGGGTCGTTCAAAACTGTTTCGTGTGCAAGGAAACATGTACTGTTGAAGTAATGTAGCAGTTGAATTGCCGGACCCTGTATTAAAGTTAATAGAAAACGATTTTATAAAACTGAATTAAAAACTATTGTTGCTTTGATGGTTCACGTTTCAGCCAATTGGATGTTAAGATAATATCTATTAGGGATTCCTTAATGTTTTTAATTTTATATTTGACTCAGTACTTTCATCAGAAGCGAAAAAATCAAAACATGTCATAACTACTCTTACACCTGTGTTGATTTCCATTTTCCCTCATTCATTCAAAGCAGCTGTCACATTTAACGTCAAAGCTTCGACACAATGTAGCGGATCGATAACGTAACACCGCGCACGCTAACCAATGATCGGATGCCACTTCGTTGACCGGAATTTGCCATAGACCAAATCGCTAAAGCTACACTTCCTTTTCTACTAGCAAAACCAACGCCAAAAAGACACATCCTCAATCAGAGTTCGATCCCATTCGAATGAACCAGCTGTCATTTGGCATTCGATTCGACTCTGTGTCAGGGCTCGAGCCGCTGAAATATGTCGCTGGTTAAAATTTATGCCCTGCACGATTTATAGGAACACGCGCTAGAGTCGAGTAGCGTCGCACAGTTGACAGTCCTAGGCTTAGTCGATTGAAAAAGAGGTAAAAAAACTAGAAATACACGAACTATCGAAAACACAGCGCATACTAGTGCTCTGGAATTTTAGTTTCCAATTTCCCTGGGTTTTCCCTTCAATTTGATCCCGTGCTGCCGCCTCACAAAGACTAGCCTAGCTGTCTAATCAAACATCAAACGGCTCCGGGTGCCACTCCCCGAGTTGGACCTAGTCGATTGAATGTGAAAAGCTGCTCCCGAATATAAATGGGGGTTTGTCAGGGCGAAAAGGGAAAAAAAGACCTTTGCCAGAGTATTTTCCAACCACCCGGATAATGTGCGATAGATTTTGATTTTCACACGGCAGCCAGCAGCCACGAACGCAATCAACAATAAACATTTTTCATTATGATTCGGTCACTAGCAATTAATATCAAAAACAAACTTGTCGAACAAGGCTTAGACCAACAACAACAACAAACGGCTAGGTTCACATCTCACCTAGGCTGGAGCAGAATAAATCGGAGGGAAATTGAGGATGAAATGGGGGTGTTTCGGAAAGCGATTAGACGCAGACGAAATGTACACAGTTGAATTTCTATCGTTAAATCAAATTGTGCAAACATAAAAATATGTTTGATGACGATACAACAACATTGCTTTAGAGATGTGTTAAAATTTATGTGCAGCTTCGATCTGTGTGATGCTTAATTGGAAATGGAATGGTCCTGAATGTTTCCTTCAAAGCAGATGACTGTGAACTCAGTCTAATATAGAATACTGTACAGTAGGGTGTTTCGAATTTTAATTTTTTGGAATTCAAAACGTATGTACCGTAAAACGGGAAAAGATTGTTCACGTTTTTCTATTATTCTCGATTATTTTTTTTCTGTTAAGAGACCATTGAAATATAACGTAACGCTTTTAAGGGGGAGAGGGTATAGCAGATTGTTACGCTTTGTGGATTTTTCTTAGAAATTCTAAGACGAATGTGTTATGAAGGGGGAGGGTGGGTTGCAAATGTTCGAAAATTGCGTTACGTAATATTTGAACGGCCCCTTAGGGAAATATGGTATGTTTCATATTTTTAAAACCAGGTCAGGACTCCTATGAACGTAAAACATGGTTGCAGAAATTTGTTAGACTACTATTAACTTGCTTTATAAATTGATTTCGTCTTTGTTTAGGATTTGATGCTTTGGAGTAAAATTGATCAGTCTCTATTTTGACGGTTTTAACAAGTTTTCTTGATGATGAAGTATACAAAACATCTTAAAAATATATCAAATCCTAGTACATAATTGATAAACTAAGGTAGTTCGTGTATTAAGGCCGAACAACAATTAAAATTGAAAGATGGACAATGATGCTGCATAAATTAAGGGGCTAAATATTCAAACATTGCTTTTAAATTTTTAACTACGAAAAAAAAAAATTAAATTTTGCCTTCATTCAATGCTCTAGGCCCTCGCACTATTCCCCTTTATTTTTTTCCTTCAAACTTTACCATTTGATAGGGTTTCTAGCCTTTTGTTCTAGGCTGGATTTCTCTTGGAAAACGCCCCTATTTTTTTAATACCAAAAATTTTCTTAAAAATACAACTTAAACTACACCAAGACTAAAAATTTACTAAGGAAGAAAGTTGAACAGCCACATTAAACAACCTGCTGCTTCGAAACGCTTTGATTTAATCAGGAAGGGAGTTTGTTTGCGGGCCTTCGAAACAATAGATTTAAAGATTTTGAAATAACATTTTTACTCACATTGGAAATTTTCAAAAACAAACCAAGTTTTTCCCAATTTTAAACTCAAAATGTAGGTTTTCAAATGTAGAAAAAAGTTTTAAAATACTTAAACTTTATACTTAGCTATTGATAATTATGTGGCAAAATGTTATGTTGATCAAAACTACCCAGGTGATTAATGTTACCCCGTTTTACGGTAGTCCAAAAATGTTTTATTTTGGGTCAAAACGGATGACAGAGTTTTTGCAGATTATTACTGTGTGTTATGAGAAAAACACCAAAAAGTTAAAAATTCATTACCTAGAAAATGAAGAAGTCATTAAGAATAGTAATAAAGCAAAGAAATTTGAATTTGATTGTTTTGACCCTTGGAGTCAAGAGAGTGTAAGCTAAGGTTGCTAAAATTTTTCTCACTCGTATCCTAGCTGGACAAATCAGGGAATTTTGAACAATAAACTTGGCAAAATTCGGCAGTTGATTTCAAAATTATCAATCCAAAAACGGGGCAAAATGCGGTTAAATTTGAACCAAGGCCCAGAAATTCAGCAATAAAAAACCAAGGGGAAAAACTTTTGAAATATTTTATTTAATTTCACATATCAGACGATTTTCAATTGATTTTCAATTCCATTAAAACGTTTATGTTTATTTTGACAAAACTTTATCAAAGATTTCGTGTTTTTATTGCAAAAGTAAAAGATAATAGTTACCCAATATGAATTCTTTGTTCGTTTTTCCGGGCAAATCTCAGGCATTTTTCAACAAAATCCGGGTAACCAAGGCGGGCTGGAAAATTTAAACGTCAAAATGCCTCAGCTTCAGCCAAACACAGATGTAAAAATAGAAGGTTTTCCTTTCAGGCTCTTTTTTTCAAAAATTTTATCTGAAAACCTAAATAGAATCACGGCGTCATTTAAAGAACTACTTCAAGAAAAAAAATCGACATCTTTGAAAAATTGCTACATTATAGGGGAGACTGTCCCCTATTCTACGCACTATTCAGGAAAAAAATCTAGAAAAACTTTTTTTTTTGAAGATTTTCGAACAAAACACTGGCAAAATTTTCATGTTTTCAGTTATAATTATTAATATGAACTTAAAATTTTACATATTTGAACTAAGATGAGTTGGAATTCCATGAAAATAAAATAATTATTTTTGTGAATTTGTATTTGTATTGGTGAAAATGTATTTTCATGGAAAAACATATAAGAATTGAAAACTGATAAAGATGGGTAGATAAGTTAGGAGAAAGTTTACAGATATTGATAAATTTAATCCGTTTGCACTTGCCCCGGTGTATCTGAACTGAAATTAAAAAATAGAAACAAACGAATTTTTCTTAAAAACCAACATAAACATATAGGATCTCAGTGAAACTTCATATTGTTTTTAAGAGATCTAAATTCTACTTAAGACTAAAGCGTACATCTTTCAAGGATATAATGGCTAGCATCTTACTTATTTCAACACCACCAGCCCACAGAAAAAGTATTATGAATGCCGTGGCAAGGACTCGATCTCATGACCAAGGTTGCCGAAATCCCAGAAAAATCTGTACTTTCACAGAATTTCGAGCAAATTTCAGGATTCTGTGTCACAGAACACAGAATTTTGGAAATATTCTCTGATTTCACAGATTTTTAAATTTGTTCGTTTTTCCTAAATTAACACTTTTATATCAACATTAATTTTGAATTCCAAACTTTTTTTTTGGAAAAAAAACATGATAAAATTGGTCATTTTTATTGATTTTGCTCAAAAAAAAAAATAAAAAAATACTCAATTTTTCATGATTTTTCTAAGAAATTTATGCTATCTCCATCACAGAAAACCATCACAGAATTTTTGGATAAAGTCACAGAAAGTCATGTTTTTTTTTTGACAAAAATACAGAATTTTTTTCGGCAACCTTGCTTATGACCTCTGGATTAGAAGACTTGAATGCTATCTTCTAGGCCACGATTGGCGACAAACTTTAATTACTGTTTACCTTCTCGGCGCAAAAATCGGTTTTGTGGACGTTTCTATGTAAATTTTTAGAAAACAATCATACTTCCCTCAAAGCATGAACAGTAGGGTGTCCCAAAATTGCATAACTTCTGGGAATCTGGGGGCTCACCCTCCAAATGGTAGATTAGGATGTGCAGAACAAACTTTTGTATGGGACCGACTAAAAAAAATCATGTTTAGAGGTTCCGCAAGCGCGATCTTTGAAAAAAGTCCACTTTCAAAAGATTTGATTTTAAATAAATTCTGGGTCCAAAAATTTTCATAAAACTTATTTATTTTATATTTTTTTAATTTTATTTGGGTTAAATACTACACGTGAAAAATGAAAAATGATCCAAATTTGTATGAAAATGTAAAACAAGCAAGCTATTTCGAAGAAAAAAAAATTTTTTTGGTCCAAAAATTTTGAATTCAATTCACCAAAATGTGTACCAAGCGTAAAAACTTTTTATCACCTATGGCATCAAAAGATGCGGATTTTTGTGCACTTAAACTTTGCTGAACAAAACATGTTGTTTGTATCATCGTGTGAAGAGCTATTCACGGTTGAATCCTTAATAAAAATCACAATTTAGGATATTTTTTATTTAATTTATCAAATTTGTCTTAATAAATACCTACTTTAAAATCAAAATACTTGCAAAAAAGACTTGAATGGTTTAAGGAAGTCATCAGAAGGCCATATGCCAAATTTGAGCGGAATCGGACAACAGGAAGGGGTTGCACTGAATCTCAAGTGTGAAAAGGATTCTGAGACATAGTGTTCTAAAGAAGCATAAAAAACTGGTTTTTCATCAAACATTTTTTTCGTTAATAATCGATTGCTTGATTGTGTAGATTTTATTTAAATTTCAATCAAGACTAACATTTCACCTCAAGACTGCAACTCGATTGGACTTAAGACAAAAAAGTTATGACTGTTCAAAGATTGTATTTTTGTGGCAATTTGTCGTTTAACACAGAATGAGTAAATTTTACTCATTGCGTTTTACAGGACAATTTGTAACCAAAATACAATCTTTGAGCAGCCATAACTTTTTTGTCTTAAGTCCAATCGAGTTGCAGTCTTCAGGTGAAATGTTAGTCTTGATTGAAATTTTAATAAAATCTACATAATCAAGCAATCGATTGGTAAAGAAAAAAATGTTTGATGAAAAACCAGTTTTTTATGCTGTTTTAGAACACTATGTCTCAGAATCCTTTTCACACTTGAGATTCATTGCAACCCCTTCCTGTTGTCCGATTGCGCTCAAATTTGGCATATGGCCTTCTGATGACTTCCTTAAACCATTCAAGTCTTTTTTGCAAGTATTTTGATTTTAAAGTAGGTATTTATCAAGACAAATTTGATAAATTAAAAAAAAATATATCCTAAATTGTGATTTTTATTAAGGATTCAACCGTGAATAGCTCTTCACACGATGATACAAACAACATGTTTTGTTCAGCAAAGTTTAAGTGCACAAAAATCCGCATCTTTTGATGCCATAGGTGATAAAAAGTTTTTACGCTTGGTACACATTTTGGTGAATTGAATTCAAAATTTTTGGACCAAAAAAATTTTTTTCTTCGAAATAGCTTGCTTGTTTTACATTTTTATACAAATTTGGATCATTTTTCAATTTTCACGTGTAGTATTTAACCCAAATAAAATTTAAAAAATATAAAATAAATAAGTTTTATGAAAATTTTTGGACCCAGAATTTATTTAAAATCAAATCTTTTGAAAGTGGACTTTTTTCAAAGATCGCGCTTGCGGAACCTCTAAACATGATTTTTTTAAGTCGGCCCCATACAAAAGTTTGTTCTGCACATCCTAATCTACCATTTGGAGGGTGAGCCCCCAGATTCCCTGAAGTTATGCAATTTTGGGACACCCTAATGAACAGGTTCTTTTTTCGGCCCATTTAATTTAAGAAAATCTGCTTTTTAATAAATTGTTATTGAACAGATAAAGTAAATAGGTTTGAATCTTTAAAAGGTTCATTTTATCCTAAATGGGAATGCTAAACACCACCAATAACATTCAGGATATTTTTCTATCAGAACATCTGAATGTTGTCATTGGAATCCTTCATTTAAAAGGGTAAAAAGGACCCGCAGCGCAAAAATAAAGAAAATTACTGTGATTCAGTCGAATAACGAAAAAAAAATAAAACATATTTTTTCTCCTTTAAACTAGGCTTGTCAGTTACTTTCAGAAAAAAGCGGAACATTTTACGGGACAAAGCCGAAAAAAGCGGGACATTTAGGAAAATCTTAAAAAAGCATAATTATGTAGCCAAACTTATACGTTTACCATCAGCCGAAATTCTTTTCTTACATGACATCTATTTACACGGTTTTTTGCCACATTAACTGTTATTTTCCACGGTTCTCGCAAACTAACACGTTATTCGAGAAACAATATTTCAAGTCGTACATGTAAACAGCACTTTTGATACCGTGTTAAAAACCTTAGTGTAATTTGTGTAAAAATTGGTTTCTTTCGAAATTTGTTTAAAAATTTTAAAACTCAATAAATTTTAAATCTTTTTATATTTCAGACAATTGAGTCGAAAAAAGTGGTGTTTATTATATGGAAATTTAACTAAGATTTAGGCGAAAAAAAACAT
Source organism: Uranotaenia lowii (assembly GCF_029784155.1). Lineage (NCBI taxonomy): Eukaryota > Metazoa > Arthropoda > Insecta > Diptera > Culicidae > Uranotaenia > Uranotaenia lowii. Next base: position 286,342,568 of record NC_073692.1, on the reverse strand, counting down.
CTCTATTATTCTTCAAACTTTAATTATTTATTTTCTTCACACATTCGTTGGACGGGTTTCAAGAACACTAAACTGTAATGCACTGTACTGTAATGCTTATATCTTTAGAGTTATTCAGAATTGCCTTATGTAAACTATGAAAAATGTTGCTTATGTAGAGGAATGAAACCAACTGTGTTAGATGAAATTTCAGGGACTAGATAAGAGAAAATAGATGTTGAAAAACATGCGAAAAAAATTCGCCTTGTCTCCCGGTAGGACTTGAACCCACATCTTGCGCCTCTCCGGGGCCCATGTATTATTTATTTATTTATTTATTTGGAGTCTTTGACCGTGAAGTCATAACATTCTACTACAGGAGACCAACCTGGCGTATGAATATTATATTATCTAGTCCCTGAAATTTCATCTAACACAGTTGGTTTCATTCCTCTACAAAAAAAGTTTCGCTGACTGAATGTTTGAGTCAAGACCCATCTTTGGGTCACAGTTTAAAAATGTTGCTTATTTTGAAAAAAAAGACGTATTTGAAAGATTTTCTTGTACATCCCAGAATTTGAATTGAGACTTAAATTTGATTAATTTACAGTGTTATTCAGATAACTTTATGAAAGTTTTCCAAAAGTTCGGTCCCAGATTTTGCTCCGATTTTTCCCAGATTTTGTCCAGATTTTGCCCAGATTTGGTCCAGATTTTGCCCAGATTATGGCCGGATGTATTCACTTTATTTGCCAAAAAATACAAAAATAATAGAAAATTGTGCTGTAAAAAGTTTAAGTTTATGCGTCCTAAACGAAATTTTTGGAATAAGTTTTATAAAAATGATCATAGAAGTTTTTTGGAAGCTAAAAATACGATTTAAAATCTGCTAATAAATGTTCATAAAAAAGATTTGTTTAAGTTCTTTTTTCTTGATGTTTTAAAGTAACTTTTGGATTTTGTCAAAGTTTCACCGGACCGGACCGGTTTTTTTGGCGACGCGCTGAAAAAGTTCTAGCAAACTTAGCTCATCCATATGAATTTAATTTGAATTTTATGCTTGAACGAATAAAAATATAGTAATTTGCAGCATAAAAAGTTACCACATATTACCTAATTAAGTGATGTTTGCCTTCACTTCAAGTTGTAATGTGTCGTGTCTATAACTTTAGTATATTGCGAAAAAAATTATGAATATGATTTTAACATTTCAAGGTATTTGAGTACGAGATATTTTGTCTATGATTGTTACCAACCTTCCTGCATAGCAGTGTGAAGAAGTGAGAGACTAATGGAGTTCCATACTTATTGTATTAAAGTTCTTGAAAACTTATTAACCAATCTGGGCTTTGATAAAAGTTTGTTGGCAAATTCAAATTTTATCAAACAAAAGGAACTATATCTCATAAGAGAAGTTGTTTGCGTACGAATAATTAAAGACCCTTCCATATTTCTCGGTGCAGTCGGAAAGAAGGAGGCAAGTCCTCATACATATTTATTTTATTTCATTTTATTTATCGATTAATGTTTATTTATTTATCATAAAATAACCGAGAAACATCAATCGAAAAAGATCATAAGTAGATGCGGTGATCAAAATCAAATAATCAGAAATCTCATCAGACAATTAAGCGAAATGTGACGTCATTAATATAGTAAAAAAAAATTATAGTAGTTTGTGAGAACTCCTCACATTGGAAAAGGGAAAGGACGGGAAGTCCATACCATTTTGATGTCATTATAAACTCCATGAAGCTTAAAAAAACAGAGTAAAGTTTCAGATCTTGAAAAACAAATTTGGACATCAATTAATATTAAATCATCTTTGTTCTGAAATTCGAAACTATAGTTGCAGTTCTCTTTTTAAGGTGTTGCTTCCAAATTATGTTGAAATTTGATTTTGAATGCTGCTTAAAAAATAAAACTTAATTTCAATTATTTCAACAAATTAAATTTATTTTTAGTAGGTGTGTAGCAAAGCACATCGGGTCAGCTTGTATGTCAATTTAATTTTCGAATGTAATACCCGAGCAGACTTTTATGGCAAAATTATAGCAAATTTTGCTATCACGCCCTGAGAGTTAAACTTGCTCTCATTTTGCTTGACATAAGGTGGTACACAGCAAAAATGAGAGCACAAATTTTCATACTTGGTTAGCAAAGTGATACCAAATTTTGCTAAAACTGAGACCCTAACTACACCTCGATTTTCGAGAGCTTGGAGAGCACAATGATTCCAATATAAGGCATCACACATTCTTCAATGATAGCTAAATTTGACATAATCATGCTCTCAAATCTTTCGAAAAATGAGGTGTAGTTAAGCTCTCAGTTTTAGCTTGATTTGGCAGCACGAAAACTTTGCTTACATTTTTACTGTGTATTTAATTACGTCAAGCAAATTTCACCCTCAAGGCGTGATAGCAATTTTTCTATAATTTTGCTCTAAAAGCAAACTTGTTTGTTTCGAATTTTGTAGAATAAATTTTCTTTGTAAAATATATTAGATTTGAGATATGCTTCTCAGTGAAGCACACTCGCGTCAATTGAAAAAAAAAAAGATATCTCGTTTTTGGTTCGCAATGTTTTAGAAATGATTTTTTTTGGAAATGTAATTTATAGCTATTTTTCAAAAGATAAAACCACTCCAAATATTACTTTAAATTAAGCTATCTTTTGAAAAAATCAATTTGAAACCAAACATTTGCCCTTAGAGATGCGATAGCTGAATTTGGAGCCATCGAACATTTAAAAAAAGCATGAAGGTGTAAATGGACTTACCCAAATAATGTCCCATCTTTGTTGCCTTAGTGTTCCGAGTAGTCATCTTCAGACCTAATAGTCGAGCGTTGAAATAAAGCGTCCAGGCAAGCCAAACCAGGGTTTACAATCCGCATCCATAAAGTTCCTAAAATTAAAAGAAAACTTTAATGGATTTGTTAATGTGCTTTCACAGAATAATTTCACCAGTGAAAACAAAATCGACAACAAAGGAATTTACCAGCTCATCAGCAAACCTGGCTCTGAAAATAGAAAACATAATGAGAACAGATAATGCATAATTTAATCATATTCATTAAAAACAAACATTTGTAGAGAATTTCTGACATCTTTAGAACGTGGTTTTCTTGAAACGAGTTATAAGGCCTTGGTCCTCTCTGATCCGGAATTAGGTCCACACCATACAAACCATATGCTATGCACCTCAAAAGGATTAGAGAGAACAATACACACATTGTTCGAAAAAGGACAAAATTGTAACTAAACAAAAATTACCTCATGGAATCGTCAGGATTCATTTTCTTCGGTGATCGGGGCGGTAGTAATTCCGGAATCAGCAGGCGGTTGAACAGTAAACGGGAGTTTAAGATGGATCGACCTGACCAGCTCCTTCTTTTCGTGGGAGTCTTAAACAAGGTTCCTGGATTCCCAATTGCCGCTTCCGCACGATGAAAACTTCGCTACACTCGTCACTAATAGAAAATTGGACTTCCGGCTTCGTTATGGTCACAATCTCGAGTCACACATTCCAAGTAACACTTTTTGACCACTCATCCTCATCCCGCACTGATAAACAAAGAAAATTGTGTTTACATTTGTACCGCGGTTGGATCAGTGACATCAAAATATGGTTAGCAGTTTGATTGCTTGTGTGTGATATTTAGGAAATGAAAAGATTCATTCGGTTAACTATTTGTTTAAATATTTTATGATTACGAGTTTGCTGTAACGTATTTTGAGAACGTTTTAAATTTAAATGCTTTGATTAAAAAACATTCTAGCATTATTTTATAAACGATTGAGTGTACGCATGTGACGAATTTACAGTACCGTTCATAATTGTATAGAAAATGGAAGCAAGCGGACTGTCACTTCGACTTTGAGTTTCCATAACTTTTTACTCTGATGTTAGTTTTTGATCAAATTTTTTGCGTTAGATAGATCAACTATAACACTATTATCACACGAAATTTGAGCTCTCTCGAGTTTGTGTGGCCTGAGAAACAGTAATTTTACGAAAATCGGACGTTTTGGACTTTTCTCATTCAAACTGCAATATTTCTGAAACTACGCAACATTTTTTATTGAAATTTTGCACAGTGATTGTTGAAATATAAAGCTAGCATGTCTGAAGTTTTCGAAAAGTTCTATGGATGAGATCAAAAGTTACGCGAGGTGCAATATTTCAGGCATGAACCTTGAATTGCGATTTCTATAGAATTTTGGACGAATGTTTTCATAGGAAAATCATATTCTCTGTTTAACAACCAGTTAATCTATTTCAACCGAAAAATCACAACACTATCGCGAGATTCTGATTTCAAAACACAAATGGACCATTTATTCCATTTTTTCTTTTCTTCATTGCTTTTGCCAGACATTTTTTGTCTGATTGATGGAGGAAATGAGATTGTTCTTATAAATCGTCCAAAATTCTATAGAAATCGCATTTCAAGGTTCATGCCTGAAATATTGCGCCTCGCGTAACTTTTGATCTCATCCATAGAACTTTTCGAAAACTTCAGACATGCTAGTTTTATATTTCAACAATCACTGTGCAAAATTTCAATAAAATATGTTGCGTAGTTTCAGAGATATTGCAGTTTGAATGAGAAAAGTCCAAAAAGTCCAATTTTCGTAAAATTACTGTTTCTCTGGCCACACAAACTCGAGAGAGCTCAAACTTTGTGTGATAATAGTGTGATAGTTGATCTATCTAACGCAAAAAATTTGATCTAAAAATATCATCAAAGTAAAAAGTTATGGAAGTTCAAAGTCGAAGTGACAGTGCGCTTGCTTCCAATTTCTATACAATTATGAACGGTACTGTAGCTTTACGCTTGAATCATTCAAGAAGAAAAAAGATGTTACATGAAACGAAAATATTACAAAGCTCTACTTATGCATGGTAAATGATTAGATTTATAGGATAACAATTTCATTTTTTATATAATAAGTATATTGAGAATGTTTTCAGTTCTCTACTATTGTAATCGTTTATTCGTTTGAAAAATATTGAAAATTCAAAATCCTCACAGCAAAAACAAAATTATTTACATGAAACCCAATTCTCAATCTGGCACAGTAAATGACTTAAATTCAAATTAAACCTACATTTAAAAACAATATCAAAGAAATTGTTAAGCGTTTGGTTTACCATGGTTTTGATGGCCGTGCTGTACCTAGTAATAATACAGGATATATATCTTTATGAGGCGAAACGAAAAATACGCCGTGTCGATGTAAATTTAATTTATCGAAAGGGTACGTTAAAAAAAATATTGCTAAAACCAACAAGGGTTTTTTTTTCTTAAGCTTTTCGATTTATTTAAAAAAATTCGCGGCATTTAGTCTACCCCATCAAAGTAGCAAAGCATATCGCAAATAAGAACATTCAGCCGATCCAGCCATATTGTCATTATGTCTGTTCAATGAAGTCTAGTCGAAACGGGTCGAAACAAGTAGAAATGGATTGACAGTTGATCATCTGTCTCTTTCCAATTGACTTCGACCGATTTCTACCAGGTCGAAACGAATCCTGCTGCCGAGTTGGATCGGTTCCGACTAGTTTCGACTTGCTCCATTGATCAAGACCAGACCTGTTTCGACCAAAACATTGACTGGTTGAACATCTACCAGATGATAGAAACCAGTTGAAACCGGTTTTTACCAACCACCATTGAACGAAGCTATTGTTTACCGGTAGGTACTGTAATTTTCATATACAAGAAACATAAACAAAGAGTGCATGCAGAATTTGAGATTCGAGTGGATTCCCAGCAATATTTTTGTTCCAGTACTGCGATCACTTCGTGAGTATCACTAATCTGCATCCTTGTCGGGGAATACCAACCAGTAGACATTCTGATTGGTCCAGAATAGAGTATTTTACAACCCGGTCATGCTGTACTAATTTGCCTTTGTTTTTTTTTTTCAGCGGGACTCCCAAAAAGGAACCGTTCAGATTGCCTCCGGTCGACCTATGACAGAAGTAGAAGATTTATTTTGAAATTGGTGTCTGGATACCCGTACTTTTACTACACATTCCCGAGAAATTGATAATTTTGCTGACTAAATTGGGTCAGGCTGTTACGGGACGGGAACAATTTCGGTTGATGAAAATGGTTACTGGAGCTTGTTCTACAATTCAATTCCCTGACCAAAACAAGTGTGCCGCTGGTAAAAAGACTCAGCTAAATAGTAAAAGCTTTTCTTGAAATCCACCCTGGATTGGTGATGCAGTGGTATCATGCATGAGCCAGCACGTTCCGAGAAAAAAAAAAACATTATTTTGTTGCGCAGTAGTTGGTATTATCTTAGGCTTTGAAAATAGTGTAAAGGATCTGTTAAGTAAACTGATTATTTGTGAAGATTATTATTTAGGTTGACGATGATAAGGAACACCTATTAGAGGTAAAATTATTACAAGAGCCAGATTACCATGATGGTTCAGGAGGAGATTCGATTCTGGTTAGGGAAAGTTTTATACTTCATTCATACAAAAAAGCGTAATCAGTGAGTTGTACCAATATGACTGCAACCGTCAAGAAAAAGTAAAATTATAATGAAACCGAATCTAGGGTTTAGACAGTTTGGAAATCGTGACCTACAGGTGCAACGCTCAAAATGTGTTAAGAATAAAAGAGGAATAAGATGAATAATGTGAAGAATTTTCTTTCGGATATTTTGTCGCTTAATAAAATTATGAACAAAAAATAATTATGTAATAATTTTAATTTTTTAATCACATTTGATTATAAGATAATAACTTATAATGGTAGGCGGACAAGGATGAAAATCCTCTAACATATGTTATGAGCCGACTTGGTTGAATAATACTACTGAATCAAAGAAATCGAAAGATTCCCTTTAATTCAACTACAGTGGTTGAACTAAAATGAATTCTTAGATTGCTTGGAATCAGGATGAAAATGATTACTTGAATCAATATTTGCAATTGAGGCCTTCAGGATCAGATAAGTGCAAGTTCCAAACAAAGATTTTAAATATTTTTTTTTTTGAACTCTTTTTGATTGAATTAAAACTGCTCGAATTCAAAAAATATATGAAAATTCGAGCACCTTCACAACTTTGAAGCGCGTTTTCTCGAAACTATCATTCAGGCACTTGCACCCTTCTGATCCCAAGCGCCTCACCTCTGAATCAATTTTGGATCCATTTTAATTTGAAAAGAACATTAAATATCATTTTTATTATACATTTCCTGACGTAAATTTTCTTCGCGCAGTCAATTTCAACATTTTAAATTTTACAAACCAAGGATTTTTGTTAAACACAACATGAATTTCAGTGTTAAGCGATGTTCCAAAAATTTGCAGCGCTTTCAATGTAAAATTGAATGATTCAGTTTTTGCTGTGATAAATAATAAATTATGTATGTAGCCTATCAATGCAGTTTTTGCTATCAGCTATTTTTTTAATTTCTGTGTAGAAAAAAATTAATAACTTTTTTGCCAGATTAGGCTAAAACTTTGATTTCAGTTTTTCAAACTAAGAGTTCCCAAATTAAGCCGAATTTTGTTGTTGGGTTAGTTTGACAGCAAATGATGCTGTAACTTTGGTCTCAGGTTTTCAATTCATAAAAATATAAGCATACTATAATAATGGTGCCCATCCCACGGTGCCTTTTTGTTCCCAGATCCTATGCGCTCCTATTTCTCGGCTCCTTCCAACATCTTCCTGGACTCTTTGAGCACCGCGACTCTTCGCCAGATCAACAGCTTCGAAAACGAAAATGGCCGTATGCTAGACCTCTGCTTCATTAACGAAGGCTTCAGGAATCCGACAATTGATTTAGCTCCCGCTCCTCTCGTCAAAGTTGTTTCTCATCATCCAGCTTTAGTGGTCTCACTCGATGTCACTAACATTAACGCCCCCTTAGAGGAAACTGCTTCCTTCTACCAGGACTTTAAAAACGCCGATTACGAAGCTATCTCTCGCGTCTTAGGTTCCATCGAATGGGAGAACGAGCTCGATCTCTCTAACCCCAATGCTGCCGCTGCGACTTTCTCAAACATACTAAACTACATAATCGATCGTCATGTTCCGAAACGCAGCTTACCTTCCAACCCTCGAGCTCCCTGGGTCACTAACCAGCTGCGACAATTGAAAACGGCTAAAAACCGTGCTCTCCGATACTACAGCAAGCACAAGTCCCTCTGCACAAAAGAAGATTACCGCAAACTAAACACAGCGTACAAAAAAAGCAGCAGGCGTTGCTACCAGAACTATCTTCACCGACTACAACGCAATTTTAAAACCAATCCGAAATCTTTCTGGAAGTACGTCAAAAATCAGCGGAAAGAATCCGGACTTCCGTCTCAAATGTTCTTGAACGGCAACTCAGCTAACACCGATCCTGAAATATGTAATCTTTTTGCTGAGAAGTTTTCAAGCGTTTTCACAACGGGGTCCATTTCCTCAGAGCAACTGGATATGGCTGTAAGAAATATTTCACCTCTAGATTCTTCCTCGAACGGTATCACATTCGATGACGCAGCCATTTTGAAGGCGACAGCTAAGCTTAAAAATTCATCTTCTACGGGTCCGGACGGGATACCAGCCATCTTCTTGAAACGTTTCATGCCACACCTACTGACTCCCATTAGACACATTTTTCGAGCTTCGCTGGACTTCGCAATCTTTCCCTCGCTTTGGAAAGAAGCTTACATGTTCCCTGTTCACAAAAAAGGAGATAAGAAAGATATAAACAACTACCACGGAATTTCAGCTCTTTGTTCGATAGCAAAACTGTTTGAATTGGTTGTTCTGGATCCAATTTTTTCGTCCACGAAGCAATACTTTTCCAACGATCAACACGGATTTTTGCCAAAACGATCCACGACTACAAATTTGCTGACTTTCACATCGTTCGTGCAAGATAGCTTTGCCAAGAAGTCTCAAACTGACGCCATCTATACTGATTTGTCTGCTGCCTTCGATAAAGTAAATCACGATATTGCAATCGTTAAACTCGAACGCTTAGGATTCTGTGGATCTTTACTGGACTGGTTTCGAAGCTACCTAACGGGACGAAAATTATCAGTTCAAACAGGAAATTTTTTCTCAAGACAATTCTCCGCTTGTTCAGGCGTGCCTCAGGGAAGCCACTTGGGACCGATAATTTTTGTCATCTATTTTAACGATGTACTCACTGTCCTTGATGGACCTAAACTTGCGTATGCTGACGACCTCAAACTTTTCCACACCATCAATAGCCAAGAGGACATCGATTTCTTGCAAAGGCAGTTCAATACCTTCGCTCACTGGTGTGACACCAACTGCCTGCCTCTGAACCGGAGTAAATGTGCTGTCATTTCATTTTCTCGCAAGCGGAACTGTTTACACGCGGAGTACACTCTTGGTAACGAAACCATCGCCCGGGTGGACCACATCAACGATCTGGGCGTGATCCTAGACCATCGGCTGGAGTTTAAGACTCATACGAATTACATCGTTGATAAAGCATCAAGAAGTCTTGGCTTCTTATTTCGCGTTACAAAGGAGTTTAAAGATGTGTACTGCCTAAAAAGCTTGTATTGCAGCCTCGTTCGTTCAACTCTCGAATATGCATCAGCAGTTTGGTGCCCATTTTACCAGAATGGAGCCGAACGAATTGAGGCTATTCAGCGGCGCTTCATGCGGTATGCCCTGAGACACTTGAACTGGCTAGATCCGTTTCGTTTACCCAGTTACGAAAGCCGTTGCCGCCTTATTGATTTGGACACACTTCATGTCCGCCGAAACGCTGCACGTGTTTTAGTCGTAACGGATCTTCTCGCGTCGAGAATTGACTCTCCCGTGTTGCTGGAAGCTATTCCCCTCAGTGTGCGACCCCGAGGACTAAGGAACCAAAATCTGCAGCTCTATGTTCCAATCCGGCTGAACAACTACGGAGCCAACAGCGCTCTTATAGGAATTTTTAGAACTTTCAACCGCTTCGCCGAGTACTTCGATTTCGACGTCTCAAGAGCCACGTTCCGAAGAAAAATTTTAATGGTATCGAGGACTGTGTAGACTAAGGTAGTTTTTAACTTGTTTGTAACTCATTATTTTATTAAGCTATCATTAGGATCAACAGGTGATCCGTTGATGTTTTACTCAAATAAACAACAAAATGGCTAGTTTTGCTATCAAATTAAATTCTACACCAAATTTTACTCACTGTTTGCTGTTGAAACCTAAATGTGGTCTCAGTTTGCTGTCAAATAAAAATATATGAAACCTTAATCATGCCTAATTTTGCTCTCGTACAAAATACGACAGCAAAAAATGCTATCAGTTTGCTGTTAACACCTTATTATGATCTCAGTTTGCTATCAATTTAGGCATCAAGTTCTGCTCGGGTACGCACATTACCTAGGAACAAAACTCTTTCTATAAATCTGAGAGATCACTCACTACAGACCGCCAAAGAGATAGTGAAAACTATCAAACACTCATTATTGTTTTTTAATTTCTAATTAAATTTTAAGCTACCACGTAGAGCCTCGTCACATTACTGGAACCTATAAAAATCCAATTAATGGTAAGATTAAGTTGTAAATTTTAGCACTCATATGAAAACTACATTCTGTCTTCGATCAAAATAAACATAGAGAATACACCTTTATTATCGTGCGTTTGTTAATTTGCTGCAGTGCTGCCAGTAATATGTACGACTAGTTCTACCCAATTTTTATTGTTAATTTTCAAATGTTCTTTGAAATTTAACATTTTTGTTTAAAAATCACTTTATAAAATTTTTTGAAGTCATTATTTTTTTTTTTAAAGAAATCTTAACACATCATAGCTCCAAAATGTAAAATTTGAAGTTCTTATAAAAAATTATAAGCGGAATCCTAAAAATTTTGTTTGTGTATTTTGTTCACATATCTTCAATAAAAAATGTTCTAGACAGCTCCCCTCCACCCCCCTCCCCCCCGCCTCCGGTTGTTTCCCTTGAATAGTGCGTTAGATAGGAGAGAGTCTCCTCATAATGTGCAGAATTTTCAGAGATGCCGACTATTTCTGTTTGATTTGAAAAAAAGACAGCGTACGTTGGATGTGTAAAAAAATAATGTTCAACGAACTTTCAAATTATCAAAATCGATGCACACCATTTAAAAATAAAAATTATTTAAAAGATTAGATAAACAATTCTATTGATTTAAATTCATGTTTTAAATTTTATTTTAAAATTTCATGAACATTTACGAATAACCAAAAGTTGGAATAAACATCTCTAATAAAAAAAAGGTTGTTTTGTCCAGGTGATGAATCACACACATTTAACCGAATTTTATAAAACCTTGGTCAACAGTATTGCCTAAATAACTTAGTTATTATAGTGAGGTTTACTATTTGTGTGAAACTGTTTTTTTCACTGTGTCGAAACCTTTTTCCAGCTATGCTTTCCCGGATAGTTAGTGCGGGAAGAGTGGTTTGAAAATTCACAACCTTTTTGGAAGAAGACAAGGGGCTGAGCATTAAAGCCAGCCCAACTTTTGACACGAAACTAACCGGTTGATGCATGCCCTAGCTGGCAGGAGTGATGTTAATTCACCTCACTAAAGCCAATGCCTGGCTCCTCATCGAACGGCCAAATATTTGGTTTCGGATAACAACAACCATAACGTGCGAAAAACATCGTTCCTTTTACCCAGTTTGAAGTATTATAGACACATTGGCTTCACTCGGGTGCTGGCTTGCAAAGTTTAAGTTTATGTTGTTTGCATGAAATATGATGTGTTAAAGATTTAGGCGAGTTCGTCCGAGTCAAAACTATCTTTCAAGCGTGTAAGCTCTGACTTAGAAATCTGAAAAAAGGGTTTTCTGATTCTGATTAGGTCGCTGACATTAATCCTCAAAACTCAATTTTTTTTTTCGCTGTCACTAAAGCTTAGTTTTATGATAATAAACAACTTTTTTTCTTCGAAATACTTTATGAATGAGGAGCACTTTTTAATTATTTAAGATTGCATAAGCACAAAGTTTAAGGGACTTAACTTTCAGTACTTTTTAGGTAAGGCTATGATCATTTAGTATCCGGGCAGTTACAAACGTGTGTATTTTAAAAACTATTCTTTTGATCGAAAAACTTTCTATGGATAAAGTGAAGGTGTTAATATGACATTTAATGTAAAAATATAAAAAAAAAATTATCAATGATTTCAAGAAATGCTCTAACTTTTTCATAAAATCTCTTTTTTATCTTTGCACACTTTTTTCAGTCATATATTGATTTATTTTTTTACCACAGAAGCAAAACCTTTGCAAAATCATGATATTTTACACAAACTCACCTGGAAAAAGCAATTGGAATCTGGTTGGAACTTTTTCATAAGTAGGCATCTCGAAGAATTTAATTTCTTAAATTCGGTTTTAAAATAAATTTTGTTGTCCATCAGAACACATCTGTCATATTGCGTGAAAACCGGATGCACAGATTGCGATCTTTGGAACTGATCATTATTAGTAATTTACTCGGTGTCTACTAGTCAGCCAACACTTTTTGCCTGCCAGAAATGGATTTTTTGCATTATTTAAGGAGTCTGCATTCAGTTATCCCCAATAACCATAGACTTTTTACCATATTTAAGATCAAGAGTTGCACTCCGATGGTTGGTTTGAACATCATGTGGATCCTAGAGTGGCTCCTTATACTTCTTAACCATTTGGTTTGAAAAAAAATCAGAAAAAACCAACAGTTCATGAGCTTTCAAGTCAACAATGAAGAATTTTCGAGGCGCAAAATGCTTAAAAGGAGCCAATTTGTGCAAAATTATTTTTACCATGTCTTTTTGCATCGTAAATATCTCAAACACACGTTTACTTAAAAATCTATCAAAAATAGGCAAGATAGTCCTTTTCATTACCAACCCAACGCTTTTAAAGTTTTGCATATCCGAGCTCTATTAACGTAGCTATCACCGAAATAAAGTGCCCGGATACTAAATGATCATAGCCTTAGTACTTTTCACACATTGAAACCAATTTTTTTCTGAATTTTGACCCACCAACATATAGTTATATTTTCATATATTTTTTGTTCAAATTGTATCACAAATAACTGAGATATTTCAACTTATCCTAAAAGTAAATATTGTGCTTATTTTTTTCGGATTGTTGTCGTTGTTTCCCAACTCTGCCTTTAGACGGGGTTTATACTCCACTCTCCTACCTAACTCAGGATTTTTTCTCAAAAAGTTAATCCAGAATGTTGGTAACTCTTAGACCTTACTGAATACACACAAAAGCGTTTATTCCAGTTGAACTTATCGAAAATGTGTAATAACATTGTGCAATGGTTTAAAATACTGTGGTTTTTTTCGGTGTGATACTATACTGATACGATACTATGTGCCTATTGATCAATTTTTTTCAAATATTTTTCACAATCAAACGAAAACTTCATCTCAGGAATTTTATTTTCAATATTTTGCAGCAGTTCAGTTCCAAAATGAATCATTTTTCTCGAATCAAAATAATCTTTAAGCAATTTGATGTTCTCAAGCATGCGACCATCGAACAACAGATGGTACGTGTCCGGTCTAATCGACCGGATATATTTTGGTCAATAGCTGAAATGGTGACACGTTTCCATCGACTGCTTCCCAAAAAATCATTCACTTTCTTTTTATGTGGTCACAATGGCCCGGATATGAGTGAGTTTTGTGTGTTTTGTTCGAATCGAATTTTTGTAACCCACTTCCCTCATCAGATGAACTTGACGACCTTTTTTTTGGAAGGGTCGATTTTGATGTGTTGGTTTTCTTTCTGGTTTGCAGTCTGCTCCCAGATTGAAAAAGTTTCCTTACTTTGCGAAAAGTTTTACTGCGGAACAGTTGTTGGAAATCAATAAAAATATCTTTCATAGAAATTTTGTTGATTCTTTTTCACAATGAAATGAATAAACATTAAAGTTATTATAGATAAAAGTAATAACATTATAAACTTAACAATATGAGAAAATTTCTGAAGGTATTTCAAATTTTCTAAAGCTGTTACTTCTTAATTTAATAAATAAACCATCTTAGGAAACGAGAAAAATAATTCATCCAACTTCTACTTTCCCGTCATCAACAGAGTCAAGCACCACACATCATCCGAAAAAATTAGGCTAATCAAAACCTTCACCTGCGTGCGTGCTTCGGTTTCATCAAGTGAAATTTTCCTGGCATTCGTCATTTTTAGATTACCCACCTGAAAACCCTTGAAAATATGCCCCGTCGTGAGAAATTACTTCAAAGACAGTGAAAAATTTGCTCAATTTTCAAGACTTGGCGTACCATTCAAGCAAGGGGAACAGGCCAAAAATTCGGAAACAAGCAAATTTGCTATCGCTTTGTGTGCAACTTTTTCGATTTCTGATTTTCCCCCAATTTGTTATCGTTTTCTTCGTCGTTCAACGGAAAAGAAACCAAGGGGCTGGGAGGAAAAGCACTTGCCACAGCCAAGGAATTACCGGAAAACACCGAAGAGATTTGAGAACTGGTTGATTGTTTGCCGGAATTTGAGTGGGGGGGAGGTGCTTCCTATAATGAGCTGTCGGAATCGTCAGGAAGGTGAAGAGTTTTCCATCTGTTAAAACTAAGAAGGAAGATGGCTGGAGCCGGTTCATATTGTTTGATAAATTTTTCTCCATCCGATGGGGGAGCAGTGTGGTTTATCTACAAAAATCGAAGCCAAGCTGTCAAGTCAGGCTTCTTCTGCTGAGAAAAGAAGAATCGGAGAAAAAACCATTCGGAAGCGTAATGCTTCAAGTGCCCTTGTTTCCATCATTCGAAGTGGCATTTTCCTTTTTTGAGGAAGAAAACGAGCAAAATGTTTATTAATTTCTATTGATTTCTATCTCAAAGAAAAAATTCTTAAAGCGAACAATAGTTTGGAAGTATGTCAAGTAGGAACGGACCAGTTGTAATTCAAGGACCAATTTTTAATTAGAGCAAAATTCGAATTGCTTTCTGTTGATTACAATTTTTGCTGTATTAAACGACAGAATTTTTAACAACCTGATCAAGAACACCGATCTGCATCGAAAATAAAAAACTTATTAAAGAAGCAGATTCAAAATAAATAACAGATAAAAATAGTCATCATCACAATCGATACTGGGCTTACGATTTATTTGAGTTGAAAGTCAGTTGCTTCCTGAGTTGCTTGCTGAGTTCAAGCCCAAAAGTAAACACCGGACACAGTTGTACCAGATAAGTTTTTATTAGGACTGTTTGCTTTGAGCAAGGCGATTGAAAAACATTTAAATGTCGACTAATGGAGGTCAGATGAGATCACCGATACCCAAGTGGAAAGAAGTCGAAGGAAGAGCCTCGAGAGATGGAAGATTGGTTGCACACTCTAAGATGGAAACTCTTCCAGGCAGACAAAGAGGTTCGAACAGCTTGAAGCAAACGCTTCTGAACCAGTAGATTATTTAATTTATACGGTACGGGGAAGAGACCGGGCAATGATCGGGAGAATTTTAGTGATTGTACCTCAATTCTCAAAAAGCTAGCTTGAATAGAACTTCCCGGGGTGACATGATCCTTCGGCTGCGTAGAAGAACAACTAATAACGCTTATGAAGCACTTACAAGGGAAGTTCTGTGGAATCAAATTAGTGTATTAAATTATTCTGCCGCTTTGATATTGGCAAGGATGGTGAAGAATTCGTGGTGACTCGAAATCAACTGCACCATGACGTGCCACCCCAAGAAAAACAAAGATTGAGCCAATTGGCTTTTTTGAGTTTTAATATTGTTTTATGAAGACTTTTTTATGGCATCGAATTTTTAAAACGGGTTTATTGTAACATAGGAAATGCTTCATTTATTGTGTGTTTTAAAAGAGCCCTGAAAGTTTTGCTAAAACTTTAATAAAACACTATCTTAAGAGTGTTGTTAAAAAATTGCAAAAGTATTGCTAAAACATCAATAAAACACATACTTTCCTGTTTTTATTAGGGCTTTGGTATCAGTTTTAAAAATGCGCTCAATGCGCTTTTAAAACTAGCGTTCAAGCCAAGTTGAAAAACTGTTTTATTGGCACAGTGAATGTAGGCATAATAAAACTAAGTGACAGATGATTTGAAAATCGAGACGAACATTTACACGCTTAAACTTTTTTACCTCTTTTTGAGATAGCATAACCTGTTTTGAAAGGATTATCACTCAAAATCGAGAAAAACGGGCTATAAAAATTATATAAATTAACACAGCCAAATTCATGTGATAAATAAAATCAACTTTGTTGCATCCGCATTCAAATTTAAATACAATTACATCATTAGTCGCTCAATTCTTAGGGTTCGAATAAAAGCACACTGTGAATAAACGTTTTTATGATTCGATAAGAGTAAATATAATAGACAATTAATTTACAAGTACGCCGAAAATATAACTTGTTTTATTTATCTCTCAATGCGAAGTCAATCTATATTTACGTCATCCAATCCAGAGTTAACAAAATTATTTCCGGATAAACCGCCCTTGAACATTTCTAGAAGACTGCAGCCACCGGCTTCTCCTCAGCAAATGCGGAGAAATGAGGCTAGATGATATATTCAGAATCAAAACCTGATTATCGTAAGCAAAACATCCGAAGCACGTTTTATAGAATCGTTTTATCGCTTCCAATTGCAACAATTACCTTTATAGTTTGATATGTCGCATATCTATATATATAAAAATGAATGTTTGTCTGTCTGTCTGTTCCCTATAGACTCGGAAACTACTGAACCGATCATCGTCAAAACTGGCATCTGAGGGTTTTTGAGGCCGGGGATGGTTTCTGTAATAGTCAAAACTCCATCCGACTTAAGAGAGGGGGAGCTTCCATACAAAATTTGTAGTTTTTCGAAACAAATTAAAGTCATGACATCCATTTTCTCGAGATTTTTTTCTTCCTTTGGGCGGTTTGTTTTCCGTCTCCAAGGTCGAGGCGTCGCGAGCCAACGTCGCAAAAGGATAGTAACCCAGGCATAGCATACTGATCAGTGGGAATATTTTGGCGCGTATTTCTCAACCAAGAATATTTTCATGGCAAGGGGTGGCGATATGAAGCCTTGATGTGATTTTTTTCTACTTGATTCCTAGCTCATTTGTTCAGCACATGGTTATGAATGACGCCTAGATGAGACCCAGATTGACATTTTGCCGATCGAATAAAACATACATTTTTTTTGCCAAAATCTGAAATTCAAAAGTCATGGCATCCATTTTTAGAGATTTTCTTTTATTTGAGGGGTTTGTTTTTCGTCTCTATGGTCAAGCAAACGTCGTCGCAAGTGGATATTAACCGAAGCATTGATTGTTCATTGATCGCTGGAAAAATTTAACAATCAGGCGCCTGTTTCTCAACCAAGTACCTCAGCTTTCTTATGCACGTGGGGGCGATATGCAACCTAGATGTGTTTATTTCTTGCTTAATTGCACGTGGTAATAAATGACGCCTAGATGTGACACGGATTGGTATTTTATCAATCGAATCAAAACCAATTGAAAGATTTGCAAAAATACTTCCATATTTAGTTCGTGTTAATGTAGGCAGCATTCGACTTTTCATTCAAGGAACATAAGAACATGTTCAAACGTTCAACTTTTTCTGTTAAAATAAAATTAAAAATTATGTTTTCTTCTAGAAATTGTTACTTCGGCCCAAATACACAACTGAAACGAATTTAGAAATGAAAATAAGAGCTTTTTATTTTAAATAATTCTGAAAAAACCATCGTACTTTTTGCTTACATACCAATTCAAGTACGTACTTAACATGAAAAGTGTTTTTGTGTTACATGGCTGCATGAAAGAGACTTTTGATCAGCTTCGGTTTTGGAAAGCGAGACTTTAGAACTGATATTCAACTGGATGCAAAATGTTTATGAGAAATTTTGAGTATACCCTTAAAGTGTTAAAAACAATATTTTGAGTATACCCTTAAAGTGTTAAAAACAATATTCTCTTCTGTCAACTTACACGGTGGGCTAAGGGCAAACGTCGAACTTTGAAGAAATTCATCTTCAAAATTATTCAATATGTTGGAAAGACCAGAAGGGGTATTCCGAATGTTGAAACTGAAGCGGATATTGAAAATTCTTAAATGTCTTTGTAAATGAAGGTCATTCCCTTTGAACAGCATTCGTTAAAAGTGAAGTAACAAACATAAATTTATACTGCAGGAATACTGCAGATATATCAGTGAAACTTGATAGAACAAAAAACAGGAATTCGCATTAAATCCATTTTAAAGCCATTACTCTGACGCATCTGTAAAAAAGCTTTGCATTGACACTTGCCCCAATATACGGGACAAATGTTAACTTAGAAATTTGTTTTTGCCAACATATTTGAATATTTGACTGTCAAAGAGGAAATAAAAAAAACCCTGAGAAATTATTTAGTGATGCAATTGTTTTTTTTCAAAAATATTTATATTTTTGCCGTAGTAAATTTATTTAAAAAAAAAAGAAATTTTCACTGTATTTAATACATAACTAATTTAATATATTTTTCATTACCATGATAAGTGCTGTTTGGGTCTCGAGCCGGTTAAATTTGCCCACCTTCTTCAAGCAGTGGGGGACAAAATTGGAAAAGATGGGAAAGCTCCCATGTAAATTTAAGATAAAGAGCTTTTCAAAGAAGGGACCATATTTAAAAAGGTTTTTTGGGTACAGAGTACAAATTCCAGATCTTGAAAAACGAGTTTAGAGATCAAGTTTCAGTAAATAATATATACCATCTTTGAATTGCAATTCAGAACTGCAGCTGCAGCTCTCATTCAAAGTTGTTGAATCTGAAGTATGATGAGGTTTGATTTAAAAAAATGCTCTCTAAAATCTAAGTTTGAATAAATTTTTATAAATTACATTTATTTCCGGAAGGTGTAGCAAAGCACAACGGGTCAGCTAGTTATTAATAAAATCGTGTCCTAGATCGTTAGCCTACTGTTTGCAGGAAAGTTTTCCCATACAACTATTTTAACAGTTTTTAACAGTTACATAACCTTATTACATATTCATAGTACCAAGGCCGTGCGAACGGGAAGGGTTTTAGGGGTTTAACCCCCCCCATGAAGATTTTTTCCAAGTAAAATTTTTACCGTAGTTACGAAAAATTACTTGATCTATTGTATTTGGAAAAAAGTATTAGTAAGCGAGTCAGAAATTTTTCTCGCCTCCGGCGGAATTCGATCTTAAAACACCTTTGGCTTGATACATTTCAATCTACGAGACTTTTTGACGTCCACGAATTGAAACCAACATTGATTCTAAATTTCAATTTGCATTTAAATCAATCTTTATTATTGGAACTCAAGACTTGACATTCAAAAACCCAACCTCGTATTCAGAACGTGACTTAATAAGAACAGAGTTTGAAACGAATCATTTTTTTTTAATTAAAAAAATCGTATATGCCTTATAAATGTTATGCTGATATGCAATATTCTTCAAGAAACCAATTTCAGACTCAATTTTATTTGAGATTTTTTGTTCTTCTAAATGCTCAACACAATAGGATTTAATAATTCTCACAAGGCTACAAAATTTACATTTTTCTGAGGTGACATTCATTTGAAAAGTAATTTCGACTAATTGGGATACCCTGAATCTAAAATATGCAATATTTCTATCAGCTTTTGTTATTGAAATAACTTTTTAAAACAAATAAAAAGCAATAGAGGAATTTTTGCACTTGTTTTCATAAATTAGAACAATATTATTTAAAAATAAAAGTTTAAAATAAATTATCAACTTTCCTCAAGACTTCAAGTAATTTTGAGTTCTGCGAAAAAAGTTATAGAAGTTCTTTGCTTTTTAACTTGTTTTAAGAAATTGTAAAACAAACTGAATTATATATATATATATTTTATGCAAAAATGTAATCTTTTCTCAGGTTTTTTTTTTCCTTGTAGGGGAGAGCCCACTGCGACCAGTAGCTGATCTATTGTAGTATTTACCCCGCGTTACTATATGCTTTCAGGTTCACCTGCACTATTGATTGGAGTGACAGTTGATTGCTGACTAAGCATTTTATCCCAATCGGGTATAATATCAAAGATGTATGATATAACCTTCTTAGGGCTGATATGCAACCATATGTCTTGTGCGCTTATTAACTTTGCCCCAAGTACTCGCTCTCTTCTCTTAAGGAGGGCGCAGCAGTTGCATAGAAGATGCTCTGCAGTTTCTTTTTCGAACCCGCAGAACCGACAGTCATCGTTTTGAATTATGTTTATCCTTTTGAGATGCTGTTTTGTTGGACAATGTCCGGTCAAGAGACCTGTGTAAGTACTTAACTCGTGCTTACTCAAATTCAACATGTTTTTGGAGAGTCGTTCGCTTGGATCAATGAATCTTTTTGCCTGAGTTGCTCCCTCCGCTGTTTTCCTGTTGGAAACAATAGTGGTGCTTTCCCAGTTCTTGAGCTCCATAGTCAAGGCACTTCTCGATACTCCGCAGAAAGGTTCAGGTCCAATCAACAGTCCCTGAGATCCTTCCCTAGCTAGTTGGTCTGCTTCTCAGGTTTTAATAAATATGTTAACTTGAATCAAGTTTTATTACACTTTCTGCAGTTATGTAAAAAATACTTGTTTTGATATCTATCCTTTTTTAAAACTGTTGAATTTTACTTTTTTAAATCATGCATCATTTGCATCATGACATTATTCCTTAATTGGATGGAGTATGATAAACAGAACTATAATCATATTTATCAAAAATGAAGGTTTTTTAGTAATCAGTTATCAATGATTGATTTCACCTAAAACTGAAACGTTTTAAATTTCCTAATCTCCAAAAGTAAATGTGTGCGACTAAATTTGACTAAAAATTCGAATTCAGGACGCTCAAATCTGCCAAATCAATCATTTAAAAATAAGCACCAAAATGCTGTTGCCTTAAGTTATCAATTAAATTCTGTAAATGTTATATGTCGCGAAAGCCATAAAGATGGTAAAACCACTATAATCGAAACAAAAAAAATGTAAATGTTATGATGAAACGTGTTCATTAAAAAAAACCTTCTTAAACGTTTTAAAAAACTAATATTGTTCATGTTTTGATTTTGTTTTAATTTTCAAATAAATTTACCGAACTTAAAGTGCAGTTTTTTTCAAAATATTTTATTTTTAACAAAACTACTTTTGATTTTAATTCTGAATTTTTTGTGTTCTCGACACATAAGCCCTCAAATCTAAATTTTTAATAAGAAAAACATAGTTTTAAACTACTTTTTTTCTATGACCCAATATTTCAATCGAAAGTGACAAAATACTCAGAGTTTGTAATTTTTAACTTTAGATTCTGCGATTGAAAATTTAAAAACTTTTCATTATTTTTCTTTTATATAAAATCATGTTTTATGAATCGACTAATCATTACAAGTTTTGCACCTGATTGGACATTTTTTTTAGGATTCAAATTTGTTTGAAACTCTGTGTTTCATAAATGTTAATTTCATAATTGCTTAGATATTCTTTTGAAACAAATTTCTACCTCAGAATAATCAATAATTCGGAACATCATTTAAAAAAAAATATCAATGACTCACCAAAAATTTAAAGCTTTCAGTGTGATATGTTGTGAAAGTTTTGGTTTTTTTTTTATCAGTCAAATTTTTTTTTAGTTTGTGTGGTAATCATGAGGGAGAAACGGTGTTTGAAATCCCTTTCCTTTTTTATTGTTTAATTTTGTTATTATTTTTAACTAATTTTGAAATTCGAAAACCCCCCCCCCCCCCCATGGACGGGTCCTTCGCACGGGCCTGCATAGTACAATCATTTCGGAATTCACGATTAAGGCAATGTATTTTACAATTTATATTATCGATTGTTAAACGTTTTATTACGCTTCCTCAAATCATCGTTTGACGATTTAAGAAGTCATTTGGTTATAATTCTCATTTATACGGGTTTTTTTTAGCTTTGAGGCCAGTTTTTTTTATGACAGGAAATGATCTATTCAAAAACAGTCTGAGATTATTTGATAACAATACCTACTTATTATTTAAAGATAATTGACCATCCTCTAATCAGAGTCAAAAGGAAACAAAACAAAATGAGAGTATGCCTTTTGCCAAACAAATAAAAAGAAATGTTCTCATTTATTGCAAAAAACTTCTCTTTCTCAAAAATGTATAAATCTATCATGAGCGTGTATTCCATTTAGAGAAACGTCAGTCGAAGCTGTGATTCAAGGTCTCTTAAAACCATTTCAAAACTGTTTATTAAAAATGTTTTATTACAACTTTTTTCTAACTGGCACAAAACCATTTAACAACTGTTTTACAACTGCCTTAAGATTTTCAATATTAACTTACTGAACGCCATGTTGATTGTGAAATTGAATCGAAATTACTGACGCCATCTTGCTGGAAATAATACTATAATACTAAAAACTAGACATTTTCAACAAATTTGACAATGTTGGCGGTACTATTTGTTGTATAGCTAATGAATTTCAATGCAAAGTAAAAATTGCATCATTTGAGCAAATTTGTATTTCCTTAAAATATAATTTTTTAACTAAAAAAATGCTTAAAATGCGGTCAACCTTGATTTTCTCTGAGGCGCGGTTATATTTTGATGCTATTTCGTATATATTTCACCAGAAATCCGAGGTTGCAGTAAGTTTCATGCTAACATATCTTGAAAATAAAAATGAGAATATTTTTAAATTATTTTAAATGGAATCTTTAACTATCACCAAATGCTTGGGAGAGAAAGTCATAACACGAGATAAAAAAACACGGACAGAATGCTTCCACAGTATAATTTCTATCAGATTCTACAGCTGCCACAGTAAAATTCCTATCAGATTCCACGGCTCCCACAGTAAAATTCCTATCAGAATCCATGACGTAGTTTTATAAGAGCTGTGGATAGTCTTAAGAGGGCTCTGGAGGGTTTCTTAAATCAATGTCTATAAGGTCGAATAAAACTATTCTGTTGGATGTTTTATTATTGCTTATAGAGTTAGCTTTAAAGACGTTAACAAAATAGGGCCAACTAGTCCATATATTAGCTTTAAAGTGGTTGTGCTAAAGCGTAGATTACGCTTTGGCTTGTAAATAAGCTTTAGGAAATAGTCTTAAGCAAACTGTTAAGGTTAGAATAAAATTTAAATTGTTACTTGGGACCTGTGCTATCTTAACCGAAGATTTCATTAGCAGGGCGGCCATTGCTGTTGTCAGAGTCATGCCCTTATCGACTGCGCTTTGGGACGTTTTTTGGCACACTAGAAATTACAAACCTTGGTGAATAACCTGGTTCATGCCGTCTATGCCACTGGTCAACATGCATACCAACGTCAACCCTAAGGTAGGACAACCTACAACCTGTGCTACAACTTTTGGGGTAAGAAAAGTGTTCCACAAACCGTGTGCGGGAAACAATAAAGAAGGATATTGGACTGAGCGCATAAAGGTGTTCTTTTGAGTCCGAATTTTGAGTGTTACCGAGGCTGGAGAAGGGAGAGGGGGAGTTCCTGCTCGACTGAGCAGGTTTTTTTTATTTGTTGATCACCCAGGTGGTAAATCCAAGGCATGACGAGCCACCTCGTCTCCCCAGTATGCTATTCATGGGTCCATGCGGACCTGCAACGAAGGCTGTACCCGTGATGGGAGACCAAGACCGCGCTTAAGCTCCCATCGGCTTGCACAGTTTCAAGTTGTACGTTGTAAGTTGTAAGTTGTACGTCTCGGTGGTCGAGTGGTTAGCGTGGTAAGACGGTAATCACTGGTCCACTGATGGCATGGGTTCGATTCCCATCTCGGTACTGGGTGTTAAATGTTAATCTTAAGTTGTCCGCGTCATTTATTCAGTCTGTAAAGCCTAAATCGGCTAAGACGGTGTATGTCTTTTCAAGTTATCCCTACCTCTCGTTACGATTCAAGACTAAGGACCTCTTCTTTGACGACTCGAAGTCCGGCCTTTCCTCATAACTCGAGGCTCGCTTGGTATTCACGACTATCGCGCGCTCTGACTCTGTTCGAGACCACTGCAAGAGACCAATGAACTCTCCTTTAACGACTCGAGATCTTGGCTTCGCTTGGTTTGACTCGAGGCCCTCTCCTCTTTGCCCGTCCGTGTGCCAAATCGAGAGCAGTTTATACTAGACTCGCGCCTGTCACAGCACACGTCCGAACCTTAACGAAAACTACTCGGATGATTCCCGGCGAAGACGTCATCCTACATCGACTCGAGTGACTCACCCGCCGACGACATGAAGTCACTCTACCCGAGCGTATTCCGTGGCGTGAATACTCTTCCCCATACGAGTTCGACTGCGAAGAAGGTATAGTCTTATCCCCGAAGCTTCTGTCGTAGGGAGCGCGTTCCACTCCTATACCCCGCGGTGGTGGAGGTATCATACACATCATTAACTTGGTATGTAGATCATAGATTAAAGTAGTTGTAACCATGGGAAAGTTTCTAACCAAGATTGTCAAACTTTATCTCGTAAATGTGAATGGAAAGGAAGTGCTGGTGATTAAGTGTAGAGTGGAGCGGATCTGCTTTTGAACCCCGAAAGAAAACCTCGGACGCAGCCAACCAACATAAACGTCTGGAGATGTTGGTACGCTTCAACAGATGGCAGCACATGATAGCCCAGACAACCGTTTGGTGGGTATATCAAATTTGCAAGACAAATATACGTGCAAATATACGTGTAAACATATCGTATATTATGCAGCAATACCAGTATATACGTATCATTTTGGAGGCCATATTGGTACATTGGTACACATGTATTTAAATACGATAGAGAATATGCATGGGACGCACATTGTAGGTGCATATATACGAATTGTCGTAATAAAAACATGCAATGCATTTAAATACGATAAAGGATATGCATCCCAAGTAACACAGATCAAGCCAATTGGCTTTTTTGAGTTTTAATATTGTTTTATGAAGACTTTTCGATGGCATCCCATTTTTAAAACGGTTTTATTGTAACATAGGAAATGCTTCATTTATCGTGTGTTTTGAAAGAGCCCTGAAAGTTTTGCTAAAACTTGAATAAAACACTATCTTAAGAGTGTTGTAAAAAAGTTGCAAAAGTATTGCTAAAGATTCAACAAAACACATACTTTCCTGTTTTTATTAGATCTTTGGTAAAGGTTTTAATAATGCGCTCAATGCGCTTTTAAAAATAGCGTTCAAGCCAAGTTGAAAAACTGATTTATTGGAACATTGGATGTAGGCATGATAAAACTGAGTGACAGATGATTTGACAATCGAGAAAAACGTATACACGCTTAAACTTTTTTACCTCTTTTTGAGATAGCATAACCTGTTTTGAAAGGATTATCACTCAAAATTGAGAAAAACGTGCTATCAAAATGATATAAATTAATACAGCTAAATTCATCTTAAAAATAAAAACAACTTTGTTGTATCCGCATTCAAATTTCAAAACAACCGCAAATCAGTCCACATCATTATTCGCTCAATTCTCAGGGTTCGAATAAAAACCCACTGTGAATAAACGGTTTTTGTGATTCGATAAATAAATGTATTAGAAAATTCATTTACAAGTACGGCTATTAAACTACTTGTTTTATTTATCCATCTCTGTCTCTCAATGCGAAGTTGATCTTTATTTACGTCATCCAATCCAGAACTAACAAAATTATTTTCAGATAAACCGTCCTTGAAAACTTCTGGAAGACTGCAGAAACCGGCTTCAACTCAGCAAAAACGGAGAAATTGAGTTTCATCACAAGCGAAAATGCTCATTCTAAATCAGCCTCAACAAGTTTCAGATGATGTATTCAGAATGAAGACCACTAGCATTGGCCGATCATTGAAAATAACGATTTATTTAAAGCGTAAGGCAGTTCTGGTAATAGTAAGCAAAACATCCGAAGGACGTTTTAAAGAATCGTTTTATCGCTTCCAATTGTTTTCCCATACAACTGTTTTAACAGTTTTTAACTGTTTTACATAACCTAACTGCAAATTCAAAATTCAATCATTTCGGAATTCACGATTCAGGCAATGTTTTTACAATTTCAATAATCGTTTGCTAAACGTTTTATTACGCTTCAAAAATCATTTGGTTATAATCCTCATTTATGCGGGTTATTATTTAGCTTTGAGGCCAGGGTTTTGATGACAGAAAATGATCTATTCCAAATAGTATGAGATTATTTGATAGCAATACCTATTTGTTATTTAAAGATGATTGACCATCCTCATAGTCAAAAGGAAACAAAACAAAAAGTTGCATGAATGCCTTTTGCCAAGCCACAAATCGAAATGTTTTCATTTATTGCGAAAAACTTCTCTTTCTCAAAAATGGATAAATCCATCATGAGCGTGTATTCCATTTAGAGAAACGTCAAACGAAGCTGTGATTCAAGGTCTCTTAAAACCATTTAAAAACTGTTTATTGAAATTGTTTTATTACCACATTTTTCTAACCGTCATAAAACCATCTTAACACTGTTTTACAACTGCCTTAAGATTTTCAATATTAATTTACTGAACGCCATGTTGATTGTGAAATTGAATCGAAATTACTGACGCCATGTTGCTGTAAATAATACTTTAATACTAAAAACTAGACATTTTCATCAATTTGACAATGTTGACGGTACTATTTGTTGTATAGGAGATGAATTTCATTGTAAAACAAAAATTGCATCATTTGAGCCAATTTATATTTTTCTTTAATTATAATTTTTTTATTTAAAAAATGCTTAAAATATGGTCAACCTAGATTTTCTTTGAGGCGCGCTTAAGTTTTGATGCTATTTCGTATATACTTCACCATAAATCTGAGGTTGCAGGAAGTTTCTTGCTTAGATATATTGAAAATGAGAATGAGAATATTTGTAAAATATTTTAAATGGAATCTTTACCTATCATCAAATGCTTGGGAGAGTAAGTGATAAAACGAGAAAAATCGGAACAGAAAGCACCCACAGTAAAATTTCTATTAGATTCCACAGCTGCCACAGTAAAATTCCTATCAGATTTCACAGATCCCACAGTAAAATTCCTATCAGATTCCACGACGTAGTTTTAAAAGAGCTGTGGATAGTCTGAAGAGGGCTCTGTAAGGTTTCTTAAAGCTATGTCTATAAGGTCGAATAAAACTATTCTGTTGGATGTTTTATTATAGCGTATAGAATTAGCTTTAAAAACGTTAACAAAATGGTCCCTTTTGGCCATATGTTAACTTTAAAGTAGTTGTGCCAATAGCGTAGAATGCGCTTTGGCTTATAAAGTAGCTTTAGGAAATAGTCTTAAGCGAACTGTTAAGGTTGGAATAAAACTTAAATTGTTACTTGGGCATGGGCAGCACATTGTAGGTGTAGATATACTAAAATCAGTTTAAATAACATTCATACGATATAATCTGTAAAATAATATACGACTTCTGGTTGTCTGGGAGGCTTCTGAGTCTAGGGCTGGATATTGCAGCAGAAAATGGATGCTGAGCTGCTGAGGGGAAACGGGAAGAAGGGATAGAGGGACAGGAGAGGTCAACGGTCGGATACGGGAGCCATCGACCTTTAACAATTGGGTCATTATTCGTCGCAACTCGGAGCGAGTACTACGGCAAGAAAAATGCCAAAGTATCCTTCGTTCTAAAGGCCAAGTTTCTATTTTTAAAAGCCGATGAAGTTACGGTGATCTTAGCGAGTTAGCGAGAAAAAAAAACAAATTGTGTGTGTGTAGAGGACTCCCAGGTAACCCAAGACTCCGAATGTCAGCAAAGTACCCGACCTAACGCCAAGACGCCATTTTTTTCCCTCTATCACCAGGATCCCGTATTTTACCCTTTTAAATTCCGGTAGGAGTACCCAAAGCAGCTTTCCTGAGGGCCAATCCTGCCTTCCACCCGCGACGTGTCCGGAATCGTGAACGCCATCCAAGGGCGACGCCAACTACCGCTATAACCAGCGGAAATGTGAGGGCTGCTTACCATCCAACGAGACCGTCCGACACGGCAGGCGGCACTCTGTACTTCGGAGTCGTGAGGCAACGACAACGCGCTGCGAGCTACGGAGGCGTACGAACCCATTAAACCCGCATAGTAGGCTCAATACGCAGCACGACGAGTTGCTGATTCTCCGGTACATCACAAGGAGGAAGTGCGCGCAGGGCGTGGGATCCAGAAGCAGACCACTGAGGTAGGAGATATTTACTGCTATTTGGGAAGATCGATCTGTCGACATGCGCCAATATCACGAATTAAGGGGAAAGTGGGCGAGCAAAGGTCGAAGCTTAATCATTTAGCGTTTCCTTAGGTTCTTGAATTCGAAAAGCCGACCCTGAGGCAAGAATTGGGGGAGTCTTAACAGTGCTGGGTAGTGACTCAACCTTAGGTTACACTTTGGCGTCCATCTAAAGTAGTTTCGATCTTTGGATGTGCGAAGGAACGCTTGAAACTTCCGCTTATTGATTCCGTTGCAGAATTCTCTGGGAAAACGCCCGAGGCATTTCTGAACTTAATTTTGATTTGTGTTCAAAAAACGCTAACTTAAACTTGTCGACGATCTTACTGTCCAAATTGGGGTCTTGGTTAGTCCAAGAGGAAAAAGCTTAACCTCCCAACAACGAGATTCAACAATTAAATTTTGAATTTTTCCTAGTATTTGAAAATTTAAATTAAAAAAAAACCCGGAGTTCATTATAATACTAAGTAGAGTTTCGAGAAGGGAGCAATCAAAAGACCAAGCATCATAATAGCTTTATTAAACACTGTGATACTTAAATTAAGAAAATTGTTTTTAACTGTCCAAATCATTTAGGCTTATTTTCAGTCATTGTGGTTTTAAACTGTTTTGTAATTTTTGTATCATTTAATGTTAATTAAGCATTGTGATTGTAAAATTTTAATATCAGTTCATCTTCATTTCCATAATTTAATCTAAATTTAGCTATCTATCCAACTATCGTCTCTTATTTCTTAAGTGTACTGAGTGCCATAATCATTTATGGTTTTTTTTAATCTAATTCGATCGTACTATCGTTTGCCCGGCGTGAAATATGGAGATGTCACAACTAACCACGCAATACTACGGGATGAATATCTCTCATTTAACGGTTGATGAGTTCGAGTATGATCTACGTATTCGAAACATCTCCGTAACACACCAACGTAAGCAACAGGAAAGGGCTTTGCGCATGCTTCTGAAAGAGGAAAAAGAAAAGAACATTTCTCATCAGTTTGTAGGTGGCTCAATCGAAGAAGAACTCGGCATCTGTGTAGAAAAACTGTAAAGTATAAAAATTCCTCTGGAAGGAAGGAGATTAAAGAAAGCACCAGAGCAAATTTACAAAACCCGTTTAATCCATTTTTTCATTCGGCTGGAACGACTCAGAAATAGGGTTACGAGCGAACCAGATATAAACAGCATAGCCGAAGCTGCAGCAGGGGTTGTAAAGTTGCTCAGTGTGTATTTTCCTTTATCCTCCCACCTCCCAGAAGTCAGAAGAGTCAGAATATTGTAAACGCGAGCCTGAGGAATCTTCTTCAATCTAATGAAGAGGAATATTACGATGATCCAGATGTGGAGATGGTCCTTGAGTTTCGCATGGGGCTCATCGTGAAGCAGGCGATTCTGAGCCGAATAACTGTGCCTTGGAAGAAGGTGCGGCAGGTGGTGTCAACCCTGTAGGAGTTTTATTAGCAGCACATCAAGAGCTTTTCAAACAAAATCAGCAAATGGTGCTAATATAAAATCAAGTTTTAGAGCGTTTACAAGTTCTTGAAGTGGCGAAGAATGAAACTCGGTACAGAACAGCAAACAGTAGGGGAGAATGAGGATACTTGATCCCTGGGGATACTTGATTCCTTAGCTATATCTCGAAACTGGAATGTCTTACAAAGATCAAATGTTCTAGAAAAATGTGCCAAAATGAGCAAAATAACAATGCTTGCAGTTTAAAACTTTTTAACAAAATAATTGTTTGAGTAATTGAACTTTGTTTGAAAAATTTCACAAAATGTACCTTGAAGATCTTTTTTCATCACTTTAAAATGTTCCTTACATGGGAAAATTATGAAAAAAATATTTGTTCTATGGTATCAATCGTTCGAGCGTAAAATGAACTTCATAATGCCATATTTTCAAAGCAATGGAAAACTCTCAACTTTTTTCAGAAAATGTTTTCTAAAATGTTTATTATGGGTACAATTGATCCCCTAGAATTGGGTACAATTGATCCCCCTTCCAAACGGCATATTCTTCTTCTGAATTGATCGCTGTGATCGCTGATTACGAAATTACTAATATTTATCCAAAAACTAATATTTATCAAACATGTCTGAAGAAAAGAGCAAAAATAATTATTTTTTTTAAATTATTAAAAAATAGCGCCTTTAAGTATGCAATGTTATTAGCGTTGAGACAAAGTTATAGAATTTTCTTCTTATTTCTGCTATAAATTGTGAAATGAGAACAAACATGACCGAAATAGTCAATTAACATTCTATCTTGGGGTTTTGTTTGATTTTTATACAAGTATTAGGGCTTCCTGAATAAAAGATCAAGTCTCCTTCAATAGGGGATCAAGTCTCCCCTATCTTCAGAAAAAATCGCAATTTTTTTACTCCCAAGAAAATGCTTCTAGTTCTTCAATGGGTTCAAGTCACGTTTTAATTTTTGGAGCATAGAAACTTGAAGTTACAAGCTGTCAGAAAATGTCAAAGACGGCGAGTTGCTAAATTTTTCCAAAAAGATATGGTGAAAATAAGAAAAGGGGATCAAGTATCCCCACTCTCCTCTACTGGAATAGAAAAACCAAAAAATTCCACACAACCTCCACAACTCTCAAGACACTTCACATGGACTCTTACTTTTAGATTATATACGTGCGCGGATCAAAAATAAATATGGAAATAATCCTCGCTATTGCCTAAACCACGGTCTGGATCAAGGTGATCGAGCTTCGTTCCGTGGATCCTCAGTTAGATCGCAAGTAGGAAAATCTTTTGACCTTTGGAGGGGAAATTCGATTACCTACGAATTCGGTCAACGAACTTTCGAACCGAGTTCGGGTACACCAGCTATGCTCTCGGCATGACATTGGAAATCTCCTTGTGTTTTCCACAACAAGCGATCTCCCCTTTCATTACCGAACCTCTCCGGATCTCTGAGAAATACCTCGAGAGGCGACACCTGATCACTTGAGTCATGAATGCGAAGATTGTATGGCATTGAACATATGACGGAAGGCATGTCGACTGATCGTTTCATTATATCAGTACAATATTGATAAACAATAACAATAAATAATTAACGTGAACTTCTCTAATTATATGTAGGTACATAAATGTCTTATTTTCGATTTTAAAAGTAATTTATATATACAGAAATGTAACAACGTTACAGCTCTTTTACTCAAGTCAGCCGCTCAGTTTCGCCACGCGTTTTAAATATTGAACTTTTCCCTTTTCCCACGCTCCGATAATTCCTTCGGGTCTGACTAGTAAAACTACCAAAATGCGCTTGGCGATGAACGGTCGTCAATATAAAAATTTGCATTTCGGGTAAGGACAATCGAATTCAAGTAAAAAATGTAATGTAAGGATCCCGCAAAGGGTTCGTCCATATCAATTTTACAATATTTTTGCAATAATTACGTTGTTATGCATTCGATTGACACGAACATTGAATCGCGAGTATTTCAGGTCGAGAAATTGATTCTAAATTTCAAACTATGCTTTAGACGATAGAAAAGATGGTCATCCATATTAACTGTCCAATGTTTTTACAATAATTTCTTTGAAATGCATGGGATCGAGAGGAAAATTCATAAATGGGAGTTTTTGCAATAAATTTGCTACTATGCAGCGGATAAACAGTCATACATGCAAGTTTTACAGGACGGACCATTGATTCCAGATTTCAAATTTCACATCTGACAACAGAAAAAGTCGTCCTATTGAACTGTTTTTTTTTTTTTTGCAACAATAGCTTATATGCTTCGGATTGATTCATGACTTCAAATTTTGTTGCAAACGATAGAAAAAGGGGTCGTTCATATTCGGTATTAAATTAACTCGTAGTATTTTAAGCCTTTAATTGCCTTCAAATGTGCTGGCAACTTATAAACTATTTTTAATAAACAATTTTCCGTCATCGGTGAAAAATTCTTTCAATATGCACATTGCCATTCAGACGTGAAAATGAACGTAGAATTTACATTCACCACTTTTTTCCCTTTTTTTTATCACGTTGGCTTAGTGCGTTTACATTTCACAAATATTGCGCAGTGAAAGTCAGGGGAATTGAAATGAAAAACCATAAGGAATCTCACTCTGGGGGCGTTAAATCAAAATATGGTTTTTTTTTTGTATCAGCTCATGTTTTTGATACAAGGAAAACGTTTCAATTCTTAAAGATATCAAATTTTATATAAAAAAAAACGTGCGTTTGAATTTTTTAAGACATTGAATGAAAAATTGAAATGAAAATATGTAGCCAAAATCTGAGTCCTGCAAGAAAAAAAGATTTGGAATTAAATTTTGGTTTGCATGAAGGTTTATTATGTTAACCAGTACCTATATAATCAAAAGATTCGAAATATCTTCACCTTGTTTTTAGATGCTTTCAAAATTTGAAATCTGCGCGTTTGTTAAATTGGTTTTTCATAATCAAATCGACTGGGTTTCGAATATCTCTTTGTTTTACGTATGAACGATGGCTTTATATTTGTGCCTTTTAATTTTTAAGAACACGTTTTCATCGATTGCATAAACTTTTCTCCACGTGTTTCAATTGCTCGAAATGTGAATCACCGATTGTTTTTCTTTCGGAGCATCTCCAACAAATTTATTTCTTCAGTCATCTTGATTAGATAATTAATACCCATATGGCAGCCGGTAGCAGAAGGTGAAATCGAAAATACCTGGCTAGACTGCTACAGAAATCTCCGAAAGCAGTCATCGTCTCACTACTGGACAGCATTGACCTTCCCTCTGTTCTGATTATCCCTATTTGACCGAATTGTAGCATTGGAATAATTTATGATCCAAACTTCAATTTACCAAACGGACGAAGGATGCTGAAAAAGATGTTGCCGAATAAATTACCTCCCCTTAAATAATGCGCTCCTTCAAGTGAACATGCCAATCGTCATTAATTATGACCCCCAAATTGTGTTGTCCCCCTCTCAAGCTTATGTACTTATCAGAACCATGAATGGATTGCAACGCACAGTCAGCCCTCACTACTGAAATCGAGACATCAAGCACTGACTGTTCACATTTCCGGTCCGGTGGACTTCAGGTGTTCAACCGAAGCGAGCTTGGTTTCCATTTACATTCGTTTAATCTAAACAATTTTGTGTGTTCGTGGAGCGAATCCGGTTTTTGGTGGGTTGGGTTTTGGGTTTGTGACACGAGATGGAAACAAAATTAAATGTCACTTTCCTAGTTGTGAACCCTCAATCTTCTGCCGGAAGTACGGTTCCTCAAGCTTGCACACACATGAACCTCGTTCGCGCTTTTCGGTGTTGGAATGATAGGGTTGCCTGTTAGATTTGATCAATGATTTCATGTTTATCAAATATGTATATGTAAAAATTCACTTAACAGAAAGTGTTCTTATTTTTTTTTTGAGTTCTTAATGTACAAAAATTTAGTAAAAAAATCATTTGGTAACCTTGTAGCTTCCCAAGGAAGATTAAAATTGGGCCATCGCGCGACGAAGTTTCTTGAAGAACGAAACAAGAAATCCGAGCTGTCAGGAAGGAGCCTTCTCTCGAGGTTGACACTTTGTATCGTTTGTAACTGTGATGTCCTTCTTCTATGTATTCTCCCCAAGAAACAGTCAATGTTGAAGATCCGATGAAGGTGGACCCAAGATTTTGCTATCCAGATTAGCTCGTGTAAAGTTTTGGCATTTCGGAAATCTTTCCATCTACTTTCTTCTGCAGGGGAAAGAATGTTTCTCGAGGGGGCGCATAGCTGCAGACTCAATATACAGTTGCGTTCAAAAAAGAATGAAATCGCATGAAGCTGCGCACCCACTTCCAACTTTGACAAGCTGCCATTTCTCTCTCGGTTTATATTTTTTCATGAAAACTTCACACAATCTAGTTCAACTATCCAACTAACACTCCACAAAATTTGAAGTCTTTTCAATGACGAGAAACAAAGATACAGCTTTTCCCGTAAAAACAGGGAAATTTGGAGTTGCTTAACTAAATTTGCTGTATCTTTGACAATTTTCATTGAAAAATCTTGAAATTTGGCCCAAAGATGTAAAAATGTTTGATCTAATATCAGGCCAAGTTTCGTCAAAATCGATGAACGTGATAAAAAATGGTGCCGGATTGAAAATGAGGTTCATTATCGCTCAGCAGACGATTTCATTCTTTTTTGGACGGATGTTTGTATGGAAAACATCGTTATCCATGTATTCTTGGTTTTTCTTACACAAAACCAAAAATACATTGCTTACAACTACATTCGTACTTTGTTTCGAAAGAGAAAATGTTTCAACAGGGTTCAAAATAAGAAAAGCAGAGTTAAAGGAATGACCTGCTAATTATACCGATAAACAAATTTGATCCACAATTAAAGCGAGTATTCTATTCGCTCTTTTGTTTCAATACCAGCTCTGTTGGAACAATTTCTATTTCTAAACAAAGCAAGGATGAAGTTCCTATCAATTTGTAACATTCTTTGTAATAAATGTTTGTTTGTGGAAGAAAAAACCAAGAATAGGTACATAGATTATGATGTTTTCCATACAAACATCCGTCCAAAAAAGAATGAAATCGTCTGCTAGGCGATAATGAACCTTATCTTCAACCCGGTACCATTTTTGATCACGTTCATCGATTTTGACGAAACTTGGCCTGATATTAGATCAAACATTTTTACATCTTTGAGCCAAATTTCAAGATTTTTCGATGAAAATTGTCAAAGTTACAGCAAATTTAGTGAAGCAACTCCAAATTTCCCTTTTTAACGGGAAAAGCTGTATCTTTGTTTCTCGTTATTGAAAAGACTTCAAATTTTGTGGAGTGTTAGTTGGATAGTTGAACTAGATTGTGTGAAGTTTTCATGAAAAAATATAAACCGAGAGAGAAATGGCAGCTTATCAAAGTTGGAAGTGGGTGCGCAGCTTCATGCGATTTCATTCTTTTTTGAACGCAACTGTAGGTACGGATTAGAACTTGTTGGATTCACAAGTGGAATAGAAAAAAGGCGAGGAGGAATCTAGGGGGGTGAATATCGTTCTCTAAACACGGATGTGACATATCTCGAAGATATTGGATGTCGGACCAGAGCAAATATTGCCGGCTAGGGTAGCAGAGTGTGTTGACTTGAATGGACAAGCGGATTTGAGCCAACAGACGTCTGGTGGCAAGATTTGATTTGAGTATATTGTCTTCGGAAATGTGCAACCATTGAAATGAGATACGCCACACGTTTCGGTAGCCATAACGCAGCTAGACACGTGCGGCGTTAGAAATCCGAAGAAAGAATCATTTATTTATTTTGTCACCGAAAATTGCAAGCCATTCAAAACAACAAATTATTCTGTATTATTGACTATATATTTAGTGGTAGTAATTGCTGCCTTCAACAAATTATTCTTACACAAGAATTAAACATAACCTCGTACTTCCTCTTCTCTTAATTCAAAAATTTTAAATGATGCAAAACGAAAAATAAAAAAAATCAATTCATCCAAAGTGTGTACCTTTTGGTAGTCAATTGCTGCTTACCACTTTCCAACCTGCACTCGAACACTTACTTCCGTTCACTTAAAATTAAGCGGATTTCAAGAGCTTTCGAAATCAACACCAACGTCGACGACGATGTTGCGGTTCTGTGTGCATCGAGTAGCAACATTGTGCTGCAACGCATTCGCTTCCTGTTTTGTGAAATTCAGGGTCAAGGTAAATAGCTCCAATGCTTGATTTTTCAGGAGAGATTGAAAATTTTAGTGCTGAATATTTGGCTTTATTTCTGAAACCGGATCAAACTTCATTGTAATTTTTCAAATTTATATTATCTTTATTAACAACATTTGTAAAAATAGTAGAATTTTTATAACGTTGCACTTTTTTCACTTAAAAATAGGTAAGATCTAAATGCTTGATTAGAAGAGGAATAATCAATAGATTCTAAATCAGTTTTAAGTTGGTATGTTGGTTGATAACTTTATCAGTTATCAAAGATCTATTTAATTGAAATTGACTGAAATGTGGTAGACAAAATCAGACGAATGATTTGAATACAGGATGTCAAAAGCTCCCAAAATCTATAAATTAAAAAAAAAGATTTCTGTCTTTCTGTCTATTACCTATAGCTTCGGAAATTACTGAGCCGATTTGTGTGAAACTTGGCAGGAGAGGATATTGTAGGCCAGGAAAAGTTACTTTGATGATATGAGAACCCACCTCTTCACAGGAAGGAGGAAGGGGGCATCCAAAACAGAAGACAAATGTTTGCATTTTTGCATCTTCGAAAACCGATCAAGCAAGTGGTACTAAATTTGGCATGGAAGGATATTTGGGTACTATTACTTGAGAACCCTTCTTTATTCTAGTTGGGTGATAGGAAGGGAAAGGAGGGCTCTTCTACAATTTGATACATAACTCATACTGATCATGCAAATGGAACCAAATTTGGCATAGGAGGATGTTTGGGTGCG
The DNA here is from genome assembly GCF_029784155.1 of Uranotaenia lowii. Taxonomy (NCBI): domain Eukaryota; kingdom Metazoa; phylum Arthropoda; class Insecta; order Diptera; family Culicidae; genus Uranotaenia; species Uranotaenia lowii. The sequence continues at coordinate 286,305,955 of NC_073692.1, read as the reverse complement.
ATAAATGTCTCCCTGAATCTTTGGTATACTTCTCCCTTCTAGTTGGGAGAAAAAAAAAGGAGGGAGGGAGGGATAGGAAAGAGGAAATTGAGCATGAGAGAGCATGTGATTCGAGAAATAGTTATATGTTTTAGTTTTTTTCACTAGGGGTATTAATAAGAAGGAGGGAGGTTTCTTTATAATTTTTTGACATACCCAAGAACATGTCTAAGAAATGGAATCAAATTTCACATGGAAAATGATTGGGGTACAAGAAACGGTTTTTTTTATTATTTGAGACAACACCCTTCAAGTTAGTATAAAAGAAGGGTATGGGACCCAAATTAAATTTTGTAGACATAATTTAAAAACTAATCAAGTGAATAGAATCTCCCTTTTATTAGGACGAAGAAGAAAAAGAGGAAAGTTTTTTTTATATTTTATTTGGTATAACTTGAAATCTTATCAAACAGATGGAGCCAAATGTGACGTTATTCGGATACTAACAATGTTTTTAAAATAGCTCGTGACTCCTTCCCACTTTGAAAGAGGGAAAGGGTACATTTATTCAGAAATCGCGTTGCTTTAACATCAAAAAAATATTCTAGGAAGGCAACAGAATAGAAAATCACCAATTAACTGATCAGTTAACCAATATATTTTCTGAACGATCACATTTCCGATACTTAAGTGCTATACAAACACCGTTCTACTTTGGCAACATTTTGTGTTGCCAAAATCGAATGTTGCCAAAATCGAACGTTTTTTTTAAATTTTTTTTTCTCTTTTTTTTAAAGTAACTATTTTTATTATCATTAACGTTATTTTTAGTCAATTTCCGACCATTAATAGTCATTTTTGTATCATTGAATGCTATCTAACACATTGCGGACAAAATTCGTGAATTTTCGTTTTTTCCGCTTACTGCGAATGGGCTACTCATAATTCTGCCAACATAATTTAAATTTATACAATTTAAAATAAAACTATTCTTCTACAAAATCAAAAACAACACTTTCGTAAACTCAAAGTTTCTAAATTGCTTAAATTTGGTCCAACGAGTTTCAAGAAATAGAATGCTAAACTTCGGTGTTTCTCGGTTTAGATTTATGTAATGTACTGTAATGTTATGTTATGTTATGTTATGTTATGTTATGTTATGTTATGTTATGTTATGTTATGTTATGTTATGTTATGTTATGTTATGTTATGTTATGTTAAGTTATGTTATGTTATGTTATGTTATGTTATGTTATGTTATGTTATGTTATGTTATGTTATGTTATGTTATGTTATGTTATGTTATGTTATGTTATGTTATGCTATGTTATGTTATGTTATGTTATGTTATGTTATGTTATGTTATGTTATGTTATGTTATGTTATGTTATGTTATGTTATGTTATGTTATGTTATGTTATGTTATGTTATGTTATGTTATGTTATGTTATGTTATGTTATGTTATGTTATGTTATGTTATGTTATGTTATGCAATAGATTGTAATATAATAGAATGTATCCAAATTAAATGAAAATAATTATACCAGCTTCTAATTACAGCAATTACAGCAATTTTTTGTTAAGAACAAACTGCTTTATTAACGTTTTTATTTTAAAAAAAACCATTGAAAACGAAAAATGAACAATGATGCTGAGGACAGTTTTGGGAAAAAAAATCAAACATTGTTAGGGAAGAGGCGAACCAAATGCGCATACTAAGGAGAATACTTATTTTCTCCAATACAGACCCCGTTCGATTTTGGTAACATTCGATTTTGGCAAAATAAAATTTACGAGCGTGTTGCCAAAAACGATCGGGGTCTGTATTTGAAAAGACAGGTGTCTGAAAACTGTATGCTCATGAACAGCCGTCTATTTTATTTACATTTGAACAATTTTTATGTTAGAATCTTTTACAGTTTTTGAGAAAATGATTTTATAGTAGTCATAGAAAAATGCCCCTTTTCCGAAACAAGGTGAGATAAATGCAATATTTGAGCAATATTCTAGCTCCAATTGGAAAATTTTCGTTTAAATAAATTAAAATGATAATAACTGATGACAATCAAATGTAAATGCTGAAATTTTGGCAAAAATTTAGACATCACACGTTTTAAAGATATTTAACATAGTTCAGGATGCAATTTAATGAGAATGTTCCGTTCGTATGATTTTTTTTAAATCAAAACAGTGTTCACCTCTTCTATGTATAACTTTTGTCATGAAACGCTTAGGTGCTTGTCTTGTTAGCAAAAATGTACCTCAAGAATAGTAAAAACCAAAAATCAAAGACCAACTTCATGTCAAGCTTATTTGAATTTCCTGGATGATTTAGTGTGCAAAAATTTCTTCTTCCATACACAAATTTCCATACAAAATTGAAACGGGTTGCGCTTACTCAGAAATCAACCAAATAATCTCAAATTTCACACTTGGTGATCCAAAAGGCATTGAAAATATATATGGGAACAAAAAGTCTTTTTGACAGCGGTCTAATTACCCAATATGCGAATTTAGGAACACTTCTTTCTAAATGGTTTTAGCTGTAAAAGCAATCGAAATTTTACACTGAAATAATTCCAAAGGCCCTCTCACTATTCACATTTTCTATTATTCTTCAATTTTTGTAATTCGAAAGGGTTCATAGTTATTTGTTGTATACAGCCATATTCTTCAAAAATGTCCCAATTTTTATTAAAAAAAAAACTATCATAAAATAACAACAAAAATAAAACTAAAACTATTCATATACAACGTTGAAACGTAGAGCTTTCACGAAAAAAAACCCGTTTGCTTTTAAGCACTGTATACGAAAAAATTGCGACACTTTCATTCGTGAATAACTTTTGAGCGGATGGATGAAAATTGTTGAAATTTTTAGTGATACTACTTAAAAACATAACGTTTAAATTTTAAAAATTTTGTGGCAATGTGTCAAGTAGTTTTTTAGACAGCTTCTATTGAATAAGTTTATTGACTAAAGTGATTGGGCTAAATTTTCTAAATCAAGGCTATTTTTGCTAACGTTCTTCATTTTCTGGAGATTGGCCTTCAAAATAACTCAAATTTTTCTATATTATTAAAGTTCTGAAAAGATTAGCAGATTGTCCACCGGTTGCAAGAAATCCTTTGAAAGTGCCATGGAACGAAATGGCCGTTAATTTTGCCAATAATTTACCACTTTTCGATTTGAGTTTTCCATAGATCGTCAGCAAAACTTAATACTAGATTTGTTTTCCCTCGTTCTTTTTGAAAACGTTCAGGCGAGGCTTTTCAATGAAAAATTTTCTTACGGGAGATCCTCTTCTACGGGATATCCCATCTTACGGGATATGCTCTCAAATGTCAAATTGGTCTGATTAAATCACCCAGAAGTAAGCAGGCATCAAATATTGTTTCATTAGCATGAACATTATTAAAACTTTTTTTGAGTCTATGTGAGAGTTTTGCATTGGGCAGGTTTATATGTTTCACTAAACTGAGCATGATTAATCTATAAAACAATAGTTTAGTTCATTTTGTTTTGCCCAAAAATATAGATCAATGAATTTATTTATTTGACGCAATCTCAAAAACTACTTGACAGACCGCTACAAAATTTTGCACATGGAAACATTACATTACTAGATAATATAACTAAAAATTTCATAAATTTTTATCTATTCGTTCAAAAGTCATTCACAATAGAAAGTGTTGTATTTTTTTCGAATAAAGTCCTTAAATGCTTTGGTTTCTTCAGGAAAGTTGCTTATTTGCGATCCTTCGAATAGATAGATATTTGAAGATTTTTAAATAACATTTTTACACACAGCGGAATTATCCAAATACAATTTTTAGGCTTAAGAACGTAGAAAACACTTTTTAGATATTGAAACCTTAGACATAATTATCTATAGATGATAATATGGAAATATTTCATGTTGATCTAACGATTGCTTTGATTCAGTCTTATTGTTGTATTATTTTATAAACATTAGAGCAAGTTCACTGGTGTTGGGAAAAAGTGGTAGAAATTTTGACATTTTGAAAATTTTACCATGCAAAAATGATTTCAAGATCTTGGGGCGTTATATATTTTACAACACTGTTTCTATTTCAGCCGTATGTGATAGAAATATTGCTATTTTTGCATCACAGCATGCGAAAATACAACACGTGTTGTAAAAAAACTAGAAGGTCATAGATGGGTGTCGAAATTTCTACCACTTTTTCTCAACACCAGTGAGCTTGCTCTTAAAGATCTGGAACATATTTATGGTGTTTGTTAAAATCATAATGGTTCTGTAGAAGCAGAAAATTTGAATTCACGTACCAAAATTGAATTGCGCCCAATTTGACCTGTGCTAAAATCGGACGGGGTTTTCACTCTAAAAATAAATCCAAATAACATGAAGATTTTGAAATTTCCTAAATAACGAGTGTAAAAAAACGGTAGGCTTTCGTTTGGGCTTCAACCTTTACGAATTCTTCAGGTTCTTTTCCATCCTTTTTCTGCCAATTTTTTTGAAAATCCAATTCCGCTAACGTGATGTATCAGTGAAATCCTATCACCGTTAAGAGCATTGCAAACACACAGCCAAATTCACTGACTGACTAGTGACTGGCTGGGTTTTTTTTCACTCCGCATGGTTGTGTGTTTTTTGTGCCAACGTTGCAGTTTTTTTTTACCCTGTCAAAGCCAAAATGTAAATAACTGCCGCCGCACTTGACGAGCAAAGTTGCTTTTTTGGGACGCGCGGTTTCATCTTGTTTGGTTCGGAAACGTAGACATACCTCCATAGGAGAAAGAAATTGATTCCTTGATGCCCTCCCCACACATAGATACCGAATTTTCTCCCTTTCCGGGTGCTTGAAGTGTATAGTATATGTCTACTTGACTGGGGCTAGAAGAGGGGAAGCTATTTTTACAACTCGAACTTTAAGCTGTGTTAACCGATTCAAACGGAGATATAAGGTCTCTCTTCTAAACTTTTCGTTTCAGAAAATAAATTGAAATCAAGAATCGTTGGATCAGCTTGCGTACTTCCAAAGGCCGATTCGGTTTTAGAAATAAAACACAAGATTCTGAAATCAAAATTTTAAGTTCTAGATCCATTTCCATTAAATATGAGAAAGCCATATCTTTAGAGTTTAACAACCTAATATATGTTTAAATCAGGATTTCTTTGAATTAAAAAAAACTTGATTCAATGTTTGGATAAAAACTAAATTGAATGGTTTTTTTTCTCTAAAAAAAAGGATTTCGTACCTAATTTTAGTCGTCTGGATCACGAACCTAAACAAGGTGAAGGCTCCATTTCACGAGAAAACTTATCCATCATCAAGCCAGGAACCGGCCTCGCATTCAAGAGCTTCGCTACTTAACCGTCAAGTATTGTGGGATGGAATTCTGCTGTTGTATTACTGAGCGGCAACAAACGAGGACAGAAAAAAATCCCTAAACCGAATGTTTGAAATTTTTTCCAAAGCATCGCTCCAGAAGACAGGACCGCACCTCAACTTTTTTTCGAGTCTACATAAGCATAGCAAAACTAGAACGAATCCTCCAAGAGGGTACCTTATGTTTACAATATAAAACAGAGAATTTGAAAAGCAGGAGTATGCACTTGACGGAAAATTTATATCACTTCACCAGAGTCGGTCGTCCCTTTCTTCGGTCGAGCTTGACGTTGCCTTGTCTTATATTTTTTCTGTCGGGTGGATCCTAAAAATGGGAAAAATGCACACCCAGGCTGGGCCAAAAAAGGCAGGAATTTTCCTTGACTCATCACGCCAACATTTCCTCATTTTGCGGAAACTGCTGCAGAATCGGTGGGATGGTTTAAATAATTGAATCAAATTTCTTTGTTTTTTCTTTGCTCCCCATTACAACAAGTCTGCAACGACGAATGGTGGAGAATTTTGGGAAAATGAAAGAACTTCCTAGTTTTTCGTTTCTTGGCCAGAGTAATGTTGCAAATATACCGGAATGCTCCAACAAGGACGAAACAAAAAAGGGAATACGCCAGCCCGTTTTTCATTTGCCTCTGCTAAGTTAAGCAGCATCTTGTTTGTAAACAGCACAGTCAGCGCAAAAAATAAATGTCCCCGCATTAAGCATTCGCACGGATGATAATAACAAGATGCAGTTACTTCCAGTTTGAGAACTGTCTTAACAGCTTTGTTTCCGGGTAATCTTGTTAGAAAAATATGTTTTCTTTTATTTGAAACGGACTTGTTTGATTTAAAGGAAAAAACTGTTACAGAAATGCTTTAGTTGATAAAATCAAATTTGTGTCAGTTTTTTACGACTTCATTTTCAACAAAAGTAATTAAAAATTAATACTTTGAAGGAGTGCTTTTTCGACCATAAAAATTAATTTACTAGATGACATATACAAAAACTCTCCAACCATCTTATTAGTTTTTTTTTTTTTTTGAGAAATTCGAACATTGAAAATTCCACTGCATCCTCGATTATAATCAACCAAACTTCCACCCAATTAATTGAAGCAAACTATTTTCCTACGTTGGGAAACTTCCACCCTTTTTTCGAAAACATTTTCCGTAGAAAGAATTCCACAGAGAAGAAGCGCCCGAATGAGTTTGCATATTTCATGCAAAATTAATTCCAATGAAAATAATTTCTTTCAACAGCAAGCTCATCCGTCCGTTTTTTTTCCACCACTTTGTGCCGAGAGAATTAAGATGGATTTTTATCTTTGCGTCAGTAAATGTATGATCTGAAGTACCAAGAAATAATTTCCTCTCCCAAAGGGAAGCAACTTAGGAAGAAAAAATAACAGAAAATAGTAGAATGTGTTGCCCATCAAGGGAACAAGTCATCAAGCTGCCGAGTGAGTTTCTTGAATGAAAAGATCCCCCCTCCCCTTACAGATCTACCATAAAGAAGGGCTTTCTCAGCATCAAGGTGCAGGAAGTGGTTTATATTTTCGTTTTCTTAATCCGCTTATACGAAAGAAAGTCGTTGACAACTTTGCAACTATTATGTGATGTTTGATTTTACAACGGTTTTTTTTTTCTTTTTTTTTTTTTTTTCAGGGATTTTAAGCCCAATGGGTTTATTCATCCCACTTACAACGGTTTTGGGTGGCACTTGTCGATTAAACTTGTTGATACATTTTTTTCAATTTGTACCAAAAACTTAAATATAAATCCTTTAGGGGAGAATGCGGATACTTGATCTCATTTTCTTATTTTCATCAGGCCCGTGCGAAGGACCCGTCCATGGGAGAGGGGGGGGGGTTTCGAAATTGAAATTTAGCTAAAAATAATAACAACACCAAAAATGCACAAAAAATCCGGTGGGTCATAAAAAAGTTTCAAAATTATGTAACTCCATGTTTTGTAGAAAAAAATAAAAAAATAAAGTACTTCAAAAACATTCAAATTTTGCTTTAAAGTTGCTACTTGTAATCATTTTTTAAACTTTTCATAGATTAACTAAAAAATCATGATCGATTCAAAAAAGATAATTAAAAAAAATAAGAATAAGTGAAAGGTTTATAAACTTTAAAATTGTTATGCATTTATGCATAGTTTAATGTTTCAAGCACTAAATATTTTTCCGCTGCTGGTTAAAATACTCCTAACAAAGACAATGGCTCGAAAATCAGTTTTTCTTAAGGGGGGGGGGGGGGGTTGGGTCTAACACTTTCAAAAAATCGATTTTTTTTATTTTTTTTATTTTCTTATTGTAAAACATTTCAAGAATGTTGTGTCAAATTTTCAAGTCAATTGAAGCAAAACTGTAGAAATTATAGGCCTTTATCTCCTCCTATCTAATACTGCAAGAAAGCAAGAGCAGAAACTTCAAACGCGTTTTTCTCGAAAGCACATTTTCAAAGTCCGTGGACATCGTCATTTGAAAACTACTTATCCGATTTTTTTCAAATTTGGAACATATTTTCTACATATAAAATACCAGACCCCAACGTCTTTCTTTTTTTTTTTTACTTTGGGGAGATTTTACAGATCAAAAATGGCGGATTTTTTCGTGAAAAATCGTAGTTTTTACTTCAAACAGCCACAAAAATTTCATAAAAAAAATTTTAAGTTAAATAAAAACTTTGGGGTCCAGAAAAACTTCTATTAAAAACATTTTGCTCTGATTTTTTGACTTCAGATGATTCTGAGCTGAGATACAGTGTCCACCGCAAATCCTGTTTTCTAAAAGGCATCCTCGAAAGTGCTCCGTCACCGGCTCATATTTCAATATTTTTCAACGAAAAAATTACTAAATGTTCTTTTAACAATGCTTTGTATAATTCAAAAATTTGAATACATTTGTTTGAACGATAGCTCTAGAAAAATTCGTGAAAATGGTGTTTTTTTTACCCGTTAGACCCTACCCCGCCCTTAATGAAAATTGATGAATAATTTGTATTCAGAAAACAAAAATTCAGAATTGAAAAAAAAAAACAAAGACAAACTTATTAATTAATATCTCAAAAAATTAAAATCATTCTCTTACAATTTATTCGAAAATTTCTTAAAACTATACAATAAAATTCGATGAAGTTAATTAAAAAAGAGATGCCTTTTTTTAATTTCAAATTTCCTTAAATTTCCTGGTTTTTTTTATATTTTTACACAGATTTTGTCAATCGCCTCTAGTTTTGGTGATAGAGAGTATATAAGTTTAAAAATGAATAAGTTTTGAGTGAAATCAATAATTGATAATTAATGAACGAAACCTGGCTTTGAATTCGATTACTTCATTTGACTAAGAAGGAAAAATATGTTGATCATGATGATGATGAATAATCTAAAAATAATAAATTAATCAGTTTTAAAAATTCGACAAATATCATAACAATACCAAGGTTTCATTTAATTAAACTTATTTGTGGAAGCCTGCTAAATTATTTAATTTTTGATTTAAAAATATCCAAAATTCAAATTTTGCAGAAACTTTTTTTTAAATTTGTTGAAACTTCCTTATTGAACAGAAAACTTGTCTAACTTTTTTTGCAGTAGTCAAAATAACTTGCCGTCTTAGAAAGCTAGATAATTAAATTTAAACCTTTTATTAAATTTTAATTTTTGGCTTTTTACGGTCTTGGATCTCAATCAAACAACTTATTTTTCGAAATACCCGACGTTTCGACCATTTTTTGTGGTCTTTCTCAAGGGAACTGGAAGTTTATTTGAATATTTAGTTTTGAGCATTGTTAGTGGACTATACTAAAGTGTGTAAACTCACTTATCTGTCTGCTGTTATTGTCAATATCGTTTTTTTCCAACGGCTAGGTGTCCAGTACTTGCAGCTCTGTGGGGGGTATTGTTGTTTTTTACATTTGAATCATATTTATAAATTTATCATCTTACAATTTTAACCGGAAAGAAAAGAATATTTTTCATCCGATTTCTTATGGTCGCACTTTAACGAACTTTTTGAACTATGGATGTTGTGTTATGTGGATTGTGTGGGTATTGTTTGGGGTTGAGCTTTCTGAGTTGGTAAGTGAGATTTGAATTTGTGTAATGTGTGAGTTTAGAGTATTCTTTATGCTATTGCTATTGCTGGTTGGTTGTTTTGGTTTTACGGATTGTAATATGCCTGTGTATGTTGCACTTAATCTAGCTGTATCTGTCCTGTAGTTTACGGTATTTTCTGTGTTGGTGATATGACACATCTCCAATACGCGTAATGTTGATGTGTATTGCGCTCTATCTACGATTTTGGCTCTGTTGTGGTCGAATCGATGTTGCGTGTTTATAACATGATCCGTCATAGCTGTTGTATCTCCTAATTTCTTTTTTATTTCGGCGGTGTTGGTGACTCCGGTGTCCAATACTTTTTCATACCGATTGATATCGGACTTGTGACCATACATCCTCTTTGTGAGTGTGTTGGTGCTCATTCCGATGTACACCTTCTCGCAGTCTCGGCATGGGATGTTGTAGATGATATTTGACTGTTGGCCCGGCAGGATGGGATCTTTGACGATCGGAAAAAGTTTTCCGATCGTCAAAGATCCCATCGTTCGTTTCACAGTGGTATGCTAAGCCAATTGCATCAGGCAGACTATTAAATTTCCACTCCCACCACCCCACCAACATGAAGTTGAACGTAGCATACAATTTTATGAAACGGGTCGTTCAACTGACCACTAACCAGACACACCAATAATGCAAGCAGACCATATTCCAACACCTACGAGCGAATGATTACCCATCCAGCCTCATCAATAGAATGCTCAATCATCTTAAATCACGTTCAACCATAGCCACATCAAATCCCAATCATCTAGAAAACAGCCCACAAAACATCGCAAACGAACTGATTGCAACAAAAACCACCCTATCACCATCATCAACCACCCAACCGCAGCATAAAAACCTACCATCAACAACTTCCATACAACAGAACCAACAATCATCAACCGACAAAGATCCTACGTTACCACCAGCTAAACATCAACAATCATACCACGCAGCATCATCATCAGAAACCCATCAACAACCTTTCCATCAATCATCGCCAGAAAACCAAAACCAGAACCAGCAACCATCAACAAACACAACAAACAAACCGAACAACCAATCAACTCCAACCGAACAACAACAGCCGAACCACCAATCATCAACAGACATCCAACAACCGCAGCATAATCACCAATCTTCACCAGCCACTCAAGAACAACAATTGCACCAACCAAATTCATCCATACACCAGCAGCATAATCCTCAATTAACACCAATCAGCCAAAATCAGCAATCACCACCGTCCACCAACCAGCAACATTCCAGCATAAACATCGAACCAGCATCCGTAAACACAATCACTCAGCCTACACAATCCGGAACATCCACCGATTTCAGCTACCGCACTTTAACATACATACCTTCGCTTACCACCAAAATCATTAGAGACCTGAAAAAAGAATTTGTAAACATTAAATTCGCCCAAAAAACGATCAACAACGTCGGAAAACTTTTTCCGATCGTCAAAGATCCCATCCTGCCGGGCCAACAGTCAAATATCATCTACAACATCCCATGCCGAGACTGCGAGAAGGTGTACATCGGAATGAGCACCAACACACTCACAAAGAGGATGTATGGTCACCACAAGTCCGATATCAATCGGTATGAAAAAGTATTGGACACCGGAGTCACCAACACCGCCGAAATAAAAAAGAAATTAGGAGATACAACAGCTATGACGGATCATGTTATAAACACGCAACATCGATTCGACCACAACAGAGCCAAAATCGTAGATAGAGCGCAATACACATCAACATTACGCGTATTGGAGATGTGTCATATCACCAACACAGAAAATACCGTAAACTACAGGACAGATACAGCTAGATTAAGTGCAACATACACAGGCATATTACAATCCGTAAAACCAAAACAACCAACCAGCAATAGCAATAGCATAAAGAATACTCTAAACTCACACATTACACAAATTCAAATCCCACTTACCAACTCAGAAAGCTCAACCCCAAACAATACCCACACAATCCACATAACACAACATCCATAGTTCAAAAAGTTCGTTAAAGTGCGACCATAAGAAATCGGATGAAAAATATTCTTTTCTTTCCGGTTAAAATTGTAAGATGATAAATTTATAAATATGATTCAAATGTAAAAAACAACAATACCCCCCACAGAGCTGCAAGTACTGGACACCTAGCCGTTGGAAAAAAACGATATTGACAATAACAGCAGACAGATAAGTGAGTTTACACACTTTAGTCCACTAACAATGCTCAAAACTAAATATTCAAATAAACTTCCAGTTCCCTTGAGAAAGACCACAAAAAATGGTCGAAACGTCGGGTATTTCGGAAAATAAGTTGTTTGATTGAGATCCAAGACCGTAAAAAGCCAAAAATTAAAATTTAAAAACATTTCACCGGTCGAAAACATAAACCTAACTTAAACCTTTTATTTTTGTAAAGTTTAAATTGTCTAAAAAATTCTGATTTTTCTTATATGATTTCACGCATTTAAAAGTTATATTAAAAAGAAAAGCTGATAGAAAAAATACAAAAACTACATATTTGGATTTAATAAATTTAATGAAAAATTAGCTATAAAGTTCTTTCTACTTCGGAAATATGTGAATTTTGTTGCCTTGTGTAATTCATTAAAAAAAACTTTTGACTGTGGAATTGAGCATTAGAAGAACAAGAAATACAAAACAAAATTTAAGTTAATATTTGTTTCTTGAAAAAAATTTAATTAGCAGAGAAAATGGAATGACATTTTTTATAATCAAAGTGATAAATAGTAAAATTTAAGTTAAAGTTTTTTGGCAAATTTAGTGTAACCTTAATTTTAAAATGTAAAATATCTTGTAACTTCTAGTATAATCTATTTTGTTTAAATTTTGTTTGTCTCAAACATGAATCTCTTCAAAGGAAATCTTTTTTCCATTGAGATTCATAGCGTAAATTAGTTTAAATAGTATTCGTCACATTTCCTCGCAATTAATTAAAATTTTGAGTAAAAATTCTGATGACTATCGTAAGTATTAAACGCCAGTCACATTTCTACTTATATGTTGACATGTAAAATATGTGTTCGATGAATGAATTTTGTAAGCTTCAAATTCTGAATTTAGTTGGTTACACTTCTTAATAAAAATCCCTTCTAAAAACAACCCATATTTTGTGTCAAGATTTGAGTTTCAATACAAATAGACCATTCAATGAAATCTGATATTTACAGTTAATAATAAATATTAATTTGGAAACGTCTTAAAATGAAATGTTTTAGGCCTTGAGTGACTTAAGATTAAATTCCGCCGGAGGCACGCAAATTTTCTGACATGAACGGTAAATTCCTTTCTTGAACTGAAAATTTTACTTGGAAAAAATCTCCATGGGGGGGAGGGGGGTTAATCCCCTAAAACCTTCCCCCTTTTGCATGGCCTTGATTTTCATCATACCTTTTTGGAAAAAATTAGCAAATCGCGGTTTTTTTTGACAGTGATACATTATTTAGGGTGCTTTGGTAAAATTCAAGTAAAATCTAGAGATAAAAAATTATTTTTCTAATTTTGCTATATATGTAAGTTCTCATTTCCCAGTTGATAAGTGTTGGAAAAGAAATTCTAACAGTTCTACTACTATCCAATGATCATTACATACTTAAAGGCGCAATTTTCTGATTTTTGAGTCCGTATTATCAGAAACTATTGAATGAATATTAGATATTTACTAGCTGACCCGGAGTGCTTCGTTTACTTTTTCACAAACAAAACGATATTATCATAACTAAAATAAACTTAAATTGAATTTCTACACTTTTCAAAACCGAACTATTTTTCATGGCATTTGAGCTTCTGGATTGTCTTGAGTCTCAACTCTCAACACTCTCAACATAACTTGAAGGTTTGAAAGTTGAAAAAGCCACCCTTTAGAAAAAATGAGGGACTCTTTTAATTAAAAAAATCGCCCAAAGGCAAAATACAGGCAAATTTGCAAATAATCAAAGAATTTGCCAAACCTTAAAAAAACCCTAAGGCATTGGATTTGTTAATAATATTTTTAATACATTTATTAAATTTGAGTGTCTTCATTCATTAAAATGGGAAGTGTCTATCAATACAATATATTATCTTATTTTGTAAAAACTTATTTATCAATTCAATAAATCATCTCATTTTGTCAAAACGCTTACGTTTATCAATTTTGAACAAAAATGCTTAAATGATTATAAAAAAATTGTCTTTTTTTGTTGATTTTGTATGGGAGCCCTCCCTTTTTGGATTAGGAAAGTTTCGAAAGTATTATTGAAACCATTCTCGAACTTGAAAACGGCTACACACCAAATTTCACGTTGATCGATTCAATAATTTCCGAAAGTTGTTCGAATTGTGTCATATTTTTATTAATTTTGTGAGGAACACTGTCTCCCCTCCCTTCTTGGATTTGGGGAGGTTTGAAAGTATTATAGAAACCATTCCCAGTCTTGAAAACGGATACACCCCAAATTCTACGTTTACGATTACGATTCAGTAGTTTCCGAAAATTGCTTGAAAATTTTGTATGGGAGCCTCTCTCCCTTCTTGTATTCCGAGGGGTTAGAAAGATTTATAGAAATCCTTCCCAGTCTTGAAAACGACTACACACCAAATTTCACGTTTATTGGTTTGGTAGTTTCCTAAAATTGTTCAAGTTATGTCATTTTTTTTTTGTAATTTTGTATAGGAGCCCCCTACTCTTCTTAGATTCGGAGGGGTTTGAAAGTATTATAGAAACCATTCCCGGTCATTCGCGTTTATCGGTTCGGTAGATTTCAAAAGTTATTCAAATTGTGTCAAATTTTAGTTAATTTTGTATGGAAGCCCCTTTTTCTTGGATTTGGAGGGGTTTGAAAGTGTTACAGAAACCATTCCCGGTCTTGAAAACGGACACACTCCAAATTTTAGGTTGATTGGTTCAATAATTTCCCAAAATTGTTCGAATTGTGGCTATTTTTATTAATTTTGTATGGAAGCCCCCTCCCCCCCATTTTTTGGTTTCGGAGGGGTTAGAAAGTACAATAGAAACAATGTCCAGTCTTGTAAACGGCTACATTTTAATCGGTTTGGTAGTTTCCAAAAATTGTTCAAATTGTGTAAATTTTTTGTTAATTTTGTATGGAACTCATACCTGAGACTTGAGACCTGACAAATTAAACATGATTTGACCTACGACGTAGGACTTGAGACCTGGGACCTGAGACTTGAGACTTAAGACATAACACCTGAGACCTGAGACATGAGACCTTAGACCGTAGACCTTAGACCTGAGACAAGAGACAAGAGACAAGAGGCAAGAGACAAGAGACAAGAGACAAGAGACAAGAGACAAGAGACAAGAGACAAGAGACAAAAGACATGAGACCTGGAACCTGAAACCTGAGTCTCATGTCTCATGTCTTATGTCTCATGTCTCATGTCTCATGTCTCATGTCTCATGTCTCCTGTCTAATGTCTCATGTCTCATGTCTCATGTCTCATGTCTCATGTCTCATGTCTCATGTCTCATGTCTCATGTCTCATGTCTCATGTCTCATGTCTCATGTTTCATGTCTCATGTCTCATGTCTCATGTCTCATGTCTCATGTCTCATGTCTCATGTCTCATGTCTCATGTCTCATGTCTCATGTCTCATGTCTCATGTCTCATGTCTCATGTCTCATGTCTCATGTCTCATGTCTCATGTCTCATGTCTCATGTCTCATGTCTCATGTCTCATGTCTCATGTCTCATGTCTCATGTCTCATGTCTCATGTCTCATGTCTCATATCTCATGTCTCATGTCTCATGACTCTTGTCTCATGTCTCATGTCTCATGTCTCATGTCTTATGTCTCATATCTCATGTCTCATGTCTCCTGCCTCATGTCTCATGTCTCATGTCTCATTTCTCATGTCTCATGTCTCATGTCTCATGTCTCAGGTTTCAGGTTTAAGGTACCAGTTCGCAGGTCTCATGTCTCAAGTCTGAAGTCTCAAGTCTCAAGTCTCAGGTCTCAGGTTTCATGTCTCAAGTCTGAAGTCTTCAGTCTCAGGTCTCAAGTCTCAAGTCTCAAGTCTCAAATCTCAAGTCTCAAGTCTCAAGTCTTAGGGCTCAGGTCTCAGGTCTTGAGTGTCAAGTTTCATGTTTTGTTGTTTCAATTTCAGAGCATCTGAATTTGAATGGTCTTTTTTAACACGGTTTTCGGGAATTAAAACGGTGTTTTTAAACGGTTTTTACGCGGTACGTGTATCAGTGTAAAAAAAAACCTTGGTGTATTCGAGAAACCATCTCCGACCCCAAAAACTTTTACAAATCAAATTTTACATTACATTACGTTGTATCGATTTAATAGTTTTCGAGTCAAGGGTAGGATCTTCAAAGAAGTGGGCATCAAGAATATTAAAAAAAAAAACTAAACAGAAAACGACACGCCCTCAAACCGCATGCTGATGCACATTTTAAGATTACGGGCAAACTCCATTCTTATTTTTTGCTTCCCCTTTAAAACCATTGATGCTTTCCGAGGAATGAGAGAAAAAAGAAGGTTACAAAAAGGTTCATTCCTAGGAAATCCCCCCTTTGGCTGCATGAATCCACTTGCACACACATCCAGTCATTCATAAATATTGGAGTGAGATCAAGCAGAACCGAGGAAAAGAAGGCAGCAGCATCAGCAGCAAAACTGCATAATAAACTTCTTCGCCAAGTTAATTTAAACAATTTTATCCAAATAGAAGTTATGAAGTGGTGCATCGCATCAGCTCGGTTTATTTTGGATGGTCTGGCTGCGGTTGGAGGTGGAAGGGAAAAACCATTTTCAGTGCTGGGAAGAGCAAAGTTTAGTATGAATATTTAAGCAACTTTTCGAACAGGGAAAATATAATCTATGGCGGGTGTGTTCCGTGTACATGATGGCTCAATTGTTTGGAAATTGATTTAGGATTATCTCGTGCTCAGCGTCTTTCACAGCTTTCCCGGAAACGATCCCAAAATTGATCGTTCGGAAAACGCCAATGGAAGAGACGAAGTAGGATTATGAATTTGTTAATGGGAACACTTCAGAAAGTTGTACCTAAGTAGATAGAATGTATTTTTTATTTCCTGGGTTAGTGGCTCTTAGTTATGTTATACATCTACTTCATCTGCTAATTCACCGAGATCTCTGATCTCGCACCTCAGATATCGTTTCTAAATCGTTTCTTTCGGGTCTCATTGAATGGATCACTCTGCTATAAAGGCAAACCCAGAAGAAGTCGGTGGTAATGACTTTTGTTTTCTTCTCAGGGATTGATTAGAGAAAGTATTCAATCCTAGTCCTATCGAACAGGAAGCAAGCGAGCAGGGAGCAGTTCCTGAAATTGAACCGGGAGGCAACGAACCAATTCCAGGTGAAAAGAAACAAATCGAAAAGCCTGGCAGGATATATTTAATCAAATCAAATGAATGTCTGGTTCCGACCCGGATGGAGCAACTATAAAACCTTTTCTGTTTTTTTTTTCATTCATAGGTAGGGCTGTTTCTTGTCGATACCGATATACAACCTATGTTGGTTCAAGAATGAAATGGGAAAAAGGTAGAACTTTCTGGGCACATCGATTCCGATTTCGTGTTTTTCTTGGCCACAGTTTGTTTGGATGCTCGGTTTGGTTCTCCTGTTGCCTCACAGGATTGTTGAATTTGGTAAAATGTTTTGTTTTCCCCCCATTCTTATGGGAGGCTTGATGCATTGAGGAAAGCAGGGAGCAGGAACTGTTGGTCCAAGGGGTAATTCCAATTGAGTATAGTGTTGGTCATTTGACGATTGATTGCTCGTAAAGCTACCGGAATTTGCAAAAATCAAATAGGAAATGTGGTTTCTGGTAGTCTTGAGTTTGTGTTTCTGTTTAGTCATAGTTTTAACTTTCAGTTTTTTGTTAAATTGAAATTTAATTTATCCTGATTATTCTTTTACACTTAAAATTAAAGGTTTTATTGAAATTAATTTCATTCCAAATTATGTTTGACTCTTTAGATGGATATGATGAAGACAAATTTTGTTGTGTGTGTCGCATCTGTCTCAAACAATCTTTTGTAGTTAAAGACTTCTGAGCACCTTCATCATAGAATAAAAAAAAACAAGAATAACCACAAAGATTTTTATTTGCAGTTTTGTCGTGTGTATTTGATTGAATTTTTAAATAAGTGATTTGGAAAGTTCATCCAGGTGAGGAATTCTGTTTCTTTATTGTACCTTAATGCACGTTGGGCGACCATGTTGCTCCAATTTTCAATTCTAGGCCCATCAACTCAACTCATCTTACTGAATAACTGTTTTTAATTTGTTCGATACATAGCGGCACGCACGCCAGTTCTGCTACACATTTGTTTTATTTGCTTACTCAAGCAATCAATCAAATGAAAAATGAAATGGTCCTAATTCAAGATTTGAACCACTAACCTTCGAGATGATACCCAAACACGCTGCCACGAGCCCACGCCTTGACGTTGCTGCTATAATTCGAGATGATTAAAAACTCTCCTAGAATAACTGCAGGCGGAGGCCAGTGATAAGCTGCGATGGCGCATGTAAATCATTGCATTTCAACATTACGAAAGGCTTATTAATCAAACATCAGTTTCTATAATTATTTCATTGTTTCATTGTTGAACAAACTTAAGTGCTATGGCATGAGAGGCTTAGTCACCAACTTAATTCGCAGCTATTTGTCAAATAGAAAGAAATTTGTCTGCTTAGGAGAAGATAAGAGCTCCCTAGAGAAGCTGGAGGTTGGTATTCCGCAAGGCAGCAATATCGGACCCATACTCAATATACTTTACATATCCGATCTCAGTTAGCTGCCGTTACACGGTACACCTCGCCTGTTTGCAGATGACACAGCTCTCTTTAATCTCGCAAAATGTTTCAATGTCATGTCAATTTCTAAGCAAAAAATCAAACATATGTAAGCTTGAATATTTGATACACGATTTGCTAAAACTGATTTTCAATGTGTGATAAATTTTTGTTAAGTAAATACAGCTTCACACAATTTTTAAAAGTTGAAATTTGTAATTTTTCCTGAAACAATCCTTTTTCTGTTAACTTTTAGTTGATTCGAGTAAAAAAAATCATTTAAAATTACACATTTCAACAATTTCAATACTATCAGAGAATGTCTTATCGATTATATGGTTGGGATTCAACCAGACCAGAACACTAATTTGAAATAAATTGATTAATCTATTGCAACGGATGCGAAACATAATAAACTACCTATCCAATGAAAATTTAAACATTTTTCCTATTTTTTTGTAATTTTGTTAAAAAAATTCAATGTTGCAGAAAGTGGAAATGATAAAAATGCGTTGCTCCAAAGTGAATTTAGAGGCACCTTATAAATAAAGATCAAACACGTGTTTTGGACATCAAATCTGATTTTGTGCGCAAAAATCTTATGTGTGTTGGTTATTTTCCGATTCAAAACAGTTCATTGGCTCGTCAAGAACTTGTATCTGATAAAATATATGATGTTTTTGGCCCGTGGCTAAAACTTGTTGTTGCGGATTGTTAGCATTTGTTAAAATCTCATTGAGCCAGACTGAACCGAATCCGTTGAATTTTGTTTTCCAATTTACTTAAGGGGGGGGTAGGGTCTAACGGGTAACAAAAATCACCATTTTCACGATTTTTTTCTAGAGCTATCGTTCAAACAAATGTATTCAAATTTTTTGCATTATACAAAGCATTGTTAAAAGAACATTTAGTAATTTTTTCGTAGAAAAATATTGAAAAATGAGCCGGTGACGGAGCACTTTTGAAGATGCCTTTTAGAAAACAGGATTTGCGGTGGACACTGTATCTCAGCACAGAATCATCTGAAGTCAAAAAATCAGAGCAAAATATTTTTAATAGATGTTTTTCTGGACCCCAACGTTTTTATTTAACTTAAAATTTTTTTTATGAAATTTTTGTGGCTGTTTGAATTAAAAACTACGATTTTTCACGAAAAAATCCACCATTTTTCGCCTGTAAAATCTCCCCGAAGTAAAAAAAAACTAAAAAGAAAAACGTAGGGGTCTGGTATTTTATATGTAGAAAATATGTTTCAATTTTGAAAAGAATCGGATAAGTAGTTTTCAAATGTGCTTTCGAGAAAAACGCATTTGAAGTTTCTGCTCTTGCTTTCTCGCAGTATTAGATAGGAGAAGATACAGTACCGTTCATAATTGTATAGAAATTGGAAGCACGCGCACTGCCACTTCGACTTTGAACTTCCCTAACTTTTTACTCTGATGATATTTTTTGATCAAAATTTTTGCGTTAGATAGATCAACTATCACTCTATTATATTACAAAATTTAAGCTTTCTGAAATTTGAGTGGCCTGAGAAACAGTAATTCTACGAAAATCGGTCTTTTTGGACTTTTCTCATTCAAACTGCAATATCTCTGAAACTACGCTACATTTTTTGTTGAAATTTTGCAGAGTGATCGTTGAAATATAAAGCTGGCATGTCTGAAGTTTTTTAAAAAGTTCTATCGATGAGATCAAAAGTTACGCGAGGTGCAATATTTCAAGCATGGATCTAGAAATGCGATTTCTATAGAATTTTGGACGAATGTTTCCATAGGAAAATCATATTCTCTGTTTAACAACCAGTAAATCTATTTCAACCAAAAAATCAAAACAATATCGCGAGATTCTGATTTCAAAACACAAACGGATCATTTATTCCATTTTTTCTTTTCTTCATTGCTTTTGCCAGACATTTTTTGTCTGATTGGTGGAGGAAACAATATTGTTCTCATGAATCGTCCCAAATTTTATAGAAATCGCATTTCTAGGTTCATGTCTGAAATATTGCTACTCGCGTAACTTTTGATCTCATCGATAGAACTTTTCGAAAACTTCAGACATGCTAGCTTTATATTTCAGCAATCACTCTGCAAAATTTCGACAAAAAATGTAGCGTAGTTTCAGAGATATTGCAGTTGGAATGAGAAAAGTCCAAAAAGTCCGATTTTCGTAGAATTACTGTTTCTCAGGCCACTCAAACTCCAGAAAGCTCACATTTTGTGATATAATAGTGTGATAGTTGATCTATCCAACGCAAAAAATTTGATCAAAAAATATCATCAGAGTAAAAAGGTATGGAAGTTCAAATTCGAAGTGACAGTGCTCGTGCTTCCAATTTCTATACAATTATGAACGGTACTGTAAATGCCTATAATTTCTACAGTTTTGCTTCAATTGACTTGAAAATTTGACACAACATTCTTGAAATGATTCACAAAAAGAAAATAAAAAAAATAAAAAAAAACGATTTTTTTAAAGTGTATGAACCTACCCCCCCCTTAAGCGTTTAGTTTTGTCAGTCAACGCACTTTGTTAAATTTGTACAAAATTTACGGGAAAAATTTCACAAAATGTATTCTCTCAAGATCCAAAATATGGTTGTGACAGCTCGTTACAAAGAAAAAACTAAAAAGAACAGTTTCCGTGTTGTTAGATAGTTTTTCCTTAAGAAAACATTATCGACACCCGAAAAAGTCGAGTGGGCGGTAATAGGGCCAGTTGACCACCCCAACGTTTAGTTAATTATTTTGAAAAGTGTTCATTTTTCGCATTCCACTAATTTTTTTTATTGAAAGAAGGGCAATTTTGAGATGTATTTGAAAAGAAAGCGAATAAAAATCTGCCGTCGTTTTTTTTATTACACATGTTTGAAATTGAAAAACCGCTTAACTCAGACACGAGGATTTAGTATTACACTTGGTATCTTTAACTTATGAAAAAATGATTGAATTTCACATGACAAATGATTAATTGAAAAGTCCTGACACACTATTTTTAAATTTTTTGTAAACATGATTTAATAACGATTTACCCCAAACGATTTTGTGTAGGATGTTTTTTTTATCATTTTTAGAAAATATGATAAAATCCTTAAAATAGAATAGAGCTCGTCAAATCGCAATGATTCGAGTGTTATAAAACAACCAAATCAATGAAATATGTTGAAAACTTTGCTATATTCCGACGAAAATGGACAACAAAAGTCTGGAAAACCTTGAATTTTTGACCGGGAAAACCGGGAAAAAACCGGGAATTTGAAATTGAAAATGTTGTGGTCACCCTGTATATGACTTGACAAGAATAAATGGAATTATTTTATCAGTTTCCGAAACAAATAGTACTCTGATTTATTTGATATTACAACAAAATTTATTAAGTCTTCTGAAAATTGTTTTCCACGTTTGAAACTCTATACATTGAGTTTCAAATTGGCAAAATGTGGCTTGTTTATGAAAAATTTTGATCTCAGTACAAATGTTATTTCAAAATCTTAAAGAAAACCACTTTTGTTAAAATCTAAGCAAACGGATTGTTTTATGTGAAAAAAAATTTTTTTTTTCTCCTGTTATGTTATTTTCAATGTCATTTCGAGTTGATTTTTTAATATATAAAAAATACGTACATTTTCAAATGGTAAGCCTGTATAGGAAAAATGGCAAGGAACCCTATAAAATGGTGAAGTTTTATGAAAAAAAATGGAATAGTGGGAGGGCCTAGAGATTTGTATTAAAGTAAGGTGTCATATGTTTTGTAGCTCCAAAATACTCAGCAATTATTTAAAGATTGATTTATCGATGAAAATTGATTTCTTTTTAGGCAAGAACATCTTAAGAATCTTTAAATTGACTTGTGCAATTGACAAAAGTCTACAGACTAATCCAACTGCTTATAAGAGCAACTCTATTCGTGGCCTATAAACTGTTCTAATTATTAAAAATACACTTGAAAATACCCGACTTTTAAAAAAAGTGTAGTGTTCAACCAAATTTTAGTTGCGTACTGTTGTTTGTATCCAATTGAAGTATCGATATATCGAAACATCGTTTTTCGCGAAGAAATCAAAAAATGCGTGGCCTTACGCCCCACACAGGGGAAAACGATGTAAAAAGGTGATCAAAATTGTTTACGCCAAAACGGAGCATTTTAGACCCATAGTGTCTTCGGGACATTTTACCTACATTTAAAGCACTTTAAAATGAGCTTTTGATAAAAATGATTAAATCACCTAGCAGTGAGATAGAAAAATTATTTTTTGTATTTTTCATTTTAGAGCACTTATGTCTTTGGCAAGTTTTTAGATTGTAAAAAATGTAACAATTTTGTTGAAGACATCAACATCGTAGAAGCTAACCCAAAAAAGTTAGAAGGGTTCAAAATAAAAAAATACTTTTTTATCAAAATTTTCAGTATTTTAACAATATCTTTCCAGGCCGAGCTTATTCGAGCAAGATATGTTTGAAAGAGTTTTGAGTCACTTAAAATCGAATAGTTTTGTGGAACACACTTAATGAAAATATTCAGACTGAAACGAGTTAGATTGAAAAAACTAAGAAAAATTAGCTGTTTTCGAACACCTGTATCTTTCTAGTTCGGTTGAGTTCGGTTCATTTTTTGGTTGCATTAGAATCAGGCAGGTTTCAACGTTGTAAAAAAATATAGTTAACAATGTTAAGTTGTTTTTTTTGTAGCTTTATAAGTGATTAAAGTTAGCTATTTTCCATTTCCGTCTTCAACAAAATTGCTACATTTTTTACAATCTAAAAACTTGCCAAAGACATGAGTGCTCTAAAATGAAAAATACAAAAAATAATTTTTCTATCTCACTGCTAGGTGATTTAATCATTTTTATCAAAAGCTCATTTTAAAAAGCTTTAAATGTAGGTAAAATGTCCCGAAGACACTATGGGTCTAAAATGCTCCGTTTTGGCGTAAACAATTTTGATCACCTTTTTACATCGTTTTCACTGAAAGAGATTGTTCAATCAGAAAACTAGCAAAAGATGATGTGAGTGTCGGAGCAGTGCAAACCACGTGTACTTTCGCAGGTTTTCCGAGACGCGGTAGGAAACCTGGCCCTGTTGACCCAACAATGGACAAGACAACCAAGGATGTGGCTAAGAAACTAGAGCTCATCGGCTAATGTTATGCGTCCCAGAAAGAGAATTGGACTTCAGACCCAGCGGAAGCAGAAGCACCCAAAAAAGGCTACCAAAAAGGCTGAATTCGTTGAACCGGAAACTCTGCGACGAACTTCTGACCAAGAAATCCGGTTGTATTGTCATGGATGATTAAACGTACATTAAACTTGACTATAAAATTCTTCCTGGACAACATTTTTATTCCTCACCGAAGGGAAATTATGCTCCTGAAATATAATTTTTGTGTGAATCAGTGAAAGCCATTTACACTGATAACTCGCTGAACTCACTTAACTCACCTTCTCTACAGAAGTTAATGCTTTTTTATTTATAATTTGAAAGAAAACACTTTTTTGTGGAATACTTGAGAATAAAATGTTTTTCGAAAAAAAATCATTTTTACTTTTATTTAAGAAAAACAGTAAATTTGAAATTTTCGGAACAGTCTATATGCTTGAGCTTGAAAAAACAGGCTCTTGTTCTCATCAGTTTTGGACCAATGTCCATTCCTTAAACCAGTTCCTAAAAAAGTTATATTGAAATGCACCATTGCATAATGTTCATAAATGGATAGTAAAATTTGTACTGTAAATAACGTAAATTACATGGAATAAACAAATATGCATAACTGTTCGGTTTACGTTATTATTGGCCAATAGTTTGCGATTAATGATAAGCGCTTTGAGCCTGAAGCGATAACTTTTTCAACACATTTAGTGTTTTCAATAAGCGATTGCTAACTTTACATTAGTTAGCGTTTTAATTAGCGGCGTTTATTTTCCAGTTAGCGATGACGAGCACCGTTCAATTGTCATAGTGCAACACGGAATGAATGGGCTACCAAATCTGTAGATTTGTTTTGTTTACTTAAAAAAGCTTAGGCGGCATCCATAAATTACGTAACGCAAAAAATGCACTTTTTTGACCCCCTCCCCCCCGTATGTCACAAATCGTAACGCTTCGACGTACCCCCCTATGAAAATTACGTAACGCTGATAATTACTCCCCCCCCCCACCTTCTCACGTTTTTAAATACTGATTTTCGAAGTAAAAAAAAATTATCGTAAATTTTTTTAACGTTCTTCAAAGCGGATTTAATGTCTATCCAAATCGCTTCTTAGTACTCATTGATGATAACTCTCTCATAAAATAAATTGATTGTCTTATTACGAGTTGCTCTGTGTTTGTTAACTGATGATCCACCTTATTTACTTTATTTTGTGACAAGAGCATAGCTTGTTATGCAAGACATACTCCACTTAGTAATATTCGTCAGAATAACCAAAATTGCATTTTTTAAATCAATTTAGAAAAAATAGTAAAATTTTCCGTCTTAAGGTTGAATTGAGTTCTTGGGGGTAGATGTACCTCATATTCGGTTTTGCAACGGTTTTTTCACGAATATTCGAAACACATTTTAAGAAATCTACCTATAAATCTTAAAAGAGGAAAGGTTACAAACCAGTTTCAATCATGTTGAAGCTTACAAATTTTAAACTGATTTTGGTTTGCATATCATCCTGCAAAAATTGCATGACATGAAAAAGCTGCGATGAAACTGATTTTTTTTATAGAATAATCGTTACGTAACGATGAGCATAACTCCCCCCCTCCCCTATGTCACAATTCGTAACGCTCGAGCTTACCACCTCCCCCCCCCCCTAGGAGCGTTACGTAATTTATGGATGCCCCCTTATGAGTTGATTCACACATCTTTTAACCTTCTCTAGGATGATGTTTTTGGAAGCAACATCATGATCACCAACAAGCAAAATCTGATTTCAATTCTAATTAAAATAGTTTCTCTTGACTCGTTTCTTTTAACCTATTTGTCGAGCAAGTGTGAGCACGTCTTACAAATTTCGCCAACTTTGAGCACACATTCTGTAGCCAAAAGAACTCTCCAAATATGTGTGTTTACAGCTGCAGGCTTCAAGTTGCCAATTTTCGTTTACAACACACTGGCTGTTGCCTACAACAAGACCGGGGCTTAAAACTTGTCCTCCCAGCCATGTTGATTCCGGGGCACAACACGCTCTAGGCACCATCTACCGAGTTGTTCCCGGGCAACTTAGCAAATAACCAAAGTTTTCGTTTTTTCACACCATCCACCGAGACCCTAATAAGCTTAAGCACGTGTTTTCAGATGCCATCGCCTTCTCCAGCCAGAATGCATGTATGAACGTATTTTCAACCCTAACGTCGTACCATCCTCTGAAAAAAAAAACTCCACAAAAGCTCATACAATTTATGTTAATTACTGTGGTTTGTTTTTCTTCACAGTCAAGTTAAGACCGTGTACCTAAATAACAAAAAAGACTTTCGCCAAGGAAGTAAACACCATCAGGAATAAAATGCGGAAAAAGTTTACTGAACTTTGTTACCATTATTCAGATCGAGGGGGGGGAGCGCATTTAATTTTCATTGATTTTTTCGGCTCAGACCGGCAGCCAACCAAGCCATTTAGCATTCCGGAAATCAAATTTACGGCTGTAGCAAAAAAAAAAATCTTAAATTTTATTGCCTACCCTCCGTTCCACTCGACTGGTTTCGGTGTTGATTTTTCTTTCAATAAAGTTAAAGAATAAACTTAACGACAAGGAAGCTTCGTCGGCTGTCGATTTGTACCACCTTCCGATAAGAAAAGAGAAATTATTATTACAACGGTAAAGGCGGCATAAAGTAAGTCCGGCTTTTTGAGCAAATATTTGAATCACGGAAGTTTTTTTTTCACCTCTAGCGAAGAATATCAACTGAAGAATATTGATTTCGCTTTGTTTGGTCCGATTTGAAATTTTGGAAAAAAAGGATGTCAAAAAAGTAGTGTGAATTTTGAAATAAAAAGAAAATCAGTAAAATTCATTTGAAAAGGAATTCGATTTATCTTTATTATTTAATTGTTTTGGACTTCCGATGGAATAAGACGGATTGGCGTTAAAAGCGCAGATATTAAAGGCTGCTGCTTCTAATTGTTTTGATTTGGCCGACGGAATTGGCTATAGAAGCGCAGATATTAAATGCTGCTGTTGTTGATTGTTTTGATCTGGGCTTCCAGTGAAAAGACGGATTGGTTTTATTATCGCAGATTTTTATGGCTGCTGCTGATTGTTTTTATTAGGCCTTCCGAAGGAGTAAGACGGAATTGACGTTAGAAGCGTGGATATTTAAGGCTACTGCTGCTGATTATTATGATTTAGTCTTACGGTGGAATAAGACGAAATGGGCTATTGAAGCGCAGATTTTTAATGGCTGCTGCTGATTGTTTTGATTTGCCCTTCCGGTGGAATAAGACGAAATTGGCGTTAGAGGCGCAGATATTTAAGGCTGCTGCTGCTGATTGTATTGATTTGGCCTTCCAGTGGAATAAGAAGAAATTGGCGTTAGAAGCAAAGATTTTAAAGGCACTGCTGCTGATTGTTTTCATTAGGCCTTTCAGTGGAATAAGACGGAATTGGCTTTAGAAGCGCAGATTTTTAAGGCTGCTGATGCTGGTTGTTTTGATTTAGCCTTTTTCTGGAATAAGACGGAATTGGCGTTAGAAGCGCAGATTTTTAAGGCTGCTGATGCTGGTTGTTTTGATTTAGCCTTTCGCTGGAATAAGACGGAATTGGCGTTAGAAGCGCAGAATTTTAAGGCTGCTGATGCTGGTTGTTTTGATTTAGCCTTTCGCTGGAATAAGACGGAATTGGCGTTAGAAGCGCAGATATTTAAGGCTGCTGCTGCTGATCGTTTTGATTTGGCCTTCCGGTGAAAAGACGGATTGGCTTTAGAATCGCAGATTTTGAAGGCTGTTGCTGCAGATTTTTTTGATTTGGCCTTCCGGTGGAATAAGACAGAATTGGCTATAGAAGGGCAGATATTTAAGGCTGCTGCTGATTGTTTTGATTTGACCTTCCGATGAAATGAGACGGAATTGGCTTTAGAAGCGCAGATTTTGAAAGCTGCTGCTGCTGATTATTTTGAATTGGCCTTCCGGTGGAATAAGACGGAATTGGCGTTAGAAGCGCAGATATTTATGGCTGCTGCTGCTGATCGTTTTGATTTGGCCTTCCGGTGAAAAGAGGGTTTGGCGTTAGAATCGCAGATTTTGAAGGCTGTTGCTGCTGATTGTTTTGATTTGGCCTATCGGTGGAATAAGACGAAATTGGCGTTAGAAGCGCAGGTATATAAGGCTACTGCTACTGATTGTTTTGATTTGGCCTTCCGGTGGATGAGGACGAAATTGGCTATAGAAGCGCAGATATTTAAGGCTGTTGCTGCTGATTGTTTTGATTTGGCCTTCCGGTGGAATAAGACGGCATTGGCTATAGAAGCGCAGATATTTAAAGCTGGTGCTGCTGATTGTTTTTATTAGGCCTTCCGGTGGAATAAGATGGAATTGGCTATAGAAGCGCAGATATTTAAGGCTGCTGCTGATTGTTTTGATTTGACCTTCCGATGAAATGAGACGGAATTGCCCCTGAAAAGCGCAGATTTTGAAAGCTGCTGCTGCTGATTATTTTGAATTGGCCTTCCGGTGGAATAAGACGGAATTGGCGTTAGAAGCGCAGATCCTTAAGGTTGCTACTGCTGATTGTTTTGATTTGGCCTTCCGGTGGAATAAGACGGAATCGATTTAGGAAGCGCAGATTTTGAAGGCTGATACTGCTGATTGTTTTGATTTGGCCTTCCGATGAAATAAAACGGAATTGTTCTGTTTTTTTTTGTTATGTTTTGGCTTTTCGGTGGAAAAAGGCGGAATAGATTATGAAGCGCAGAATTTCAGGCAGCTTTTCATGATTGTTTGTTTTGATTTGGCCTATCGGTGGAAAAAGATGGAATTGGCTATAGAAGCGCAGATTTTTAAGGCAGGCTTTTAAGATCTGCTTAAATCTGGCCTTCCGGTGGAATCCAAAACGGAGATGGGTAAGGAAGTACAGATTTTTAAGGCTGTTGTTGCTGATTGTTTGTTTTCATTTGGCCTTCTGGTCGAAAAAGGCAGGATTGGCTTAAGAATCACAGATTTCTAAGGCTGCTTGTTCTGTTTTTTAGATTATTTAAGGCTACTGCTACTGATTGTTTGTTTTGAATAAGCCTTCTTGTTGGGTAGGCTGTTTTGAACAAGTTACTAATGTATTGAGTAAATTAAAACTTTGTGTTACAATTGAACTTAGTTTCAATTTTCATAATCCAATTCAAGGTTCCAAAGCAAAAAAATTTGCGAGGAAAGAGTTATGGACTAAAGTCTATTTTTTAGTTTTATTTAACCTTTTGTTTTTTGCCTCCGATGAACAAATCATAAGCTGCCAAACTTTAACAAGTAATTCAATTTGATGTTTTCTTCATTATCTTTTAACACAGAATCAGCTTCTCACTGCAAGAAAATCTCCAACGTTAAGGAGCCACCTCGTTTCAAAAATTCAAATCCCTGGACACCATTTCCAAAGCAATTTGCACTATCGTCATTATTTTATGTCAACATGCGTCTCGCTCCGTTTCCATACCTACTGACTCTGACTGATGTTTCCCGATAACTTAATCTTCGCAATTAAAACGGTTATGATTTTATTAAAAATTAACCATTGTGAATGTTTCTTGAGGCTGGGGGTTTTCCTTATCTTTGGCCGGGTGAAAAATCCTGAATGAATTGACTTTGTGTGTTTGCCTTAAACGGTGATTGAGCTTTGGTCCAGACAACTCACTTTAAAGCCAATTTGGCGCCCCAGTTCACTGTAATCGCATTAGAATATCGTACGTTCGTTGTCATTTGGTGTTAACGGGAAGCTCAGTTTGAAAATAAAGTCCTTGGGAAGGATAGAGAATCTCAATTTGAGAAAAAAAAAAAGTCCACCATAAGATGCCAACTCAGAGTTCAACAGCTCCCGAATTCCATTAACTTTATCCTGCACAGCTGCAGAATCTGCATAGGAAACGAATTAGATGGAAATAGGGTTTGCAAATGTGAGTTCACTGCTTGCGGGATGAAGTTGCTCCACCGATGCAGATAGTCACTTTGAGCAGAAAAAGCAATCACACAAGCCAAACATATGTAGCCAAACCACCCGGACTTAAGTTTTTTTTGTGTTCGATATTTTTGTTGCAGGATTGGCTTTAACCCTTCGTTAAGACCAAGAAACTTGCTGAATTGTGTATTGTAAGCTTATCGGAGCAAACGTCTTAACGATCAGTCTCGTTTGTCGCCACTTGGATGTATCTATATCCTTTTTTTTCTGTAGAAATTGAGCTGTTTCATTCTTATTCTGTTTGGAAAAGCAATGTTTTGTTATTTTTAAAATTTCTTTTTATGTGATTTTTCAACGAAAGACCAATATCAAATTTTCAGAGAGTATCCCAAAATTATTCGAGCACCTGCTACTGCAGGTGACAAATCACATTATTTTCACCACCTCTTTTTGCCTACACAAGCCGGCAAAAAAAAATATTAACGAAAAAAATATGAAGAGCATATTCAATAAGCACGTCATCTTTTATTTCAAAGGTGAAATGGATCATGACAATATCCGTGCAACGTGTGTAGGCGAGAGAGCTTCCTCTTCTGCGGGAATCTCGTTCCGGCTTGGCTTTTTTTTGCGTGTTGATACCGGTATCAACATGTTTTGCGTCCCTCTCGAGGAATTGATTTAAAATTCAGTGAAAAAGTATTCAGTACACAGGGGAAGACACCCACAAACCGGAAACTTTTTACGGAACGATGCGTCTTTTGGAAATATTCATTTGTTGGGTGCTTCAGCTTTAACGGCCTCGGTCTTTTTTCCACTTTTTCGTTACAAGTTCGACGGGCTTTCATGGGAAAACGATCGAAATCGGCTGACATAAATCACAAATTTATCGTAATTTTTGCGAGTCGTCTCGGCATGAAAAACGCAAACGATGAGAGCTTTGCATGACAAAAAGGGTTACTTGCGTTCTTGCCGGAATACAAAAAGGATGCCTGTTTTGAAGCTATTTTGATTACTATGGGGTACTAAAATTTGCGCTACGAGAAGTCGGTTATAGAAGTTTGATGATTTCCGGAATTGGTTATGTGCTCGAACATGCTGTTCGATAATTCAAATAAGCTCCAACAAAGAAGGTATTGAGAACTTTATTGTATATAGGGTTGAAAAACTTTGGTTGGTAAAGAGTATACTTTTGTTGGTTTAAAGATATTTTAAGTAAATTCCAAATATTCCGATCCAAGCGGAAAGAACGAAAAAAAAATTGAAAAAAAAGAACGAAAAGAACGAAAAGAACGAAAAGAACGAAAAGAACGAAAAGAACGAAAAGAACGAAAAGAACGAAAAGAACGAAAAGAACGAAAAGAACGAAAAGAACGAAAAGAACGAAAAGAACGAAAAGAACGAAAAGAACGAAAAGAACGAAAAGAACGAAAAGAACGAAAAGAACGAAAAGAACGAAAAGAACGAAAAGAACGAAAAGAACGAAAAGAACGAAAAGAACGAAAAGAACGAAAAGAACGAAAAGAACGAAAAGAACGAAAAGAACGAAAAGAACGAAAAGAACGAAAAGAACGAAAAGAACGAAAAGAACGAAAAGAACGAAAAGAACGAAAAGAACGAAAAGAACGAAAAGAACGAAAAGAACGAAAAGAACGAAAAGAACGAAAAGAACGAAAAGAACGAAAAGAACGAAAAGAACGAAAAGAACGAAAAGAACGAAAAGAACGAAAAGAACGAAAAGAACGAAAAGAACGAAAAGAACGAAAAGAACGAAAAGAACGAAAAGAACGAAAAGAACGAAAAGAACGAAAAGAACGAAAAGAACGAAAAGAACGAAAACAACGAAAAGAACGAAAAGAACGAAAAGAACGAAAAGAACGAAAAGAACGAAAAGAACGAAAAGAACGAAAAGAACGAAAAGAACGAAAAGAACGAAAAGAACGAAAAGAACGAAAAGAACGAAAAGAACGAAAAGAACGAAAAGAACGAAAAGAACGAAAAGAACGAAAAGAACGAAAAGAACGAAAAGAACGAAAAGAACGAAAAGAACGAAAAGAACGAAAAGAACGAAAAGAACGAAAAGAACGAAAAGAACGAAAAGAACGAAAAGAACGAAAAGAACGAAAAGAACGAAAAGAACGAAAAGAACGAAAAGAACGAAAAGAACGAAAATAACGAAAAGAACGAAATGAACGAAAAGAACGAAAAACAAAAAGATTAACAAGAACGAAAAATATGACAAAAATATGAAAAAAACAAAAATTTCAAAAATTACAAAAATATCAAAAATAACAAAACAATAATACAAACTACAAAAAATAACAAAAATAACAAAAATTTAAATTTTTTTTAAAAAATGAGAAAATAACAAAAATAACAAAAATTACAAAAATTACAAAAATTACAAAAGTTACAAAAATTGCAAAAACAAAAACATAAATTATAAGAATAACCATCATTACAGGAATGACACAATTAACAAAAATTACAAAAATAACAAAAATAACAAAAATTACAAAAATTACAAAAATTACAAAAATTACAAAAATTACAAAAATTACAAAAATTACGAAAATTACAAAAATTACAAAAATTACAAAAATAACAAAAATAACAAAAATTACAAAAATTACAAAAATTACAAAAATTACAAAAATTACAAAAATTACAAAAATTACAAAAATTACAAAAATTACAAAAATTACAAAAATTACAAAAATTACAAAAATTACAAAAATTACAAAAATTACAAAAATTACAAATATTACAAAAATTACAAAAATTACAAAAATTACAAAAATTACAAAAATTACAAAAATTACAAAAATTACAAAAATTACAAAAATTACAAAAATTACAAAAATTACAAAAATTACAAAAATTACAAAAATTACAAAAATTACAAAAATTACAAAAATAACAAAAATTACAAAAATTACAAAAATTACAAAAATTACAAAAATTACAAAAATTACAAAAATTACAAAAATTACAAAAATTACAAAAATTACAAAAATTACAAAAATTACAAAAATTACAAAAATTACAAAAATTACAAAAATTACAAAAATTACAAAAATTACAAAAATTACAAAAATTACAAAAATTACAAAAATTACAAAAATTACAAAAATTGCAAAAATTACAAAAATTACAAAAATTACAAAAATTACAAAAATTACAAAAATCACAAAAATTACAAAAATTACAAAAATTACAAAAATTACAAAAATTACAAAAATTACAAAAATTACAAAAATTACAAAAATTACAAAAATTACAAAAATTACAAAAAATTACAAAAATTACAAAAATTACAAAAATTACAAAAATTACAAAAATTACAAAAATTACAAAAATTACAAAAATTACAAAAATTACAAAAATTACAAAAATTACAAAAATTACAAAAATTACAAAAATTACAAAAATTACAAAAATTACAAAAATTACAAAAATGATAAAAATTACAAAAATTACAAAAATTACAAAAATTACAAAAATTACAAAAATCACGAAAATTACAAAAATTACAAAAATAACAAAAATAACAAAAATTACAAAAATTACGAAAATTACAAAAAATACAAAAATTACAAAAATCACAAAAATTACAAAAATTACAAAAATTACAAACATTACAAAAATTACAAAAATTACAAAAATTACAAAAATTACAAAAATGACAAAAATTACAAAATTACAAAAATTACAAATATTACAAATATAACAAAAATAACACAAATTACAAAAATTACAAAAATTACAAAAATTACAAAAATTACAAATATTACAAAAATTACAAAAATTACAAAAATTACAAAAATTACAAAAATTACAAAAATTACAAAAATTACAAAAATTACAAAAGTTACAAAAATTACAAAAATTACAAAAATTACAAAAATTACAAAAATTACAAAAATTACAAAAATTACAAAAATTACAAAAATTACAAAAGATACAAAAATTTTAAAAATTACAAAAATTACACAAATTACAAAAGTTACAAAAATTACAAAAATTACAAAAATTACAAAAATTACAAAAATTACAAAAATGACAAAAATGACAAAAATGACAAAAATGACAAAAATTACAAAAATTACAAAAATTACAAAAATTACAAAAATTACAAAAATTACAAAAATTACAAAAATTACAAAAATTACAAAAATTACAAAAATTACAAAAATTACAAAAATTACAAAAATTACAAAAATTACAAAAATTACAAAAATTACAAAAATTACAAAAATTACAAAAATTACAAAAATTACAAAAATTACAAAAATTACAAAAATTACAAAAATTACAAAAATTACAAAAATTACAAAAATTACAAAAATTACAAAAATTACAAAAATTACAAAAATTACAAAAATTACAAAAATTACAAAAATTACAAAAATTACAAAAATTACAAAAATTACAAAAATTACGAAAATAACAAAAATTACAAAAATTACAAAATTTACAATTAAATACAAAAATTACAAAAATTACAAAAATTACAAAAATTACAAAAATTACAAAAATTACAAAACTAACAATAAATACAAAAATTACACGAAGTACAAAAATCACAAAAATTACAAAATTTCAAATTAAAAAAAACTTCCAAGGACAGATTAACTTTACTTTTAAAAGCTCGTAGCTTTTGAAAGTTTAGTAAATTTTTCCTTGGAGGTTTTTTTAAATTTGAAATTTTGTTATTTTTGTGATTTTTGTACTTCGTGTAATCACGCATTCAGAAGTCTGTGGTTTTATTTTCCGACATATTTTTCGAATCTTTTCGAATGTGGACTTACCCATAATTATGAATTATGTTTATAAAGGACTGATGTTATACCTGAAAAATAAAGAAATGAAATTTTTTAATTTAACTTATCAAAATTTATGACATTTGTATGATCTCAAGCGTTTTTTTAAATATAGAATATTTCGTATTTCGATGAATTTTAAATATTTTTATAAAGTATGTAAAAAAAGTTTTTATCCGCTTCTTTTAGATTTCTCAAGGAGTATAATGGAAACTATTTAGGATTTCTTATTAAGAATGTATTTCTCAAGAAATTCTGAAGAAACAATCTCCAATTCTTTAAACAATTCTAAAAATTAAAACCCAAGTTTTGGATCATTCCTATCGAAAAACAGATCTGTTGTTTGATAAGCTTTCAGCAACAATTAATCACCGCCCGGACAATCCAATCTTGAGATAAGTGATTCGGGAGTTTGCTGTTTTTTTTTTCTCCCTAAGGGCCATTTATGTTGCGCCACCAATCGGATCGATGATAATGAATATGATGAAGAGAGCTTCTGGCTACGCATAACAATATCCTTTTCGGGAATTTTTGTTCTTCTCTTCCTTACCCAAACATCATTCATCGAAAGCCGGAAGCGTGGCTCGTGAAAGGCATGCATATTGAGCATATGTTCCGGTGCCGGCCGAATGTATAGCCTGATTGATACACCCCCTCATCCAAATATTCCGAAAGCCCCTCACCATTGCGTTTTTTTCTTTTTGCTTCCGGTAATCTGTGACTAGAATGTTTCAGTTGCCGTATGCCCCGAAAACCTGCCAGAATCTGTGGTGTGGATGCCGAAAGGCGAATGAAAGAAGAAAAAAGTCAAGAGTGCTTCGAGTTTGCACGCACGATAACCTACTATCGAATCCTTTGGAATCAGGAGAACCCAAAAAAAAATTATGGCCCTGTCACACGCTAGCACTTTTTCCTTGCTACTTTTTTCTCCTACGCTACTTGAAACCGGGAATTGATATCATTGTCAGCGCTGTCATTGTCGTTTTCTTATTCGATATCGTGATGAACTTTGGGATTTTGCGTGAATTTAAAGAAAAAAATATTTACACTTCTTTGAGAATGAAGTCTTAGTTGTTGAATACATGTTGTTATGTTAAACATTTGGAAAATTAACAAAAATTCAAGTTGAACACTGAAAGTTTTTTTTGCACTCCCATCTCAAGCCAAACATCTTCACCCAATGTTGTTTTCAAGAAGCAGCTGCTCGAAAGACTCGTCAATGTTCTTCAATCGCGCACTCACACCCTGTCACAAACCGGAAGGACGTCATCTAAATTTCAAAGCCGATGGAAATATCTTTTTCCCTTCTTTTTTTCGGCATTTTTTTCCCCTCCAAACAAGGTTTGCTCCACTTCTACACCCCCAAGTGGGTATCAAATTTAGGCAAAGGGCACGTCTCGAAATATGAAGAAGCTAGGTTATGAGCACCATGGTCTTGTGCTCAGTTTTCACTCTTTTCTTTGCTAGGATTGAGATGTTTTTGTTCCTTTGAATGGTATTGAACCGAATAAATCAGCTCCCATGAATTATCAAAGTCATCCGTCTTAATCGAACGGGACGTTAATATCGGAAAGTGACTCTTTCAAATACCGTTAATTTGATGAATTGCTTTTTTTAATCGGCATGAACTTTTTATCCACAAAAAAAAAGTTTTAAAAATAATCGTATAAAAAGAAACAATATTCAAAAAACTCGATTTGGATGATGATAATGTAAAAAATATTGAAACTGTTTGAAATCACGTCGTGGTGAGATATAATGCCAAAACTAATGGACGGAATGCATTTTACCGAATAGGTGGTCCGAAATGAAACGATCATTATACGGATTATAATAATCGAACAAAAAGTATTTAATCACATAATGAATGTATACTTAAATATTTATTATTGGTGTAAAAAAAAATTTAATTAGTTGACACATAAAGGACCTGCAAGAAATCTGAGCTGAAAATACCAAATTTGTCATACTTTATGCCAGATCATGGATCCAAATGTTACCAATAGAGTGTCTTTCAGTTAGCTGAAGTTTTGTGTTTATTTTTGTAGACAAGTAAGAGATTCATTTTCAAATATAATAACACTTAAGTTATGATACTAAGTGTGGCAGCGAGCGTAACACGAGATATCTCGTATTTGGTATATTTACACATTGAAAACTTCCATCTTGAAAATATTTTTTCAAGTATTATTTTTCATTTTCACTAACATTTTTTCCCAAATACTTCAAATTTTACATTTTTTAGTCGAAATGTATGAAAATTGCTTCCAAAATAAATAAAAACTAGCAAATATTTCGATAAAAAAGATTTTTAACAAAATATTTTGTCAAAAAGATTTTAAGTTCAAATTTTAGACTAAGAATAGAAAATTTCTTGAATCAGCTGTAAAAATAACATAATTTTTTTTTAAATTCAAAACACTATAAGAAAGGTGTTTCTGAACGATTAATTTCATCGCAGACAGAAGGCAGTATTGGTTCAAAGAAAGAAAGTTTCAATTCAACCATTCACCATTATTTTTTTTTCTTTATAAAAATCGTGGAATTGGATTTTCAACTCGATTTCTAGAGGCTGCAGCAAAGTAAAGAGTATCTGATAAAAAGCAAATCATTTTAAGAGTTTCAAAGTTAAATACGCAGTGTTTGAATATTCTTCCTTCTCTTCCTGTTCTCCGGACTGTTCTGCTTGTTTAGTTTTAAAAACAACAAGCTCTGGCCCTGAAGGATAAAAGTGTGTTTCACATTCCAAAATCATATTAAAATTTAAATATATGTGATTGTTACAAGGATTTTTAAATGTTCTTCTTACTTACAATTATCTATTTAAATGAAGAATATGCTAAGAACATTTCTAAAAAACGAGTACCGTCTACTGGGGCAACACTTTTCAATTTCAATCCGAGATAAATATTAACCAAACAGTAGCGCTACAAAGTGCTCCATACAAGAGTTTAGAGAATTTGGGAAGCTTTCAGGAACATGCATATAATTAAAAGGGAACTAGCTCATAATGTTATTTTTTATAATTATTGGGCAAAATTTTGTCATGAAAAGGTACTTGCAAGACACGCCGACAGAAATACATTCGATTTTTTTTACAAATGTTTTCGAAAAATGTGCAAACAGCACTCACATAAGAGCAGAAATTCCAAAAGTGCATTTATCATAAATGAAAAACCACTCTTAAATAAATCTTTAAGGAGGGGGGGGGGGGGCAGTCTAACGGGTAAAAAAAAACCATTTTCACGATTTTTTTCTAGAATCGTTCAAACAAATGTTTTCAAATTTTTTGCATTATACAAAGCATTGTTAAAAGAACATTAAGTAATTTTTTCGTAGCAAAATATTGTAAAATGAGCCGGAAACGGAGAACTTTCAAGGATGCCTTTTAGAAAACAGGATTTGCGGTGGACACTGTATCTAAGCACAGAATCATCTGCAGTAAAAAAAATCAGGGCAAAATATTTTTAATAGATGTCTTTCTGGACCCCAACGTTTTTATTTAACTTAAAAAAAATTTATGAAATTTTTGTGGCTGTTTGAAGCAAAAACTACGATTTTTCACGAAAAAATCCGCCATTTTTTATCTGTAAAATCTCCCCAAAGTAAAAAAAAAAAAAAAGAAAAACGTTGGGGTCTGGTATTTTATATGTAGAAAATATGTTCCAAATTTGAAAAGAATCGGATAAGTAGTTTTCAAATGACGATGTCCACGGAAGCGAGAAGAACGCGTTTGAAGTTTCTGCTCTTGCTTTCTTGCAGTATTAGATAGGAGGAGATAAAGGCCTATAATATCTATAGTTTTGCTTCAATTGACTTGAAAATTTGACAAAACATTCTTGAAATGTTTTACAATAAGAAAAAATAATCGATTTTTTTTAAAGTGTTAGACCCTACCCCCCTCTTAAACAATCTAAATCATTTAATATCTTCTTCCAGTATAAAAAAACAACTCAAACAATCCATTGATTTTAAGAAAAAACCATCAAATTTGTTACTTTGGTTAACAGAAAACAGGATAAAATTCCAGTTCTTTCAACCAGGTTTTTTCAATTTTAAAATGCTTTCCAAAACAGAACTTTCGTAAATTTAGCTTACAAGTATCTCCAACAATTATTTTGAATAAATGATTTGTAAAAATATCACTTTTTCATTCAAAAAATTTTAAAATACCTAGGTGTGTTTTCAATCTCAAGAAAAACACCAGTTTTTGAAACTCAATTCATCACTTAGTAGCTATCAATATTATTTCACTAAATATTTAAAATACTAGAAGAAGACCTAAAAGTTGATTCTACTTACTTTTTAAGATATCTCTGAAGTAAAAAGCCGTAGTAAAATGAGTTTTAAATTCTTCGAAAATTTACACCCTTTTGTTTACCTTTTTTCCTAACTACAAAACGTCAAACATTTACCTGGCATCGCGGATAGCTTCTAAAGAACGAATGTTCACAGTTTATCACACCCCTTATGCAAAAGTTTTAAGGTTAATGGGACATCAAATTGGCGTAGTTAGAAAAATTATTGGTTTCTTTAGTTAGGTATTTGTAATTTTCTTAAATCATGCGATTTTCGCCCTCCTCAGAAAATGTGGTAGCTTGTAAAAAAATTTGTTTTTAATGAAAAGTCTTATAAATTTGCGATATCGTAATGACCATAACGTATGAAAACACCAATAACAGTAATTTTAAGTTCCGAAAATAAGGATGCAGCATACATTTGGGGGATGAAAGGAATTTCAATGATGACAAACGCGTGATGCAAAACATTCATATTCTGGCATATGGAAACGAGATTTACAAGGTGTCTCATTGATTTGCATTTTGTTGCATTTTTAATTTGTTTTGACAAAATTTTCCCGGATATATCCTGGATGTTTGATCGTCATTTTTTAAATCAAATGCCTGGATTCTGCCAAGTTTTCATGTAAAATTGCCCTGATTTGGACGGCCCGGATAAGTGATTAAAAAATTCAGGCAACCTTTTGTTAAATGGAAACAATTTTCAAGGCATTTCAACAAAAAAACTTTTTTCTGAATTGTTTTTTCATATTTTTTTCTCCTTCAAACACTGTAGAAAGCTATACACATTCAATATTCATCAAAACAGTTTGTCTTTATATTTTTTTTTTTAATAGAACCACACGAAAACTGACCAAAGTACAAAGGGAGAAACAATATAATGTTAAATGATTAAATAGTAACTTTCTTCCCCCAACCCAAAACTTCATTCTGTCTGCCATTGAAATAATCATTGAGAATATACCATTTAAAAAGCGCGGTTTTTAATGTATAATAGGGTTGCCAGTTTCTTTTCAGCTGATTCTAGAAATTTTATATTGTCAATTCCAAAATTTTCTTTAAACTTTATACCATTTTGTTAAATTTTTGGTAAAGAATCTATTTCATAAAAATTTTGCAAGTTTTAAATAATTTCTAAAAAAAATCTTAAAATATTTTAACTAGAAAATGTAAAATTTTATGTTTTTAGTGAAATATTTGCTTGTGTATTTAGTTCACTAATATTAAAAAAAAAATTGTTCAATCCGGGGGTCTACGATCGGTTTTTATCTAAAGATATGAATCGCTGGCTTAGTAACAGGCTTAGTTAGAATATCTTTAAAATTTAAACATTTTCTTTATGCGAAATTCATTTGGCGGATGTTTTAATCATTAGCACTCTTATAGCACTGGTCACATTGACATGACACTTAAAAAATCGAACATTTTTTTAATAAATTTTTTGTCAAATTTTGCAGTTCCGCAATACCGATGGTAGGTGGCGTCGGTATTGCGAATCAGCAAAAATTGACAAAAAAAATCTCTGAAGGAAAAATGTACCTGTTTAGTTCGATTTTATCGTGTAAATTGCCTTTTTTAAAGTTAGGTGGCACTTTCTAACTGGGATAGCATTAATTCAAATTGATCGATGCGCATTCTGGAATAGATATTGCGTACTGTTGGAAAAATTATTCAACAAATGAAATCGAGTTCCCAGTCAGTATGGTGCTTATAGTGTTTATGCCCATTTACAATTCACGTGAAAAAATCTTATTTTATCAATAGCTCAAAAACGCAAAACAACTAGCTATGTAACATGAAGGAATCGATGGGGAATGGTTGAAGAGTGAAATTCCAGCCGGACTTGTTCTTTAAAACCTTCTAGAACTGTTTTTATTGCGATTTCCCCGGTTTTCACTGGGGAAATTTCATCATGGCGGGGGAATCGGAATAAAAAACAATTTTATCAGATTTTCAGGATCGAGCCTTACTGGAATTTCATCTTTCAACCATTTCCCATCGATTCCACTATAGAGTTGTTTTTGACATTCCTTACGCACACTTAGTGAGCGTGTACAGATGAGATGGGACAATTAACCTCAAAAACTCTTGGTACAAAAACTGGCAGCCGGTCGACAAACATGGTCGTTTTTGAGGTTGATTGTTCCAAAACTAAAAAGTCTTGGTGAAACAATTAGCATAATATCACAAACACTATCAGCGGCAAATAGGACTATGTCACAAAACCTAGTTTCGTCGCGTTGTTGAGTTATTGACGAAATAAGATTTTTCACGTCCATTTTCACGTGAAGTGTAAATGGGCCTTTACTGTTAGACTAAATTCTACGTCGAAGGTGATCAAGTTTTCCCCGATCCTGATTTGCTACGTTCATCAATCAAAACATAAAGCATATTAGTTTGAGCCTGAAAAGCAACAAAAGCAAACCACCGACCAGCACCGCGGTATTTACCTGAACCAAAATTACCAGTTCAGCTAATGAGCTTCTCACTGTCAGTGGCAAACATGCAACGTGTATCTGCAACCTACTCATTTACACCCCAACGGTAATTCGTGAGCTTCACCGGAAGTAACCATTGCACGAGCAATTAAATCATTATCAACATTAATGTCAATATTATTGGATACATGTTCGTATGTATGTAACGGTTTGTAGCCACGGACAGGTGATCTGCCATTATAGGTATATGCAGTAGGATGAAGACCTGGCAGGGTGCCGTTTCGGACACAACCCTCTGGAGAATTTCCCCGTCTGAGTCTGAGCGACGGAAGAGTCTCACGCTTGGATTGATAACACCCATTTAAGCACCAGAAATAGGTGGGCTGATCCGTTCCTCCATTATTGTTGGGCGTTTAATTCCATAATTGAAATCGAAATTAACACACACACACAGGTATGCACGTAAACCCTGGACAGAAGCACTTCCCCTGCTACATCAGTACAGAGTGAACAGTAACCTACATATATTGGTTTCATTGATTGATTAAGGGATGATTTACGCACTTCTGCATTGTCCAGCTGACGGAGGATTCGGATGCAGTTGCACATAAATAAATTTGTACTCCTCCTCTTTCGATCGGGCCGGTCGCCCGTTCGTTAATCGGTTATAATTGTAGTCGATTAAAGTGATTGCATTGTGGTACGGTTTTGGATGACTGTCGAGACTGATGACCAAACCGACCGCGGCGGCACCTTTGGGAGGATTATCTTTGGAACGGAAAATAATTTGATTTCCATTTACCATTGCTTGCATTGTTTGCTGTTGGATAAAAAATATTAATTTAAAGGTTTTAACAGAAAGGTTTAAAAAAATAAATACAAATCTAGGTTGATATTTTTATGAAATCTAATAGCCATTCAAATTTGGTTAGTTTTAAA
This sequence comes from Uranotaenia lowii, assembly GCF_029784155.1. Taxonomy (NCBI): domain Eukaryota; kingdom Metazoa; phylum Arthropoda; class Insecta; order Diptera; family Culicidae; genus Uranotaenia; species Uranotaenia lowii. The sequence goes on along the minus strand of NC_073692.1, from coordinate 286,264,086 downwards.
TTACCAATGTTATTCACTTGAGAATGACATTCTGATAAATCTGATGGAAAATATATTATATTATAAACAAATTTAACACAAAAAAGAACAATAACATTAGATAACATAGACATTTCTTTTCACATTCTCTGAAGATTTTATTTAGCAGTTTTTTTTAAATCAGCGGGTGAATGATTATTCCCGGGGAACTTACAAGTTGCTGGGAGTTGGAAATTTACTGTTTCAGGACTAACAAGACTCTAACTTTGTCTTTTCAACAGTCGATCATGATTCACACTTTCTCAAAATTAGCTCTGTGCTACATTTCTCAATACTTTGTCACATACCCTCACATATAATTCGATGTTATGCAAAATGAAATTTTTAATTTAAGCTTTTTAGACTAGTTTTTTGAAAGCTATTTTAAAGTTGAATGAAAATAAAAAATACAAAAAACTTTTTTACTTAGCCAATGGGTTTGTTGGTTTATATAACCCTTACAAAAATATTTCATGAAATTATTGAAAGCCCTAGAAAGCAAAGACGGCCATTTTTGAACATTTTTCAATGGCCACGAGCTCTGCAATTTGACGTTTCTTCCGGGATTTTTGTAAATAACTATTTCTTAATTGCCATTTCATAGTTTCTTGTGCAGGTCTCTATTGCTAGTAAATGTAACCTTGAGCATTGATTTTTTATAATCTTCACGACGAAAAAAAGTTTTTTCACGGGGGCTTTTTAAAAATTACTATAACTGCAACTGTAAGTAGTTATTATAATCTTCTTAATTAATTTTCTATGTTTCCTTTATTCTTAATGTTTCCTATGCAAACTGTATTAACATGGAAGATCATCAGCTGAAGAAGTTAATAGATCATATCATGAAGTTGTATGTATAAAACTTATACCGTATTTGTTTTCTCCCCTCGATCAGTGTTCCACCGTACCCGACAAAAACAACACAAGGGACCATTCAAATATTACGTAACGCTTTAAGGGGGGAGGAGGTATAGCAGCTTGTTACGCTTTGTAGATTTTGCTTAGAAATTCTGAGACGAATGTGTTACGTAGGGGGGGTTGAAAATGCTCGAAAATTACGTAATATTTGAACGGCCCCCAAATCGTCGCCAGTGTATTGCTACCTCACTCACTCACACGCTCTCTCGCAAAACTGGCAAAATTATCGGTGGGCCACCGTCCGTAAGCAGAACTCCACCAGGTCAAAACCAGTGCAACACCGTCCGAATAAACAAACAGTTTGATAGTGCAACACTCGGCATAAACAAATACGTTATTAGAAACCAAGATAAGTGCACGCTTGTGATAAATAGCACTAGTCAACAAAATAAAAATATAAGAGTTTATTTCGATCAGTTTTTGGGTGCTCATTCCAAACGTCAAATGTTTTTTCTCCTCTTGTTTTCGTGATAACTTTTGAAAATAGGTAAAAATTCAAAAAATAAATGTATGCACTGGCAAAGCTATAAAACATTACAAAAAAAATTAAAATTTTCTCTCAATAATCAACATTACCGAAGAACACGATTTAGATTTGTGATAAAAAGTTTTGAAGTTTTTTCATCAATTATTCGAATATAGGCATCAAAAATGCTGTTTCACTGTGTAGTTGTCAATGTTAAGAATTAAGTAGCCTAAAAATACTCAATGATAAAATGTCGTGGTAGGTATTTTAAACGACTTTCAGAATATTCGTACCGAATACCGATTTTTCGGACATGAAAATACCGAATTTTATGTGACATTTCTGGGTTTGAGCTTGACTTGAGCATTGATTGATGAACAAATATTGGATTTCAGCTTTCTTCGCTTTCAAACGAACACACACTTATAGGATCTCAGTGAAACTTAATGTTCCTTTGAAGAAATCTGAATTCTACTTAAAACTGAAGCGTACATCTTTGAAGGATATAAAGGCTAGCATCTTACTAATGCTACCACCATCATCCATGTTTCTTAAAGTTTATTGTTTTTACTCATTTCCTACACCCTAACCACGAATGAGCTTAAGGTACTCGTCGTACTCTTTTCCCCCTGCACATCATACAAAACATTTAAAAATGATGAAAAATGAGAAAATTATTAATTAAAGTGTTAAAGTTCACCAAAAGGTAAAGATCTGCTGGGTTCCGTTATGAAACGGAATGAAATCTGTGGGGGTAAACTAGACAGGGTGATAAATAACTAATAACTTTTTTATAGTCAGTCAGTGAGGAGTTTGACATTTTTTAGCTTTCTACACAAATTGCCCTTCGTTCACATCTTCACTAACTTTTCACTTCTTCTACGAAGCGCATTTGTTTCATCTAACCAGCTATATATTTCAAAAACTCTTAAATTTCTAACTAAGAACTCATCTAACCGCAATACCTACCGACCTAAGGGTCCGGCGCCGATTGACCGACGCATAGGTAAGGTGCCAGATTGCCCGGTTTTATCCGAGTTTGCCCGGATATTTGATACTAAATTTAAGAACATTCCGGCCCGGATTTCATTGAAAAATGCCCGGATTTTTTTTCCCTTTATTTGGCAAATTAAACAAAAAAAAAAAACAACAAACACCTCAAAAGCGAAATTTTTTGAACAAGTTTTATTAAAATAGTCATGAAAGGTTTCTTGGAAGCTTAAAATTAGGTTCAAAATCTTTGAAGCAGTTTTGAGTAACAAAAAATTTTTTTTTCTTCGTTTTTGTTGAGGAATTTCTGAGTTTTGACAAAATTTGCCCGGATATTGCCCGGATTTATGGTCGTCAATTTGAAAACGAATGCCCGAATTTTGCTAGGTTTTTATATAAAAATTGCCTGGTGGCCCGGTTTGTCCGGCCAAGATACGTGCTGAAAAAATTCTGGCAACCTTATGCATAGGGCTGAGATAAAAGATCTCCACTGCTGGCTATCCGGAGCTAGCATCTTCACTTGCTGCCAGCCAAAGTTCTCGTCAACTGTGCGGATTTTAGCTGCTAGACTACGCCGCCACGAGCTTTTGGGCCTGCCTCTTCTTCGATGCCCATCTGGATTCCAGTCAAGTGCCTCTCAGCAAATCTCGTTTTCATCTTTTCGCAGCGTGTGCCACTCCATCTCCACTTACGTTCCCGAATCTCGATTTCTAGCGCCTTTTGATGACACCGGCGATGAAGTTCCACGTTTGAGATCCAGTTACCAGGCCACCAAGCGAGGATGATGTTCCGCAGGCAGCGATTCACAAAAACTTGCAGTTTCGCGTCGTCACTGCAGATGTGCACCAAATTTCACACCCGTACAACAATACGGATTTGACGTTTGAGTTGAAGATTCGGATCTTAGTTCGTAGAGAGATCTGGCGTGAGCGCCAGATGTTTCGGAGACTTGCAAACGCAAATCGGGTTTTTCTGATTCGGGTTTCGATGTCCTTCTTGGTTCCACCATCAGACGTAATCTGGCTACCAAGATACTGGAAGCACTCCACTGTCTCAACTTGTTGCCCAGCTACCATGAAACTGGCGGGATTTCCTGTGTAGATCTCCATCGACTTGGTTTTTCCGACATTGATTTTGAGACCTGCTGCCTTGGAGCTTTCGGTGAGGTCGTCGAGTTTGCTCTGCATGTCTTGTTGTGTTTGGGCGAGCATTACAATATCGTCTGCCAGGTCAAGGTTGTTCAGCAGCTCCATAGTTGAAGGATACCATGGCAATCCTCGGTTTGGTCTACAGTCAATCGATCCAGTCAAGATCTCATCCATTACGATGAGAAAAAGCAGCGGTGACAAAATACATCCCGGTCTCACTCCAGCAGTTACCGGGATTGGTCCAGACAAGACACCGTTGTGCAAGACTTTGTTCGAAAATGCCTCGTACTATGCTTCGATGAGATGGACTAGTTTCTCTGGAACCCCTCGTCGCCTTAGAGCAGCCCAGATGTTTTCGTGGTTCAGTCGGTCAAATCCTTTTTCGAAATCAACGAACACCAGCAAAAGAGAGTCCTTCGAATTCGTTGATTTGTTCCAGAATTATTCGTAGCGTTGTGATGTGGTCCACACATGACTGTCCGGATCGGAATCCAGCTTATTGCAGTCGGAGTGTAGTGTCGATTTTCTCCTGGATCCTGTTCAGGATCACTTTGCAGAGTACTTTGAGAGTTGTACAGATCAAAGTTATGCCACGCCAGTTACCGCACTCGGTCAGGTCTCCTTTCTTCGAGACCTTTACAAGGATACCCTGCATCCAATCGGCCGGGAATGTTGCAGAATCCCAAATGTCAGAGAAAAGACGGTGCAACATTTGTGCTGACTAGGCAGGGTCGGCTTTCAGCATTTCAGCAGGAATGCAATCAATTCCAGGAGCTTTGTTGGATTTCATGTCCTTGATCTAACCGCAATGCCATTAAGAAATTGAAATACATAGCAGCTTTGACTCGGAAGTTAGTGCGTTAAGACGCCCGTACAATAGCACGTCGGACGTCGCTTCGCGTCAGCTGTCAACGCTGTCGTTGAGTACTAAAACGCTGACGCGATGCACTGGAATTTATTTGCAGCACAATACAGTGTCCACTAACAAGGCTTTACAGAATTTTTGAGACCAAACTCGGGGTGCCAAACATCATGTTTTGCAAAGCTTCAATCATTGCAAAACAGATGTTTAAAGAATATTTACAACCTCCCTATGCTATACTCAACGAAACTTATTTATTCATCCATTTCTCATAACATTTTACCAATAGCTGATCTTTGCGATTTCCAAACCATAATGTACGTCTTTGACAACATACACTCATCAAATACCATCCAGAACATTAATTTTACAACAGCTATTAGAACACATAATACCCGTTTTTTTAATTATCTACAACCCTGTCGGTCGTTTACAACTTTAGGGCAGAAACGAATTTCTTTCATCGGACCAACCAAATATAACATCTTACCCAATGATCTTAAAGAAATAAATAGTAGATCCATATTCAAAAACAAACTGCTTCAAATATTTAAGGAAAAAATTAGTCGTTAAATAAATCGAACAAAGCAAGCTTTTATGATATTTTTAATTATGTAGCTTAAATTTAGTGTAACCTTAATTTTAAAATGTAAAATATCTTGTAACTTCTAGTATAATCTATTTTGTTTAAATTTTGTTTGTCTCAAACATGAATCTCTTCAAAGGAAATCTTTTTTCCATTGAGATTCATAGCGTAAATTAGTTTAAATAGTATTCGTCACATTTCCTCGCAATTAATTAAAATTTTGAGTTCTCAGCATGAGTAAAATTTGCTCGCGTATTGTATTTTAATTCTCTTTTCGTTTGCTGCCAGACGTGCTGAGAACAGTAGCGTCCATTACCAGGGGGCTCATACGAGCTTTTTGGTGTGGGGGAGTGTGGTGGGCCGCTACTTATAAAAAAAAAAAAAAAAAAAAAAAAAAAAAAAAAAAAAGAAAAAAAAAAAAAAAAAAAAAACACACAGAAAAATGACGATAATTTTATTTTTCAGTATATTTGTGTCTAACATTAACAAAAATGCATAAAAAAGGAATATTCAAACCCTGCTGACGAGCTGGAATTTTGATTTATTTCAAAATAAAAACGTCGACGCTAGAGAACGCTGCTGTTTAGAACAAGTTTTGAGTTTTAGTACAATGCTGTCACTGACGTGACGCACCATTGTGGCGGCTCAAATGGAAAAGGGTATCTCCAAAATGAACTGTCAACGCGACGTCCGACGGGCTATTGTGAGGGAGCCTTTAGTCTTCTTAGCCAGAAGTCATGAACTCGAATCTCGGTCATGGCTTACACATGCACATGGCTTACTTCTCCTGGAGGTGAGTGGTTGTAGCATTTATAGCATACTTGCATCCACTTCTGGAAGTTTGTAAGATTTGTGAACATAGATGTGAGTTGATCTTTCAAGGGAATTCACACCCACACCCACAAATCAGACTCTACTCCAATAATGAACTTCCTTGGAGGTGAAATTATTAGTATAAGGTTCTATGCCGGACTGGCATTAACAAGCTTCCTAATAAAAGGCATTGTACTCCCAACGCAATCGAATTGTATATGTTTCGCTTGAATGTAGTGGTCATGTGCTATTTTTCTTGAGAGCTCGAGTCATTATGCCATTAGTGCTTTTCCTATCGTATCATTTTTTGTACAGTCAACATTTCAGCGCATTTTCGGCTCAGATATTTTCTAAATAGGCATTGGATTTTTGCAACCTCTTCTATGGGTGTAAAGAGAAGCAATTTGAGTAACAATCACTTCCAGGAAACCAGAAGTTGAACAAATCATTCCACTTTTCATCTGTCCAAGTGCCTGTAGTAGGTACTGAACAACCCTTTGGCGTATCGTGTTCCAATCTCCGAAAGAAGTGCGCCGTCACCGGAACAACTCAAATCTGTCACTCAAACTAGTAACAAGGTTCAACATCCGTTTTTACCGATAAGTACAGAGAGTGGGTAGTGAGCTCGAAAAAAAAAACGCTTCCGTTTAACGACCGCGTACCTTTCAACCCTACGTTTCCAAAGGCTTTCAATGAAAAGGCACCGTCGACAGACGATTCTCAAAGCTCTGATTTTTTTTGCTGCTTTGACTCAGCCTGAAGCAAATTTTTCGCGACAGGAAAGAACAATGACTTGGCAGAAATGAAGTCTTTGGTTAAGGGAGAGAATGAATGAACGAAAAAAAAACTTGTATTAAAACCAGACGACACTATAACAATCGGATCCGAGCCTAGGCACAGCATCGGTGATGTCTACGGAGGAGGATTTTCAGCAAAAGATGGCAAAGCGTTGATGATCGTCGCTATTCGCGAGTCCTTTTTTTATTCCTACGTTATGCCACCCGCTGCCTGAATCTGCGAAATCGTTTGACGTTAAACTTCGAGATGGTTTGAGCTGGCTGGTTGACACAGAATGACGTTTTGAGCAATTGAAAATGCCGACTGCCTGGAATGAACGAGACAGTTGATGGCTTTATGTTGTGGGATTTTTGATGCAGTGTTCCACAACCAACTACCGTCTAGGCCAGTGGTTTTCAAACTTTTTTCACTTACCGCCCCCTTTTAGAAAATTTTTGAACTCAACGCCCCCTGGGAAAATTTTAAGAAAATCTTAAAAAAAAAGATAATCTGGATCGTCAAAAACCATTAGCTATAGCTTAATGTTTTTGTGAATTATCTCAAAATTCACTAAATTTATAAGGGCCATCAGAGCCAAAGGTGTGCGGGTATCATGGTGGTTGATTTTAATTTAATAATGTCAATCGATTCTTCATGTTTCAAACTATATTTCCTGATTTTTCAGATTTTTAAAATTTTATTTAGATAAATACTATTTCGCTCGAAAATAAAATGCAAACTTTCGTAATGGAAAATAAGCAAACATAACGGCTTAAGCGTGCTTTCCTCGAAATAAGCTTTAATGCACTTATACCATGTTTGCCAGGATTTTTTTTCGAACTTTTCGGACCGGAAATATCCAAGCATTTGATTTCAAAATGTTTAAACCAAAATCTGTGCAACATCCGAGCAAATTTGGTCAAAATCACGGAATAATTTAGTAAAAATATAAAATGAATACATTTGAAATATTTGTTCTCATCAAATCACATAGGAAAATTTGAAATCTTTTTTATTCGATTATAGTTTGCCCTTTTGGCTCCAAGGGCATATTGCTTTAAACCTCCAGTGAACACATAATTCTATGTATAGTTTTCTAGACAATTACTTAAACTTTTCAATACCAAATCACATATCTTAAATTTTGGCAATCAAAATTCTATGTTCATCGTTAATTTAGAATATTGAATACTAATTCAATACTGACAAGCCGGTAAAATATCGTAAAAAATAGTATTATTCCTTTATATCTGAATTTGAGTCCTGTTCAAAGTTATGCAGCATTCACGGAACTTAATGTTTAAATAAGAGTCTAATAACGGCGAAATAAATAGCGAAAAGATCAAATGACTATCGATGGCATATGGCACAATTGATATGTGAATGGATTATAATAAAGATGATCAAATAACAAATGAACAATGACAAATATTGAGATATCAAAAACTTACTGAGATATGGATCAAAATTGAAATTATAGATATTTAAGTCTTGAACCTGATGTTTAGTTTTGCATCGAACTTACTCGTTGATATTTCAAATCTACGTTGTTTCGTGATTTGTGAAAATGTAATTTACGACTGCCCCCCTGAGCTCTTCCATCGCCCCCCAAATTTCAAAATTGAGCTCACCGACCCCTTGGAAGCTTTCAACGCCCCCAAGGGGGCGGTAGGGACCACTTTGAAAACCACTGGTCTAGGCATTTTCGGTCTACATCATCGCAGCTGGTTCATCTGCTGGGAATGTGTGTCGATGGTTGGTTGGTTACATTTGTTGGAAAAAGCAAGTGATAATGTCTCATTCGGTCGGGTGGATCCCCAAAAAAAAACAAGTAAAAAAACAGCATTTTATTGTTTTGCAACGCTTTAGAACGTGTCTTGGTGAACAAATAAATCGCAAGCACTTAGCGCACACAATAACCAAACTTTGGTTGAATTTTTTCAAAATGTGTTTGAACAGTGGTTACTACCATTTTTTTTCATTCTATTTTTAGGATTACAGTTCATTGAAACTAGAATGAAACGCTATTGTGTGAAGTTCTCTTTTTGTTTACAGGTAAAAATGCTGAACATTTTAAATACAAACTATATTGGATATACTTGGATATATTTTGGCTATAACGTACTACGGGAAAGAGTTTCTTTTCCATACGTTATTGACTGATAAACTTCTTGGAAATTATTTGAAACTTGTGTAAAATATGGATAAGAAGTTGTTATCGGTTAAAAACGTGATTTAAGATGCCCTCTGACTCTCGTAGAAAAGCTTAGAAACCTTTTTCCAACATCTTGTAAGGTCCCAAAACAATATTCAAAACTTTCGAAGTTTCATAACCTTGTACACAATATTTCTTCAAAAGACCGAAACAAGAAATCACGACCGAAATGGTTCATCCAAATGGGGTAAAAGCATGTTTCTAATGGTGGGCAAGCAAGCGTGAGTAAAACGACTACATAAATTAACTTCGCTACATCAAGAAACACGCTTTCCCCCCTACTCCAAAGTCCACACCGGATAGCTTAAGCGATGAAAAACTATCGCAATGATGACGATGATGGCACCGAGCAGGAGGACCGAACAACAAAAACCAACATCAACTACTGCACCACCAGAACACCCAGCAGCCGGCAATACGTTGTCATAAACTAAGAAGCGCACGGTTTAGCATACGAACCAGAAACGCAGCAGCAACGAGAATAGAGGACGAAAAAAAAACACAATCTTCCGAGTCAAGTGACTAGAGTCCTAGCTGGTTCTACAACCGGAAGTCGTGCTGCTGCAGCAGACTGGACGTTTCGTCATTTCCGCCATGTCTCGCTCGCTCGCGGAAAGTTTCCGCTGCTGCGTTCTGCGCCATAAGACTAGTTGAGAAAGATATTTATTGCAATCATAACGAGGCGGAAAAAAATGAAACAATCATAATAATGTTCCCAGCTTGCAGCAGTTGCTGGAAGGATGATTTTTCACGCTTTAACTGGTGCAAAGTTTTTGTTTCCAGTTAGCATTTCGCGTTCCCAACAAGATGTCTTCGTCCGACGCTGCGATAATTCGCCGTTGCCATCATCATTTTGTGTGCTTTGGCTGTGATGAGCTTCCGCACTGTATTTATTTACTTAGAAAGAGATTGACTGTGGAATTAAATGGATTGAATTTCCTTTTTCTTCTGAGGCTTGTTTCCATTTCAATCTTAATAATGGTCTTTTCAATGTTGAATGTTTCAAAAATAGATTACATGTTATTCGAATTGTTTAAAGAACGCAAACACATTCATAGGACCTCATTCTTTCCAATTGATTATTAATTATTCCTTCACTTGAACCAAGCAATTCGAATCATTTTGCTGGGTCTCATTATCATCTTGTTATGAAAAGAATTCCAATAGATGATTCATCACATGAAAATGGTATCGTTTTTCAAATCAATTCCACCCCTTTTTTGAAAGAAGAAGATGTTTTCACATAACATCATTGGGCTTGTGATATAGCTCAGTTGGCAAGTCTGTTGTCTCCTGAGCCGATGTCCGCGAGTTCGAGCCCAAGAGTAAACATCGAACACAGTTGTACCGGGTAAGTTTTTCAATAACGATCCGCCAACTGTAACGTTGATAAAGTCGCGAATGCCATAAAGATGGTAAAACGACTATAATCGAAACAAAAAAAAAAAAAAAAAAAAAAAAAAAAAAACATAACATAACATCATTCAACCCCTTGAGTCCAAATTTGCCTGTTTTCAGTTTTTATCGAAATCATTTAAAATATTTTTTAGTTCTATTGAATTTCAATTCGAATCAATGAATATTTGAGCTTCACCTCAAACCTTAAAAAGGGCGAAATCTTCAAATGTGATAAATTACCTCATTGTGTCAAAACAATTTGACGTTCCAAATATAACAAAAAATCATTTGACAAATATTAAATTTAAAAAGAAGCCCCCTCCTTTCAAAGAAAGTCATTTTCTATACCACAAACTTTTTCCTCAGGTAAAAAATCAATAAATTTTCTTCTTCTTTTTCTACTCGCCGATGGTATTTTTAGCACGACTCGAAACTACCTTATCTACTAGTTCCTATTATGGTAGGGTTGCCATACGTCCCGCAAAAGCGGGATATGTCCCGCTTTTTTAGAAAATGTCCCGCCGTTCCGCTTTTTTCTCAAAATGTTCCGCTTTTTTTCTGAGAACACTTTTGTGGTAGATTCAACCCTCTCCGATTCTACCAATTCTTAATAGTTTCTCCGTGCTTGTAAAAACGCTTCTTATAAAATCTCTCCTCGAGCATTTTCAACTCCTGAATTTGTTTTTCTAATCATCTTTTATTTATCTATCATTTTTAAAACTAGAAATGTTTTTACTTGAGAAAAATGACATTCACCGATAAGGCTGTGAAATTCAATAACACTTTTATGATGTTTCCTGACTTACACTGGAAAACCTAAATATAGCCTCAATTTAAACTCATTGGTTCAACACAGAAAATCATTCAAATATAATGTTTTTTGTGTTTTTCTTTCTCAAAACAAGCAGCATTTTTTATAAAAGACAAGAATAAATAACTTGTTTAGTTCTTAGCATTTAAGGTTGCCAGAATATTTTCCAGACATATCCGAAACGAGCGAATCCAGGCATTTTTATTTAAAAACCTTGTATAATCCGGGCATTGGATTTCAAAGTTTTCAACCTAAAATTTGGGCAATATCCGCCATATTTGATCAAAATCTCGGGATTATCCAAAAATAAACAAAAAAAACACACTTGAAAATAATTTTTTTCCTTCAAAACACATCAGATTTTTAGTCGTATTTTAGGCTACCCAAAACTATGCATGACTATTCAGACCAAACTTGCTCAAACAGATCGCAAAAATAAAAATTCATAAAAACTCAATCTATTTTTTTTGTTAAATTTCCGAAATAAAGTAAATAAATCTGAACATACGAAATCCGGGCAACCGGGCTGGACCGAACTTTTCCAAAATTTTGTGTCAAATAACCGGGCAAGTCCTGATAAAACCGGAAAATCTGGTAAACTTTTCTTAGCGTTCTTTGAATACGTTCTAGCGAGGTTAATATTTTTCTTTAAATAAAATATTCTTTAAGTTGATTCCAACTGATGGTGGCACCAGATGTTTCTCCAGAATCCTAAAAAAAACCTTTGGGTGTAAAGTTAAGGAAAAAAAAACAAATCCCGGAATAAAAAGAAAAGGACTACTGAGCGAAAATAAACTACTTCAGCTAAAGGAACTTATACATATATATATAATATATATATATATATATATATATATATATATATATATATGTATATATATATATATATAGTATATATATATATATATATATATATATATATATATATATATATATTATATATATATATATATATATATATATATATATATATATATATATATATATATATATATATATATATATATATATAAATATATATATATATATATATATATATATAATATAATATATAAATATATATATATATATATATATATATATATATATATATATTATATATATATATATATATATATATATATTATATTAATAATATATATCTATATATATATATATATATATATATCTATATATATATATATATCTATATATATATATATATATATATATATATATATATATATATATAATATATATATATATATATATATATATATATATATATATATATATATATATATATATATATATATATATATATATATATATATATATAATATATATATATATATATATATATATATATATATATATATATATATATATATATATATATATATATATATATATAATATATATATATATATATATATATATATATATATATAATATATATATATATATATATATATGCGTCTTATATATATATATATATATATATATATATATATATATATATATATATATATATATATATATATATATACTATATATATATATATATATATATATATATATATATATATATATATATGCGTCTTATATATATATATATATATATATATATATATATATATATATATATATATATATATATATATATAGATATATATATATATAGGAATGATCATAAAAATTAGGTTTCTGAGAGTTTCGAAAATGTCCCGCTTTTTTCGACGATGTTCCGCTTTTTTTTCGTGGAAATGTCTCGCTTTTTTCTGAAAGTATCTGGTAAGCCTATATTATTGTCCGCTTACAGAGACTATATGACCAGCGGTGTTTGTTTATAACTCCGTAGAGTTTGAAATCTTTAATACTCAGTAGAGATATTTTTGTGTTCTTTTATGCTTCGTAGAGTATACAATTTCTGTTTTCTTTGTTACATTGTTTTCCTCCTTGTACTTGTGTTCGTTTTTACGTCCAAAGATTTGAAAATTTCTTATCCTAGATTTTAGGGTGTCGGGATTCGATCCGTAGATCTTTGGCTTATAAACCAGACACATTCGCCATTAGGCTGAAATCGAAGCTCCTATGAGCAACAACTAGTGGTTTTAAGTGAAGGTTCGCTTCGAGGTCCGCATCGGGGTCCGCATCGAGGTCCGCATAGAGGTCCGCAAAATGAGTGCCAAACTGGAAAAGACAGGAAAAAGAATAAGCACCAATGCCGATCTGAGGCTTGGTGTGTCAGAAAAACAAGCCGCAAATTACGACAATGGCGACCACCCCTAATAAATTTTCAAATATGATAAATTCTCAGAAACAATCGTTTGAGTTGTCTAGTTGTTTTAAATTTTTTTGTAAAGTTTGAGGGGTCAGCGTCTCGTTTTTTCTTACACTCAATCTAAAATTTCCAGAAATATTTTTATAAATCTTGATTTGTCTTGTATTAATTTTTTTTAATTTTAAACAAAGCCGAGTTGCCTATTTTTGTTAAAACTTGTTGTATTCCTTTGAAACAACATGAGCACCACTAATTTTCAGTATGTGCTGCATCGCTAACTCTTACCCAAAACAAAAACACGCAAAACACAAAACTCGAAGCTATTACAATAATAAACTTCCACAAGACATTTTACAACCCCAATCTAGCTTAAGTTAATTACTCAGGGGCCCTTTTCCTACCTTTATTGACAAAAACAACATCCAAAACGCTCAAAGATTCGTATCACAGCTCGGTTTCCTGAGGTATCACATAATCTGGCAGCCCTTCCTGGCTGCACTGTTCTACGGGTTCATGACAATGACCCAGAATACCTCCGACGTCACTTTGGTTCGTTGTTTCTCTAGAATTTCTGCAGCGCTAATTCTTCACTCAACCCATGGGGGCCGTCAGTATTGGTAAGTTGGTTCTACCTTCCACTTCGTTCGGTTTTTCCATGACCCGTCGGGGCAGGATATTGTCGCCTTCAACTCTACCGTTGCTTGGGAGTTCGGAGGAACTAACATGCGATTCGTGCTAACTGACTTTTATTCGCTCATCTGCAAGCAGCTGAAGCGGAGTGGTCCGGTCATTCACGGGCAACAGCTTTTCGATGAACGGATGACACGAAACTGGAGCGAAAACGAATTTTGCCGTACAGTTAAGCGCCTTTTCCGGCAACGATGTTGTTTTGTTTTTGTTTACTTTTCTGTTCGTGATGCTTGAATTTCCACACTCTTAGCTCTTAACACTGTATTTTGGCTCAAATTAACCCAATCACTACACGCTCAATATTAAACAAGAACAAAAACTTATTGTATCATGAAAATGAGTTATATTTTTAAAAGACATACACCGTCTTAGCCGATTTAGGCTTTACAGACTGAATAAATGACGCGGACAACTTAAGATTAACATTTAACACCCAGTACCGAGATGAAAATCGAACCCATGCCATCAGTGGACCAGCGATTACCGTCGTACCACGCTAACCACTCGACCACCGAGACGTACGTATATTGTATCCTGAACCTATCCTGAAGTCTCTAGAATTGTTGATGAGTGAACAAACCATGTGTTCACTCATCAAAAATTAACCACTCGAATATTGATTGTCAAATTTTATGTGTAAAGGGTGATACGGTCCAAATTTGGTCAATATCAACTTGACGTATTTCTTTCAGTTTTGCATTTAAAAAAAAACCTTAACACCCCTCATTTTGAAGGTGTGTGTGTGTAGAATGTTGTTCCTATTTTGATTTTGAAATTCACTCTTCAGTTGTCAAAATGCCGTCCAAATAAGAAGAGCAGCGTATCAAAATTTTGCTCGCGCATCGCTAAAATCCGAGCTACTCGCACGCAAAGCTGGCAAAATCGCTAAAATCGCAGGAAGTCTGGATCGGGGGGAAATCGAAAACCGGAAGCCGCTGAGACAAAGAGACAAAGAGAGTTGCCGGTAGTTTCAAGCGAAACCCTAACCTCTTTCCCCGAGATGACGCAAATAAGCTGGGTGTATCGTCTACAACCGTGCATCGAACCAAAAAACGAGCCGGACTATCGATTTACAAGAAGGTAGTGACTCCAAATCGCGATGATAAACAAAATACGACGGCCAAAGCGCGATCCCGGAGGCTGTACACGACGATGCTGACGAAGTTTGACTGCGTGGTAATGGACGACGAAACCTACGTCGAAGCCGACTACAAGCAGCTTCCGCGACAGGAGTTTTATATGGCAAAATAAAGGGGAAAAGTAGTGCAGCTATTTTCAAGCACATGAAACTGTTAAATTTCGCGAAGAAATATCTGGTTTGGCAAGTCATCTGTACTTGTGGCTTGAAAAGCAGCATTTTCATAGCTTCCTGGACTGTCAACCAAGAGATTTACGTGGAAGAGTGTTTGAATAAACGTCTGCTGCCTTGTCTGAAGAAACACAGGCCATGGAGTAGTACGCCGCCAACAACTTGCAGGTGGTTCCCCAGGAAAAGAACCCTCCCAACACGCCTGAGCTCCGCCCAATTGAGAAATACTGGGCTATTGTCAAGCGGAACCTAAAGAAGACCAAATAAACTGCTAAGGACGAGCAGCAGTTCAAGGCAAACTGGCTTTCTGCGGCGAAGAAGGTGGACAAGGTGGCTGTACAAAATCTGATGGCAGGGGTTAAGCGTAAGACCCGGCAATTCGGATTTGGAAAAGCGGAAGTCTATCTGAATATTTTTCCTGAATTTTATACTAATTAAACTTGACATAGAAATTTAATTTGATTTTTTAAATAAACCAATTCACCGATTTACACGCGTTTTCCCTTGACCAAATTTTGACCGTATCACCCTTTATTTTGTCTACCCACGAATTTTTAAATGAGAGGAGATTCGCTTTATCAAAACTTACTTTAGTAACCAATTTATTTGTGTGGTTTAATATAAATATCAAAGCAGTTTGAAGAAATGAAAATAATAAAAAAGACATTTTGTTTTACATTACTGTGGATTTCGGTTCTAGGTATTGACGTATCAAAAGGTTAATGATTATGAAAAAGAAGTTTGAGTTATTTTTAAATTTATGTTTTTTTTTCAATCGAAAAGAGAGAGCTTTAAAAAATAAATTCATTTAATTTTCCTTCTTGCTACCTAAACCTACATCAAACCAGTTTATGACCCCATCTCAAGTGGTAGTCGGGAAGCCAAAAATGCCATTATCGTTGCCTTCCTCCCGTAGGAATGTCTGCAGTTTAAAGCTCCGTAAAAATTTGCATAACTCCGGTTCACGGTTTCAACTTCCCAACACGGAGCAGCAGTCAGTAGCCGGAACAAATACTGAACTAAATAAAATTTGCTGCGGTTCAGGGCAAATAAGCCCCAGTTTACCGGGAACCAAACAGCAACAAAACCTAGGAAAAAATAAAAAATAAACCGTCCATCGATCGCAATTTTAGCAATAGGTCATTGCGGAAGGTCGTCAAAAAGCCGAAATCTAGTGGAAGCTTTCCACACCGGGCAAAGAGAAGCAAACAAAAAGCGGCTATCCTTAATTTGATAACCACTCTCTATGCTACAGACTTTTACCATTCCAGTGGGCCATTTCAGGAATGTTGCCGGAAAAGTTGGGAAGCTCCTCTTCCCCCATCATGTTTCCTTCCGAAAAAGTGGGAAGCATTGTCGTTGAGCAAAAAAAATATGAAGAATGATGAGAAAGTTGAAACGTTTTCCTGGTTCCTCCCCAATCCTGCGACTGACAGCCGCAGAGAAGTGGACGGATTCATTCAGCGGAACCGGAAGTAGATTGAAAAGATGCTCCACCGAGCGTAGTTTCATCATTTAGGAGTTACGAAAAACGGCTGCTGCTGAACCGCCACCAAAAGCCCGCATCTCCCTTGACTTCTGCTAACCCTTTTAGAGTGGGCAGCCAAAGCGGATGAAATCCATGGAATAAAGTTGCAATAAAATAATTTGAGCTCGATGTTTGTCGGATGGAAGCAATTAATTCTTTAGTCTCTGTAATTAGGGCGCTCCGATGGAAGAATGAGCTGCTGCTGCTGGTACAATGGCTGCTGGAAACGTTACAAAAAGCTCGAAAATTGCTTCTATGGTGCAACATCAACCACGGAAATGAGGGAGCACAAACAAACAGAGTGGGAGAAAAAAGTTTAACAATGCTGTAAGGGAAGAAAGGCGGACAGCCACTGGTGGAATCGATTTTCTCAGGGAATAAATTGATGGCAATTATATTGGAAAATTAAATTCCTCCTACCTACCAATAAACCAGTTCGAAAGTTAACAAATGCTTCGAGCTCACTAAGACGGATTGGGAGAGAACTGTTTGTGGTTGAAGCAATCTATAAGGCAAACATAACTCATTTAGCTAGGAAAAATTGGCATCATTTAGTGTTTGTTTTGATGGGTAGATGTAAAATTGGAAGGATGCTGCAGTTCCGATTATAGATAAAGCTAACAATGACCAGAGGTTTTTTTGGTTTTTTATTGCAGAGAGGAGTTGTTTTAAGTGGATACAGACAAAAGCTTTTAATTGATTGAAATGGTGTGGAGAGTTGGCATTAAAAGCATGGAACACGAAGAATCTGGACTGTTTATTATACCATAGCGCTCCTAGTTGTCGGATCTGGAATGTTTTGATTGACAGTACTTTGTTTGGGAATGTTTCCTTCATCAGTGCTGAACATTTCATTACGATTCGTTTTGTTCCGAAAAAGTTAGACTTGATGGAAGCCTCGAGACGAAAATTAATTTTGGACACCCACGCCAATGACCCGACGTGGTCGGGTTCAAAAATTTCGAAATCTGTAAAGATGGTCAAATCGATCGTGTGCAGCGTTCTTAAACGTTTCCGTGAAATGTATACTATCGATTGGCAGGTTCATATCCAGCGTTAAAGTGGACCTCAGGATCGGAAACGGCATTTGAAAGTGTTGAGAATAATCAAGGTAAACCCAGGGCAGTCAGACCATGACATCGCCAAGAAATTCAACGCCGACCGGTGCACCGCCAGAAGGATTAATCTGCGCGAAAAAATACGATCTCATCGGACCAGTAAGCAACCAAACAGGACATTAAAGAAGAATGTAGAAACCTAAGGACGGGCTCGGAAGTTATACAACAAGGTTCTAACGAAGTACGACGGATGCATCCTCATGGATGACGAAACGTACGTAAAAATGGATTTTGGGCGGCTTCCTGGCCAAAAATTTTTCAAAGCCACGGGTCGGGGTTATGTTTCCGCTAAGTTCAAATTCGTTTTTGCCGATAAGTTTGCAAGAGAGTGTTTGATCTGGCACGGTATTTGCAGTTACGGACGAAAAACCATGGTTTTTGTGAAAAACTAGACCATGGACTCCGAAATGTACAAGAAGGAGTGCCTGAAAAACGTTTTTTCCATACATTAGATCTCACAAAGGCCAGATTTGGCAAGCTACCAGTACAGCAAAGAGGTACTACTGTGGCATAGCCGTAGGAACGGGGGGCTAACCCCCAAACCCCCTCACCTTAATGGTCCAATAATTCCAAGTGATTTGTTTGGCTAAACATACAATTTGACATTCCTAATTAAATTTTGATTAACAACTTAAATTCCAAAATCTCAAAATCTCATTCCGAGACCACAATTCTACAACAGCTTTTAAAAAATTTCACACTTGTTGATTGAAGTTGAGTCCCAAATATTGAATCCCAATAAAGTTAGACCAGTTAGTTACGATTTTGACTTAAAACATAAGAAAAAATCATGAGTCCAGAATCGAAAAATGTGAAAAAACATCATCATTCACGATTTGATTTTAATTTACAAGTTCTATTACGAAAAAATAATTAAAAAAAAAATGAAAACCACATATTTAGAATCAAATAAGAGTTTTCTGGTTGAGGGTTCTGTCACAAATTTCGGTTTTTGGTTTCAATTTTAAAGGATTACTTATCTGGACTTTAGATTCAGATTTTGAATTTAGGTTCAAAATGAAGATTTCAGACTTGCAACAAAAAGTTCCAGACTCGCATTCGATTTATCTTAAATCAAAGTTATGTAATCAATATAATATCAATGTTATACTTTGATTAAGCATTCAAATTTAAGGAATTTATTGAATCAAAATTTAAATTAAATGAAAATTTCAAATTCCATCAAAGCCATTTATGAAACACAAACCTGGTGAGAATCACATATTCAAAATAAAAACTGGATTCTTTTCAAAGAATTTGTTTTTTTGAAAATTCTAGATTTTGATTTAGAAAACCTTTATCACAGGATTTAAATTATCAAACATAAAACAATAAATGATAATTTTTGAGCTTGTTTTTCAACCTCATGCTCATTTGAATGATAAAAAAAGTAGTTTTTCTAAATGAAGCGTTCAAATTCCATTTTTTATTTCGATTACGGTCGTTTCCACATCATTGTGTCACTCACGACTTTTATCAACGATGCAGTTGGCACACCAGTCATTGAAAAACTTTTCTGGATTAACTGTGTTCGATGTTAACTCTTGGCCTCGAACTCACGGACATCAGCTCAGGAGGCAACTGAATTGTCCCCATATTTTTTCAACCCATCCAACTGCCCTCAATTCCGCCCTATCGAAAAGTTTTGGGCAATTGTTAAGCAGAAGATGAAGAAGAATGCTAGGACAACTCGGGTTGCAACAGAGATGAAGAGATTGTGGAACAAAATGGCCGTTGAGGTCAGCGAAATGGGTGTCCAAACAATGATGAGTGGTACTCGACGAAAAGTTCGGCATTCCATCAAAACAACATCGGAATATTTTTTTTATTATTTTTCCTTTAAAGTGCAAGAAAAACTCTACATTTTGAGTAAAAAACATTTTGATTTCCCTTTTCAATGCGTCCGGATTTCAGATGATCCATGCTTTAGTTAGTAAAAAACATGTTTGAATAGTTAGGATAATATAGGTAGTCCATTAGGGTGCCTAGTAGGGTGTCCCAAAATTGCATAACTTCTGGGAATCTGGGACTCACCCTCAAAATGGTAGATTAGGATGTGCAGAACAAACTTTTGTATGGGGCCGACTGAAAAAAATTATGTTTGGAGGTTCCGCAAGCGCGATCTTTGGAAAAAGTTCACTTTCAAATAATTTGATTTTAAATAAATTCTGGGTCCAAAAATTTTCATCTATTATATAAAATTCTCTTGTAACGGTGTTTGTAGTACTACTCCTCCGAAATGACCAAAACGATTTGAATGAAATTATTTTTAGAATATTCTGTGGGCATGCGAATCGGTTTATATCGCATAAAAACAATAAAAAGTCGCATCAATTGTCTGTAATCATTAAATTTGTAATAAATTGAATCAAATTAAAGTCATGGCCTTCAATTTTTTCGAGATTTTCTTTCTTTTGGGCGCCGGGCGGGTGGTTTGTTATTCGTCTCTATGGTCGAGGCGTCGCGAACAAACGTCGTGAGAGGATAGTAACCAGGGCATAGCATACTGGTTAGTGGGAAGATTTGGGCGCCTATTTCTCAACCAAGCATACTTTCAACGCACGTGGCGGCGATATGAAGCCTAGATGTGTTTTTTTCTTCTTGATTCCTAGCTCATTTGTACAGCACAAATCAATAAATGAAGCCTAGATGTGACCCAGACGCGCCTTTAAATTTACAGAACAACAACAAAATCCGTTGAAAATGAACAGACACATGTACTGAACAAGAGCCTGTCCTTTGAGAAGGATTAGGATTGATGTTTATTTAAAGGCCGAATGCAAAGAATTTTTTGCAACCATATGTGTAAGTTATCAATCATCTAAGAAGAATTTCCAGTTAAAAGGTACACTAGAGCGAATGCAAACGTTCAAAATTTACATAAAATGTATACATTATTTCTTCATTTATAAATGGTTGGGCCCAAATAAACAATCTGACTAAACAAACTCAACTTTTTTTAATTATTTGCCGAAAAACTGTTTACAGGTTCACTGTCTTCATACCCGGTTTTCCTCTATTGAGAGTTTCGATTTACAAAAAAAACACTTTTTTTAAGGTTTTGAGTTATATCAGTATGAAATTTTCCAGAAGATGATATGAACTCATGAAACCATCGTAGCCTGAACAGATTATTTCTTTTCGAACTATTTAGTTTTTTTAAATCTGCTTTTGAATTAAATGTTATTGAATCTTGAAAATATTACATAGTCTTAAATCAAATCGCAGATCCCCACCAAAAATGTTCAGAAAATTTTGAAATCAGCACATCATTTCGATCTTCAATTAAAAACATATTTTTTTCTATTTTTAATACCTATCGTTTCCTTGATTCATTTTGTTAAAGTTCATAGGAATGAAATCTGCTTTTTTTTTCATTAATCAATATAAAAAAAGTAGATTGCAGTATACAAGATCGCCAGATTTAATGCCATGGCAAATGCTGTTTGGGAACACTTCAAGTTGAAATGTGTCATATCTATAAGTTCGGTATCTAGAAAAACTTTTTGAACATGATTTTGGTAAAAATATGTATATTAAGTCAAACTACTTCGAGGGGTGAGGATGGTAAACGAAAAGCTGCCCCAAAACTAATTGGGAACTAAAAGCACTGCCAGATCCCAAACACTCCGAAAATTATTCCAATATTCAACATTTTATTTTCATATTAAATCAGGTATGTCAAACTGGGGGTTCGCGGGCCGCATGCAGCCCGCAGCCTTGGTCAATGCGGCCCGCGTAGCCCCGTCTTAAGTTATCACAAAATTCCCTACTACACAGAAGTACACTGGCTTTCCTGCCACAAAATATTAGAAAGATTTTTTTTGCTAAGAGAGGAAATAATATTATTTCAGGAAATGAAAGATTTTTAATTTAAGTTTGACATGCCTGTATTAAACACATACAATTATTTATGGAAAAAGTTACAAAAAGTGATTTTTTTTGCAATAGGCTTGCAAGTTGGAGGATAACATAGAACTAAAAAAATAAAACCATTTTGCGACAAGAACTTGAAACCTGACCATTCGTTGATATACAAAAAATCTGAATGAAAGAAGAGTTAATGAAAAAGTTTTCATGAAAGTTGCATGTAAGATTTATTGAAGGTTATTTATTTGTTTATTTAAGAAAAGACCCGTAGAACTGAATTAGAATTGGTAGGTTTTATTTCGATAGAATTAAGCGGGACAATTCGAGTGAACGGAAATGAGGGAAATTTAAAAAAAACTAGAACATGTTCACAAAAGCGAAACGATTAACAACTCAATATTTCATAAATTTTAAAAGTTAATCAGCGAAGAAAAAATGAAAAATGGACGCCAAATTTAACAGGGTAAAACGAAGTTTACCGGGTCTGCTAGTAAAATTTATATATTTTCATCCTAGTCATCCTAGTGCCTAGATTCATAGTCAAAGACGGGTGACTTGAAAAGCTGATCAGTTCGTTTTATAATTACTTTTTATAGAGGATGGGATAGGGTTGCCAGATTGCCCGGTTTTATCCGGGTTTGCCCGGTTATTGAAAACAAAATTTCACAAAAGCCCTAAAAAGACTAACATTTGAAAATTATAAATTTTCCAGAATAAATACTAAGCATTGAAAACAAAAAATATATCTAATAGCAAACCGCCAATCTTAATTTTGGTCAACAGGATTCTTTACTAATGAAATTTGCCTTTTATTATGCACAAAATAATTACTGATAATTTGGTGAAATAGAACAAAAAATACGTAGTATTTGTTTCTTGATATAATGCATTTAAAACTGTTATTTTTGACAATTTAGACTAAACTTGAATACTGTTTCTTTCACGAGTCTAAAAATAATACATAGGCTAGAACAACTTAATTCTAACTATTAAGTGAAAATCGAAAAACTGTTGATGTTTGATCATGAATTCATTTTATTATCAATTGAATTCAAAACCGACAACTCAGAAATATAAATAAAAGTTCCTTTGGCTTGATAGCATTCTTCTTTTTCAATTCAAGAATCTATGATCAAATGTGACACCTTTAAGCTTTTTAGTTCAACCCAAAATAAGCTTACAAAACCTGATCAATATACAGAAATCTGCCACTATTAACAAAAATTTGTCTGTGATTGTGACGTACAGAGACAAAACTTGCTTCTCAACTCTGTAAGTTTACAGATATTGTCCCTCACCTGGCTATAATTTTATTTTTTCAGAGTTCTTCAAAATCGTTTTATTCTTGGGCATTGAATGTCTCATTGTCATTTCAATTCTTTTGCATGTTCGGGCGTGTTCCCAAATTGGAACGGGGTCTGTACAAAAGTGTAATTTGTACAAACTCTCAAAAGAGCCTTTTTGGAGTTGCTTCAAAAAAATTTCTCATCACATGGAAAACTTAAAAACTGGTTACTTGAAAAACCATGCATTAACCTAACATAAATCCAAGTATTTTAAACATACATAAATAAGAAATGAGTTTTCAAAGAAGGAGTGCTTTGAAAAAAAAAACAGTAGTTTCAACAGAGTTTAAAGAGTTGAGCATGCTGTCTAGTGGTTATCATGCCCTTATTTCCTTTACTAAATTTTTTTTTATATGATGTTTTCAAATCTAATTTTTTGAGTTCGTCTTGTAATATCTTCGTTCCTTGCATTATCACATTTTCAATGATCATGGAATAGAGAAACATGAGATATCAAAGAAAGAAATAACACAAGCCGTAAATATCATAAATTTCTCAGTAGATCTACGGATTTTAAGCATTTCTACAGAGACACGGATCGATGCTCGAAATCTGCGGATGTTCAGCATTTCCTAGGAATTTTGTAAGTATTATCGAAAAAATTATAGGGATTCTGCGGATAGACGAACATTCTTTGACGTTAAAAAAAAATGGTTGTGAGCTGGTCAAAATCAGTACGTTTTTAATTTTTTGTCAAACTTACTGATTAAAGCGGTTTGCAATCTGGCAACGCTGATCACCACCTATCGACTCGGGACTTTAGCAGTGCCAAGATGAACTCTTCATATTAGATTTGGTTTCTACAGAGCAACACCTCCCTGTGTAATTGGTCTGTTCGGAACCCTTTGCACTGATTGCTTCTTCATATGACTGTAAGCATCAGCAAACCCGAAATAATCGACCAAGTGCGCGCTCGGCTAAAATCTCGAGTTCAAAATTCAGAATAACGTCTATTGGGACTTTTGTTTGTACAGCTTATCCTTTATTTGGTCTACCATCCAATCCACCTGGCTTTCATTTGGCATAACATTCATACGGCTTGAATCCTATTAGATCTATAGTCTAATCGTTCTAACCAATCCATTCCATTTAGCGTATATTTCATTCATCACGCCTATTTCAATCATTACGCCTAGCGCCCATACAGCCTTACAACCAGAACCAGATTTTTCCAGATAACTTTCGATCTTTTGACCCATCTTCCTCTCGAAAGACGAATGTTTTATATTATTTTGTAATTTATTTTGAAAAAAAAAAAAATCGTCATTACTTCTTTTCAGCTTTTGAATGAAAAAAAAAAATATAGAAAACACAAGTACTGCCTAAATGCTATTTAAGATTTCAGTTGATATTTCCCTCAGTAAACATATCTTACACTGTGACTGCTGGTCGAAACATTTGTTTCGCATAAACCGTTACATATCAGTGTATGTAGGTCACCCAAAAAGCACAAATCCTTCAGCAACATATCTTCAAGTTCAGATCTGTGGTGGTCATGTTCTACAACATTGTTCAACACATGGTTGTTTCATTAATCATATTCCTAATTCTAATGTATACAATACGCTCCGCATCATAATACATGCCCTCGTTCTATTCTCACGCTTCCTCCGGCAAAAAAGATCCCACTATTTGGCAACTTGAGTCATGATAGCAGCTGAAATCTTCCTATCGGGATGGGAGAAGCGAAAGCAAACAAGATCCCCCACCACAGCGACAAGAGTGTGCGGTCAGGTCGGATCAAATAGCTTCCTCCACCCACGCTTCTCCGCCCGGAAACGAGGAACCATGTCCGGACAACAATAACGGGGTGGCACTCCGCTAGAGTGATGGAATGAAGCCAGATTCGTGTCCGGAAGCTCTTGAGACGAAGCGGGGCTTTCGAAGCGCTTAGAAGGTTATGTCACATCAAACGTATCTTGTGCCAATGGCTGTACCATCATCGTCGTCATTTGGTAAAAAAATACTCGCTTTTTTGAAGCTGAAAATTTGCGAAAATGAAGGCGTTGTGAAGTCATTAGATTTTTTTGCTTTCACTGATGATGGGCCCAGCTGTTCAGGGACAGCAGATTTTGATGGCAGCCCCGAGATTATTATTTTTATTATTATTTTCATTACCAGACCGATAATTTGGAATGACAGTTATTAGAGAGAATAAAAGCGGCATTCATTTTGTTTTCTTTTACGGCGCGATAATGCCGACCGAATGTTAATGGCTTGTTATGACAGAAGCTAAGCGAAAGCTTGGGTAAAGTCTGCTAATCGGCAATCAGGTTTCAATAATAATTTCGGACAGGATTGTTCTGGAGGGTGTATTATTCTTGAAGAACCTAGGAGTATATTATTTTTAATGGATAAAACTGCTGGTCATGAAACCATCAGAGATGTATTATGAAAAAATATGATTAGTTTCCAAATGCTGAGTATAGAGGAGATATTGAAACTTTGAGAGTCACCGAAATCAGAATATGGATTGAAAGGATTTCAAATATGGATGTATATCGGTCCCAGGGGTGCCAGGTGTCCTGATTTTTCAGGATTTGTCCTGATTTTTGAGACACCGTCCTGATTTTTCAAAAACGCTTGAATTGTCCTGATTTTTCAAAAATGGTCCTTAAAATGTCCTGATTTTTTTAAATATATAAATTATAACTAAATTTATTGTTAAATGATGAGAACATCAAAAGAATTTATAATAAAATAGTTCAAACAGTTTAACCAATAATAATCTTCGGTTCAAATGATATTTAAATGGTTTTATTCGAAATCAACTGCAGGGCCAGCCAAGGTTGTTCTCTCTTCGGTTGCATAAATCGAGGCGTCATCAGCACCTATATTTCGCCTTTAGTTATGCAATTTAACAGAAATGCATGTTATTTTCACCAATTTAGTGGTGTCCTGAAAAATCCTTATTTTTTTCTTCTCGGTGTCCTGATTTTTGACAAAACGAGCTGGCACCTCTGATCGGTCCGCACTTTTATTCTGATTGAAGGCTAATAAACATAAAGGAAATTTTCCAAAAATGAAAAAATGACAAAAATGACAAAAATGACAAAAATGACAAAAATGACAAAAATGACAAAAATGACAAAAATGACAAAAATGACAAAAATGACAAAAATGACAAAAATGACAAAAATGACAAAAATGACAAAAATGACAAAAATGACAAAAATGACAAAAATGACAAAAATGACAAAAATGACAAAAATGACAAAAATGACAAAAATGACAAAAATGACAAAAATGACAAAAATGACAAAAATGACAAAAATGACAAAAATGACAAAAATGACAAAAATGACAAAAATGACAAAAATGACAAAAATGACAAAAATGACAAAAATGACAAAAATGACAAAAATGACAAAAATGACAAAAATGACAAAAATGACAAAAATGACAAAAATGACAAAAATGACAAAAATGACAAAAATGACAAAAATGACAAAAATGACAAAAATGACAAAAATGACAAAAATGACAAAAATGACAAAAATGACAAAAATGACAAAAATGACAAAAATGACAAAAATGACAAAAATGACAAAAATGACAAAAATGACAAAAATGACAAAAATGACAAAAATGACAAAAATGACAAAAATGACAAAAATGACAAAAATGACAAAAATGACAAAAATGACAAAAATGACAAAAATGACAAAAATGACAAAAATGACAAAAATGACAAAAATGACAAAAATGACAAAAATGACAAAAATGACAAAAATGACAAAAATGACAAAAATGACATAAATGACAAAAATGACAAAAATGACAAAAATGACAAAAATGACAAAAATGACAAAAATGACACAAATGACAAAAATGACACAAATGACAAAAATGACACAAATGACAAAAATGACAAAAATGACAAAAATGACAAAAATGACAAAAATGACAAAAATGACAAAAATGACAAAAATGACAAAAATGACAAAAATGACAAAAATGACAAAAATGACAAAAATGACAAAATGACAAAAATGACAAAAATGACAAAAATGACAAAAATGACAAAAATGACAAAAATGACAAAAATGACAAAAATGACAAAAATGACAAAAATGACAAAAATGACAAAAATGACAAAAATGACAAAAATGACAAAAATGACAAAAATGACAAAAATGACAAAAATGACAAAAATGACAAAAATGACAAAAAATGACAAAAAATGACAAAAAATGACAAAAATGACAAAAATGACAAAAATGACAAAAATCACATAAATTACAAAAATGACAAAAATGACAAAAATGACAAAAATGACAAAAATGACAAAAATGACAAAAATGACAAAAATGACAAAAATGACAAAAATGACAAAAATGACAAAAATGACAAAAATGACAAAAATGACAAAAATGACAAAAATGACAAAAATGACAAAAATGACAAAAATGACAAAAATGACAAAAATGACAAAAATGACAAAAATGACAAAAATGACAAAAATGACAAAAATGACAAAATTGACAAAATTGACAAAAATGACAAAAATGACAAAAATTACAAAAATGACCAAAATTACAGAAATTATAAAAATTACAAAAATTACAAAAATTACAAAAATTACAAAAATTACAAAAATTACAAAAATTACAAAAATTACAAAAATTACAAAAAATACAAAAAGTACAAAAATTAAAAAAATTACAAAAATTAAAAAAAATTACAAAAATTACAAAAATGACAAAAATTACAAAAATTACAAAAATGACAAAAATTACAAAACTTACAAAAATTACAAAAAATACAAAAATTACAAAAATAACAAAAATTAAAAAAATTACAAAAATTACAAAAATTACAAAAATTACAAAAATTACAAAAATTACAAAAATTACAAAAATTACAAAAATTACAAAAATTACAAAAATTACAGAAATTACAAAAATTACAAAAATTACAAAAATTACAAAAATTAAAAAAATTACAAAAATTACAAAAATTACAAAAATTACAAAAATTACAAAAATTACAAAAATTACAAAAATTACAAAAATTACAAAAATTACAAAAATTACAAAAATTACAAAAATTACAAAAATTACAAAAATTACAAAAATTACAAAAATTACAAAAATTACAAAAATTACAAAAATTACAAAAATTACAAAAATTAAAAAAATTACAAAAATTACAAAAATTACAAAAATTACAAAAATTACAAAAATTACAAAAATTACAAAAATTACAAAAATTACAAAAATTACAAAAATTACAAAAATTACAAAAATTACAAAAATTAAAAAAATTACAAAAATTACAAAATTTACAAAAATTAAAAAAATTACAAAAATTACAAAAATTACAAAAATTACAAAAATTACAAAAATTACAAAAATTACAAAAATTACAAAAATTACAAAAATTACAAAAATTACAAAAATTACAAAAATTACAAAAATGACAAAAATTATAAAAATTACAAAAATTACAAAAATTACAAAAATTACAAAAATTACAAAAATTACAAAAATTACAAAAATTACAAAAATTACAAAAATTACAAAAATTACAAAAATTACAAAAATTACAAAAATTACAAAAATTACAAAAATTACAAAAATTACAAAAATTACAAAAATTACAAAAATTACAAAAATTACAAAAATTACAAAAATTACAAAAATTACAAAAATTACAAAAATTACAAAAATTACAAAAATTACAAAAATTACAAAAATTACAAAAATTACAAAAATTACAAAAATTACAAAAATTACAAAAATTACAAAAATTACAAAAATAACAAAAATTACAAAGATTACAAAAATTACAAAAATTACAAAAATTACAAAAATTACAAAAATTACAAAAATTACAAAAATTACAAAAATTACAAAAATTACAAAAATTACAAAAATTACAAAAATTACAAAAATTACAAAAATTACAAAAATTACAAAAATTACAAAAATTACAAAAATTACAAAAATTGCAAAAATTCCAAAAATTCCAAAAATAATCAAATTGACAATGAATTTTCAATTTTTTTTGTGAATTCAATCTGTAAACGTAAGCTGCAAATTTAAAAATAAGCATGACATAAAAAAAAAAAACTTTTAAAATGAAGCCGTAGTCAAATTTTAGGGAAAACTAGCTGACCCGATAAACTTTGACTTACCTCAAACTCAATAAATTCAATAAATCGTATAAAATTTTTAGATTCAATTTCACGACCTTCACTTCTTCGACCTCGTGAATCATCATTTATGAAAAACATTCGAACTGTTCGAGTTGTGTCCCGTTTTAAGTTGAAAACGCAGGTTTCAGTGGTGGAATAGAGTTAATCTTTATTCATTTTGTTCATCAAGTCCTTAAAGAACTACTTATAACATAAGCGATAGCTATTTACAATATTCACTGAAGTGATATCCTCACTTATTAGTTTTCTCATTTTCGTGTGATATTCTGAACTAACCACTCAGAATATCTGGCAACACTGGTGAGTTACCACGAACCTAAATTGAGTTGTTTGGCTTCACAGTGTGATGATGTAAACATTTGTACCGTGTTTACCATCATCAGCTGTCATCATCAATCATCACCGCTATTGTTCTCAATAGCGAATTGGATAAAAACAATCGAACCAAAACAATGTGTTGGTTCTTAAGGAACAGCAGATGTCCTCTGCTGATATAACGGAATGTTCCGGACCTATCCGAAACCGTTAGTATCAACAATTTTGTTTGGTGGCTCCCCTTCCATAGAAAGTTAGATGCTTGAAACTATTAAACAAACAATCTCTGACTCGAAAACCCTTCGGAATCCAAGTTTCACTTCAAAACCGTTCGTTTATACGTGATGGTGTTACAAAGAAAACGCCTCCATTTTTATTTAGCATATAGGTGAGATAAGGGCATAAATAGCACCCGGGGCATAATAAGCACTTCACTTTTCTACTTAAGTACGTATATTCTTGAATAAATTTCAATAAGTATTTGTTCCGTGCTTCCTATAGTATTATTTGTTCAGCAATATAGAAATATCCTTATCATTTTTACAGAAACATTTTAGAAAAACCAACTCGGTTCTCAAATGACGAAAATATTATAATTTTTGGGCACTGGAAAATAAGCTTTTATGATCGTCAAATCATCTAAATCTATAATGTACGCACTGTAACATGATGAACACATTGTTCCTCAATTTTCACCATCATTAATTTTTTGGGTTTTCACTAAATATAATCAATTTTAAAACACGATTTAACTTTAACTTGTTGACTCGGGGTCAACAGAGCACAATTATTCGCGGCACGATGAGCGTTTCTGCCGTAGCAACTAGCAGCGAATTTAACTCGATGTAAAACTAAATGATAGAGCTTGCCTAAAGGGTGATACGGTCAAAATTTGGTCAATATCAACTTGACGTATTTCTTTCAATTTTGCATTTGAAAAACCTGAACACCCCTCTTTTTGAAGGTGTGTGTGTGTAGAATGTAGCTCTTATTTTGATTTTGGAATTCACTCTTCAGTTGTCAAAATGCCGTCCAAGGAAGAAGAGCAGCGTATCAAAATTTTGCTCGCGCATCGCTAAAATCCGAGCTACTCGCACGCAAAGCTGGCAAAATCGCTAAAAGTTGCCAAATCAACCGTTACAAATGTAATTACAGAGTTTGGGGAACGTTTTTCGACAGCCAGGAAGTCTGGATCGGGGGGAAATCGAAAACCGGAAGCCGCTGAGACGACAAAGAGAGTTGCCGGTAGTTTCAAGCGAAACCCTAACCTCTCTCTCAGAAATGCCGCAAATAAGCTGGGTGTATCATCTACAACCGGGCATCGAGCCAAAAAACGAGCCGAACTATCGACTTACAAGAAGGTAGTGACTCCAAATCGCGATGATAAACAAAA
Organism: Uranotaenia lowii; assembly: GCF_029784155.1. Lineage (NCBI taxonomy): Eukaryota > Metazoa > Arthropoda > Insecta > Diptera > Culicidae > Uranotaenia > Uranotaenia lowii. The sequence continues at coordinate 286,233,092 of NC_073692.1, read as the reverse complement.
TACGACGGCAAAAGCGCAATCCCGGAGGCTGTACACGACGATGCTGACGAAGTTTGACTACGTGGTAATGGACGACGAAACCTACGTCAAAGCCGATTAAAAGCAGCTTCCGGGACAGGAGTTTTATACGGCAAAAGGAAGGGGAAAGGTAGCAAATATTTTCAAGCACATGAAACTGTCAAAGTTCGCGAAGAATATCTGGTTTGGCGAGCCATCTGTACCTGTGGCTTGAAAAGCAGCATTTTCATAGCTTCCGGGACTGTCAACCAAGAAATTTACGTGAAAGAGTGTTTGAATGAACGTCTGCTGCCTTTCCTGAAGAAACACGGTTGTTCCGTACTGTTTTGGTCGGATTTGGCATCTTGCCATTACGGTAAAAAGGCGATGGAGTGATACGCCGCCAACAACGTGCAGGTGGTTCCCAAGGACACGAACCCTCCCAACACGCCAGAGCTCCACCCAATTGAGAAATACTGGGCTATTGTCAAGCGGAACCTAAAGAAGACCAAAAAACTGCTAAGGACGAGCAGCAGTTCAAGGCAAACTGGCTTTCTGCGGCGAAGAAGGTGGACAAGGTGGCTGTACGAAATCTGATGGCAGGGGTTAAGCATAAGGCCCGGCAATTCGGATTTGGAAAAGCGGAAGCCTAACTGAATATTTTTACTGAATTTGATACTAATTAAACTTGAAAAAGAAATTTAATTTGATTTTTTAAATAAACGATTTCACAGATTTACACGCGTTTTCCCTTGACCAAATTTTTACCGTATCACCCTTTATTTTTCATCTGACGATTTGGCCTATTGGTAAGATGTCGGAGAGGTAATCAGTAGGCTCGAGTTCGATACCTGTTCGAGGTGATTTTTTTTTTCATTCACCTTTCATGATCGATTATTTTGATTGTTGCATTTCATGACCAAAAATGCACCAAAAATATAATGTATGAGTGTGTAAGAATTTCTTGTATTCTACAAAAAGTCATACATTATTTTAGTATTGCTTTATTTGATGGATCTACGCCTCACCGTTTAGTGTAAAATGCATCGATCATGAATGGTAAATGAAAAAAAAAAACACCTCGAACAGGTATCGAACTCGAGCCTAATGATTACCTCTCCGACATCTAGCCAATAGGCCAAATCGTCAGACGAAACAAGTCAGGCTGTAGCTCTATTATTCAGTTGACTTCAACGAGTGAAATTCGCTGCTAAATTCCACGGCAGAAAACGCTCATCGTGCCCCGAAAAATGTTGCTCATACTGCCCTAGTGGGGGTTCTCAATATGCTCCTAAAGTGACTGATTTCCAGCTTTCGGATTTTTTTTTAAATGCATTTTTAAACGTTTTATCTACTTTTTCAAGTATAAGCCAGTTAGGAAATAGACTTTTTTATTGTCTGAACACGAATCAATGATCTAAGTCATATATTATAGCTGTTTTCTATGGTTAAATTGTTAGAATCTGAGAGATCCCACTTCCCTGCGCTAGCTCAACAGGGGAATAAACTGGATGGTTCTCGAGGAGGAATCAAAACAACAAGAGCATTTTACTTCTAACTAAACAATATGACATGATATTTACACAAATGATTAAATTCAATATTTGATTGATGGAATGCACTCAAGTAAAGTCATTACGATTTGGATGTTAGAGACCATACAATATTTGGGGATGGATTTATAGTTTAGCACTAAGTGCTTTTCAAAAAAATGAGGAAAATCCAAATTAAATTTAAGTAATTTATTTAAATTTAGAGTTTGTACTTGCGCATTTTCTTTTCTAATTTCTGGATCTCGTTGCGGCCGTTGCTGCGATGGTCAACTCGTTGGGGGACTGTCTTTTGGGAACCACAAAACGGGATTCTGGAACTGGATTGCCGTAGCATGTATAGGAATCGATATTCCGGCGACAACTCGGCCTTTTGGGCGTAGGCCTTGTTTCTAGTTAGTCCGGGGAGTGGTAACTGTGCACTTAATTCCCACGCGAGTGACTCACCAATCGAGAGGGCACTAACGAAGGCGGTCGGCGAATGGACTCCCAGGCGAGCCTCCACCAGACCTCACCACTGCCACCGTGCCTTGGGGTTTGTAGCGTAAAGGGCACTTTATCACTGCACGACCTGATTGCACTCGCGGAACACCGGTGACTTTTTATGGGCAATGGTGATATAGGCACTGGGGAGAACAAATGTCCTGGGAATCACTACACTCGGCCACACTCGACCGACCAGCTAGGAATCAACGGCGTGTAGTCGTCTAGCTGATCGTTGTTTTTTTTTTTATAAATTAGCGGAAGGGGGTCTGTGCCACCCAATTTCGTAGGAAACGTCGCTGTCGCTATCAAACTCCACCCGGACCGGAACTATCATTCGATAGATTAAGCCACGAGCTGCGGGCGCAGCGCTTATTTATAAATTTTTCTGTATGTCCCTTTCCTTGTCACTTCCCGTGGATGATGTTGTTGTCCCCTTCGTTGAACATCAGGCACACGAACGCTTCACAACTATTTACAAAAACATGGCTGGTGTCGGACTTACAAACGGTTATAGGTACATCTATATTTATCTTGTGCATTCCAAACAAATTTACTATCAAGTTTAAATGTATAACAAAATTACGCATAAAAAACTAAGTAAATGTAATAATAAATATTTAACGAAAATGTTCAAAATAAATAAATAAAATAAATAAATAAATAAATAAATAAATAAATAAATAAATAAATAAAATAAATAAATAAATAAATAAATAAATAAATAAATAAATAAATAAATAAATGAATAAATAAATAAATAAATAAATAAATAAATAAATAAATAAATAAATAAATAAATAAATAAATAAATAAATAAATAAATAAATGAATAAATAAATAAATAAATAAATAAATAAATAAATAAATAAATAAATAAATAAATAAATAAATAAATAAATAAATAAATAAATAAATAAATAAATAAATAAATAAATAAATAAATAAATAAATAAATAAATAAATAAATAAATAAATAAATAAATAAATAAATAAATAAATAAATAAATAAATAAATAAATAAATAAATAAATAAATAAATAAATAAATAAATAAATAAATAAATAAATAAATAAATAAATAAATAAATAAATAAATAAATAAATAAATAAATAAATAAATAAATAAATAAATAAATAAATAAATAAATAAATAAATAAATAAATAAATAAATAAATAAATAAATAAATAAATAAATAAATAAATAAATAAATAAATAAATAAATAAATAAATAAATAAATAAATAAATAAATAAATAAATAAATAAATAAATAAATAAATAAATAAATAAATAAATAAATAAATAAATAAATAAATAAATAAATAAATAAATAAATAAATAAATAAATAAATAAATAAATAAATAAATAAATAAATAAATAAATAAATAAATAAATAAATAAATAAATAAATGAATAAACAAAACAAACGCGAATTGACACCAGCCTTATGCTGCTAAAAACAGGAAAAGATATCACTCAGACATAAAATCACAGAGTCTGACATCTTGTCCTATTTTTAGATATTTAACAACAATAAAAGAAGTACAATATTTACAGAATAAGATCCAAATTGGCCCAAAAACCAAGATGTTATTGTAACCTATGAAATGGATGGTTAAAAAATAAGCGTCTTGCTTAAGGTGGCCATTATGCCCTTATCTCCCCTATGTAGCAACAATCATTCACTCAGCAAAAAGATTCGGATAATCTGTAAAACCATTCTATGGAATTATGTTCCAGAACTGTGAACATGCATCAATTTTTCAATTGCCACAATATCACGGTATTTAACAACGACGGCGACGACCACGACGCAAGCTTGCGGTTTTCTCTTAATACAAATTGGATTAATGTTACACTTGTCAAACCTTCTCGTGCCTCCCTGCCGCATTTCTATAGCTCAAATTTATCTCTCGGTTCCGTGTCTTGTCACAATTCCTCTTGGCTTCCGAGTTGGTAGCCTGTCACAGGAAAAGTGGGGGTGTGCGTGTATTCCGAAACTCCCCCGACGACTTGAGCGGACGGAATGAAAAACGGCCCGAAGAACAAAACCCCCGATTCAATCTTGTAAAGGGAACTGTCCCCCTGTGAAAGTGGTGAACCTTGGAAGCCGGAAGAAAATGGATCTTTTTTCATGGATTTCCAGGTTTTTTTTTATAAATAATGTAATTTGCTAGTCGGCGTGTTCTGTCACCCAATATATTACGGCTGCCATCCTTTTTGTCGAGATCATAAATTTTTCCCGGATACCATCTTGCTCCTCAGTTTGGGTTTCTGGGGAGTGAAAATTCGGGGAAAACTCCATTCGTGAATGAACTGAGTCGGTGCGTTTAATTTCGTCGCCTTGAAGGATTCTGCAGCGATGTTCTAGGGATAGTGGAACCAATTTGATGAATGAAAATATTTTTTACTTATCAATTAAATAAAGAATGCAATTTTTTGCAGTGAACTCTAAATTGGAGTGCAATGCATTCAATTCTAACCCCTCTTCTCAAATTTGACCTCAATTTTATAGATATAGCTTAAGATAACTGCTTAGCGTGAAAAGTGATAATGTCATAGTGTTAGCTGGTTATTATAACATGCACAATGCACATATTTGTTTCCAATTTAAAAAGAAAATTTGCGTTCAAGCTTTAAGAAGCGTTTAAGAAAATATCTGAAAACTCGCTCTAAAATAGTAAAAGTACACAGAAATAATTTAACAAATCCCCTATGGAGAAAAGGGGTACCATTCTTGAACAAAAAATTCGATCAGTTTTGCCATCCCTATCAGGGTCAGTCGAAGATAGGAGGAGTCCGTGCACTTCCATTCAGTGCTTCTCGCTCGAAACTTTTGACCCGCAACCGACAAACGACGACAGTGTCCGACACTTTCTAACCAGAATATAGGGGTTCCCGGGTTTTCGTGTCAATCCACTAAAGCTCCCATATCTCTTCGCAGCAGCGGGAAACTGATTTTCCAAACCACAAATTCAAGTTTAGATTGGCTATAAAGTGTCGGCAGAACTTTGAAACCGGCCAATTCAGTAGTCAGTCGGGTTGGTTGCTCGGAAGAAGGTCGAACGGGAAAAGTAAAAGATTTCGAAATTCACGCCTTCTGGTGAAGAAAAGCGTCCGCCAAAATTTCCCCGGAGAGATTCAGTGTTTGGCAAGGAAATACTTTGACTTCCGGGTCCAGTGGGTCACAAATTTTGCCACTCGGTCGAGTGGTGTCTTCGAATTGGATGATTAGCTGCTTCTTCAGGGTTTGTCCCAGAAGATGATGAAATATTGTTAGGGTAAGATTTATGACTATCTTTCTATACCTCTTGAAAAAAAAAAAACAGAGAAGCCAAACCAATACGTTTAATCACTAAAACCACAGCTTTTGAAAGTAAGCCATCAATCTGAAAGATAACCCTGAGACAGAATCCAAAATTATTTACAATTGGGGATTTCCTAATCTACAACCGTAACGACACGGGTATGCTGGCATGTTAAACTGATAAAAACACTCTCCATGACGTAGTGCAGAGCGTAAAGAAACCCAACCATTTTTCATCTTTTTTTTAGACAAATTTAAACTTTGAACCATCAAGAGCTATCAACACTGTTATCAATTTATTAGGGTCATTGAAATGGTTGAATTGCTTTCTGATTTGGGGAAAAAGCCGAGATAAATACCTGTACATTAGGGTGAAACAAATTGAAATTTTTTACGGATTGTACCTTTTTTCCAATTTTCAAAACACCAGGAATCTATAAAATTCCTTTTTGCTACAAATAAACATGTGAAATTTTCAAAGAATTTTTTTCAGTCTAATTCATTATTACAATGTCTAGGCATATTCAGAATTTTTTGACATTAAGCTTTTATGTGTTAATGATTTGATTTAAAATTCATTTTTTGAAAGGGTGCTATGCTAAGGTTGCCAGAATTTTTCCAGCACGTATCCAGGCCGAGCCAATCTGAGCAATTTAATGTGAAACCTGGCTAAATCCGGGAATTCGGTTTCGAAATTGACTATCAAATATGAAAAAAAAAAATTCTCAACAAAACTTTTCGACAGATTTAAATTCGTATTTAAGGCTTCCAAAAAACCTTTCATAATTATTTGCACAAACTTGCTCATACAATTTCGTTTCGGAGGCATAAATGAAAAATTTGTACAACACAATTTGTTTTTTTTTTGTTAGATTTGCCAAATAAAATGAATAAATCCGGGCAAAATCTGAGCGTTCTTCAATGAAATCCGGGCAACCGGGCAGGGCCGGACTGTTCCCAAATTTTATATTTAATATCCGGGTCAACCCGAATAAAACCGGGCTATCTGGCAACCGTGTGCTATGCGCAAACACGATTAGGCATCCTTCAAGTGTTAATGAACATCTTACGTATTGCTTTGGCTGTTGTCTCAGATTCTTCTCAGATAAAATACATTCTCGATTTGTAATTTCTTACTTTTTTCTCTCTTTTTCTAAGCCGTTATGGTCTAGGAAAAAGTTATAGTTATAAATTTTTCCAATAAGCTTTTTTTTGGGATTTCATTTGCACGGCACGGGAAGAAAACGTTGCAAAAAGTCTAAAATGTGACTTTCTTCGAAATAATATTGAAATTATAATCAGAGCTGCAAATTATCAGTGTCAGACAGCCAATGTCAGCCGACTTTGATACTACTTTGCATGTCTATGTCATGCGATAATGATTTTTGGTCAGCGACATGTGCTTACAATGTCATGACCAAGTTGAATGAACGATATCACGCTTGCTACGACTTTTTTCTTCTTACGGCCAACAGCTACATTTTTTCAACTGTTATTATTATTTATTATTATTTATTATTATTAATTCATCGAACAAATGTGTTTAAATGTATAAGTACACGATCACAAAGAATTAAACAATCTTGATTGGTGTAAACGACGAACAAAACGGCTTGATGGTTCTCCGAACTGATGTAAGTGCTCAGCATCCTGGAATATGCGCATCATTGCGCTGATTGGTTCATTGTAGCCGTAAGATGTCCTATGAGTTCGATTCGACAACAGCGAATGAGGTCGTGACGTTCTCGACGGAGCTCTAAAGCTGATCATCCTTAGCAGGTTTGGCGATTGCACTTCTCCGTTCAACATTTTTGCGACGAACGTGGCCTGTTGAGTTTTTCGGCGACGTTCAAGAGTATCTAGGCCCAAGAGCTGGCATCGATGAGAATAAGGGGGCAGATCTTCGGCAAATGGCGTAAAGCGAATCTAATAAACCGTTTTTGTACACGTTCGATTCGTAAAATCCAGCTGAGCTGATACGGAGCCCAAACGATTGCAGCGTGCTCAATAATTGATCGGACGAGTGCACAGTAAAGTGACTTCAAGCCAAGGCCGGATTAAGCGGGGGGGGGGGGGGGGGGGGGCAAAAGGGGCAATTGCCCCGGCTCAAGGGGGCCCCCCGAGAAGAAAAAAATATAAGTTTTGCTCTTAACAGTTATCAACCAGCAAACTATATTGAAAGTTCAAAATTTATGAAATCATAAACTAGGACAGGGGGCCCCCAAAATTCAAATTTATGCAGGATTTGTAACTCAGCGTATGTAATACACACTACATTGAAAAAAAAAAAATCTCCACGACCCGATGCCTCCATAACTTGCTGAAGAAACAACACAAATTTCATAAGTTCTTAAACATTGAGTGGTAAAACAAATATTGGGGAAAACAAGAATAAGGTTGCCAGAATTTTTTCAGCACGTATCCAGACCAAGCAAATCCTGGCTTTTTTATTATCTAAAAATCTAAAAATTTATCAGAAAATCCGGGCAGAATCCGGGCTTTATGAAATGAATTCCGGGCAACCGGGCCAGACTCAAAATATCTCAACTTTGTAATGAGTATCCGGGCGAACCCGGATGAAACTAGGCAATCCGGCAAGCTGACTTTAGAGTTATACGTGCATGTAAGTTATTTCGAAGAAATTGCACCTCGATGTTTCTTTTTTCTAGTTTTTCATACATGTTCAGGAAGTTATAACTTTCTTTCGATTGGAAAAGTATGAGGAATTTTTCGATAAACCGAAAATTTCACCAAAGTATGAATCATAAAATATGGTTATGGATTATAAACTTAAAACTGGTCATTCCTGAACTTTTACCCCTTTGGTTCTAAAGACCTCATATGGGGGAAGTAAACGGTAAAATTATAAAGCAACGTCTCATACCTTCAAACTTTTGACAAAGCAACAAATTTTTTACAAACCATAATTTTTAGGAGGTGCTTATCAAAAATCTTTGATTTCGAAATGAGTATATTTTTTCTCTATTATGAGATAAATTCCAAGTTTTTAAACTGCAATTTATCAATAATCCTAATTTTATTAATTCGAGTACGGAGCTCGATTATTAAAATCTGATAACAAATAACGAACATGGTCTTCAATATTTTCAAATTCCAATCTGCCAGCATTCGATACCTGATTTTTGAAGAATGCTCCTGCTTGTTTTCTCAGAGACACAATCAATGCTTTGATTGAATATTGCCTTATTTTTCCTGTAGTTTTAGCCGTTTTTAACAATAAAATGGAAAAAATGGCTTTTTATTCAAATTATCCATTCATTTTCTAATGAGAGTTTTGAATTAAGTTTTTAAAATTATAGACTGATTTTAAATTCATATCTGAACTGGATTTTTTTTAAAGTCTTTATTGCTGAATTCTGTTTTATTTTAATGACTATTTTTTCCGTTTGTTTGAATTCTGATATTCGAATCATGTTCTTTATTCGAATGTTGATTTCAAGGAATAAAAAAATCCTCATTGTTCAGTTTGTTGACTGTTATTCTGTTAAAGAAAACTGATATCAATTTATGGTATAATTTTAAGCATTTTGAATCTTTATCAGATCAAACTTTTAATCCGTTTTCGGAATTTGAACTGATATTTTCTTATTGAAATTTGGAATTTTCAATTCTGAAGCCACTTGCTTTTTCAAAATTTTATTCTGCTCAATTATTTTAGACATGAATTTAAATGGTATTTTTGTGGTTAACGAAATATTATAAAGGAGAATTTTGATTTTAATTATGACTACGACTTGTTCAACTGAAACTTTATTGTGAGGATAAACATTTTATCAGGATTGATCTTTCGAGTATGAACAAACGATCTGCAGTTTTATTTTGCATTTTATCAAGCAGAAATATAACTTGATTTTAGAATAAATAAACTAGATTTTTTTGTTTACAAACTGCTGCAGATATATCTTTGATTAAATGAAAAAAAAATTAGGGCCCCCCTAGAAAAATTGCCCCGGGCCCCCCGACGGCTTAATCCGGCCCTGCTTCAAGCAATACGGGTCTTTAAATTCTCGCGATATTTTAGAGATGAAGCCGAGTTGTCGATTGGCCTTATTAATTACCGAAGAACGTTGATTGTTGAAGGTAAGCTGATCATCAAGGATAACACCAAGATCATTAACTTCGAAGACTCTTTTTATATGCTCATTGCCGATGTAGTAGTCAAATAGAATAGGCGATTTTTTTCCGGTGAAAGGTTATCACAGAACACTTTGAGACACTAACAGATAATTTGTTACGTCTACACCATCCATCAAAGTGGTCTAACAACGATTGAAGGTATTCACAGTCCGCAGTGCATTCTATTGAAACGAATATTTTCAGATCATCAGCATATCCAATTTTTGTTCCATCGTCTAAACTGGTGCAAATGCAAATAACAAAGGCCCCAAGTTACTACCCTGAGGGACGCCAGATCGGTTTATAAAAGGCAAGGAGATGCCATCGTCAATTTTAATTCTTATGCACCTTTCAGTTAAAAATGACTTGAGCCAATCAATCATATTATTATGAATGCCAAGCTTAGCAAGCTTAGCAAGAAGAATTTGATGATCAATGGCATCGAATGCAGCCTTGATGTCGGTGTATATGGCATCAACTTGCTTCTTATTTTCAAGCTGATTCAAACATAACGAAGTGTATTCTACAAGATTCGTACATACCGATCTTCCAGGCATAAACCCATGTTGTTCCAAAGCAATATATGGCAATGAAGCCTGTAGTAAGGCTTGACTAACTATTATCTCGAACAGCTTGGAACCTGCGGACAAGCTAGTGATTCCTCGGTATTGTTTAACGTTCCGACGTTCGCCAGTTTTGAAAATCGGAAACATAAACGAAGTTTTCCACATCTCTGGAAATTTTCGTTGCTGGAAAGACCGGTTAAAAATTCTAGCCAGAGGTGATGATACTGCTTCGATGCATCGACAATAAATAGCTGATGGGATTCCGTCAGGTCCTGGCGCAAACGAGCTTTTCAGTTTTTTTGCAGCAGCTTCGACAATTTCTTGATTGACTTCAAAACTGTTGCGCAACTTATAACATAAAATCCCTCCCATAACAGCCAGAAAATGAAATAGAAAGATTATCGTATGTGTGGTGCGAGTGAAGTGCAACAATGTCATTCAATATTGACATTGCTGCCTGACCGACATTGTAGCTTGGTCATTCAATTCGTAGATGACTTTGATATTCTTTCAATAACATTGAACTACTAGACGTTGGTCGGGTCAAACGAAATAGACTGAAATTTTTCAGCCTTGATTATAATCATCGCCATTGTAGTTTTATCTAATTGAAAAATTTGAAAATATTCCAACTTTCATTTGAATTAAAAAAAAAATCAAGATCCCAGTCATTCTGAAAATTTCACACACCCTATTGTACACTGAAATTGTGATTATTGACAACCCAATCAAAGCGTGTTCGAATCAAACAGTGGTCAACTTAAATTTACCGTGTATTTTTCAAATCATTCATATAAAAAAAAACTTGAACACCCCTCATTTTGTAAGTGCGTGTGTGTATGTGTGACGCATCTCTTTGGATTCTCACATTGCACTTTTAGTTTTAAAAAATACGTTGGTACATGCGTCATGTAAATCCAAACTACACTAACGCAGAAATAGCAAAATAGTTGAATGTGGCCGAATCACCGCAACCAAAGTAATTAACGTGTTTAGTGAATGTTTGTCGACAACTATAAAGCCTGGATCTGCGGGAAATCAAAAGCCGACAGCCGTCAGTGACTCCAAATCGCACAAAAATCGAAACCTTACGGCAAAAACAAGATCTCGGAAACTGTATACAACATTGTTGACAAAGTTTGATTACGTGGTTATGGCTGGATTCGGCATCCTGCAATTATGAAAAAATGAGTGGTATGCAGCTAACAACATCCAGGTTGTGCCCCATAATGGTACCATTGCAGTTAGACCGTGTGACATCCTGTCCAAACGTGCAATCACCTAGGGGATATGATCGACGACAGACTCAGCTTCACGAGTCATGTCTACTACGTGTGTAAGAGAGCGGGAATGGCCACGGCCTCACTCACACTGAAGATTTCGAACTCCTCGGCAATCCGCAGTTGCAAGAGAAGGATACTGCCAAGCGTGACCACAAAATCTTGAGCAGCGTTCAGCGGCTGATGAACCTGCGGGTTATCAGTGGATACCGGGCCATCTTGTCCGAAGCCGCCTGCGTAGTGGCGGGCGTCATGCCCATCTCGGTTTTGCTAGAGGAGGATGTCTATTGTAACGACAATAAAGATACGCCAACCCTACAAGATATCGCCAATGAGGACTCGATGTCCAACTGGCAGCAGCTGTGAGACAGGGAGAGGAAGGTGAACCCATCGTCTGATCCCGTACATCGGGAGCTGGATCGGAAGAAGACACGGTGAAGTGGACTTCCATATGATGTAATAATTGACTGGTCATGGATGCTTGATGAAGTACCACTACCGATTTTGACATCATATTCCACATATTGTGATGATGAAAAGCAGACACCTGAACAGGTGGTGTTCGAATGTCTCTTCGGGTGTTTGCCTGTCCCCTCGTTTGCAGCGGTACGTACCAACATACTTACCGTCTGTGGGCCCGATACGACGGTATACAACATGGTGCAAAGGATGTCTACGGACTTTAACACTTGGCAGGAGATCAGCGATGGGTTCACCCAGATCATGACAGTCCTACAGAAGAGCTGGTTCCATGGCGGTCCACGAACGGCTTAGGATGACTGGGAAGCATCCGAGCAGTGTGCGTCCAGTATCTTGATCGAAGCTCCAAAGATCTTCTGCGGAGTGGAGGTCTCTGGTGCACCTCGAACGAGTGTAGGATACCTCACCGCCGGAGAGTATCTGAGTAGTGCCGCTACCTACGGGGGAAACTGCGAGGATAAGACAATACCTTCCACGTTGCAAACCTCATAGGAAGGGGGTAAACCACTGTCAGAGGAAACCCACAGGTTGAGAGGTTCTCGATGCGGGGCGAGCCTCTCGAGTCGGTTGCGTTATAAGTTCCGAAAGTGTGCCGTGACAGGCATGAGTCTAGGACAAACTGCTCTCAATCTTGCACACGCGTGCAGCAAAAAGGATACAAGAAGACCGGACAACGTTTTGAGTAGACTGACCCCATTGACGGGTCACTGGCGAGTAGAGTGCGTCCGACCCCACGGTTTGAAGATAAGGCTTCAAAGATAAGGCAACATCTTCTGCGTAGTTTATGCCGTGGGTACGCTGCACTCGTGCGTATGAAGGTCCGCTTTCGGGGAGAATCTGAGTAATGTGTTACCCAACGATCGAAGCTGAGGGGATAAGACTTTACTCTCTTCGCAGCGGAAATCGTTGGGGAAAGGTTATCCCCCGATCGGGGAATACCCACGGCTTGAGTGGCTCTCGACGGCGGGTGGGCCATTCGAGTCGGAGTACGATGACATCTTCATCGGGAATCATCCGAGTAGTTGCGTTAAGTTCCGCGCGTGTGCTGCGACAGGCGCAAGTCTAGGATAACCTGCTTTCACTCCATACACGACGGGCATATAGGTGGCCAACTTCAAATCCTTTAGATAAAAGGTCAGGTTTCGAGTCGTTAGAGGAGAGGTCAGACCTCGAGTCTATAGAAAGAGCGGTTTGTGTGGACATTCTTTACGATAAGAGGTCGGGTCTCGAGTCGCAAAAAGGGAGATTAGGTCTTAAATCAACAAGAAGAGGAGTACACGGTGGCAAAAAAGTTAACCGGTCACACAAAAAAATCTCAATATTTCAAAGAATAAGAAGAAAATCAGAATCTGACTTGCATAGCTTTATTCAGTAACTTATCAAGATACTTCACAGACGGAATTACACCACCTTTCTCTGATTGAACCAGTTTCAGACGTCTCGGAAAGTCGTCGCAAGCGGCGCGCACGTTCGGTCTCGTATAATCTTTTTCAACCTTGGAGTTCTCACAGACATTGGTCGTCCAGATCGTGTCTTGTCCTCGGTGCCTCTGGTCTCTAGGATCGATTTATGGTCTGGTACACGAATTTCCGGTTGATTACGAGCGGTTTTAGGTGTTTGAATATGTTGAATATGTGTCCGGGTTTGTACCCTCTCACATATTCAGCGATAACAGCTGCTCTCAACTCTGCCACTCACAACTTAATGTATACAAACTGCACAGAAACGAAACTCTGCCACTGTGGGCAGCAAAGTTAGCTCTTTCATTTGACATATAGATGGCACCAGAGAGATACAATGTATAGGCTACAAGCGACCCCAAAAAAAGTGTGACAGAACTTTTTTGTCACCCTGTAGTTACCCCGAGTCATTACGAGTCGCTTAAGGAGAGTCAGAGGAGAGATCGTACCTTGAGTCGTTCAGATGAGAAGTAGGTGTGCATATGTACATCAACCTCGAGTCGATGCTAAGAATGGTCTGGTCGCGAGTCTCGAGTCGTAAAAGAAGAGATCAGGCCTCGTGTCACGAAGAAGAGAGATTTATGTGAGAACCTCGAGTCATTGCGAAGAGATGTCGGTTGTATTGTCGTTAGAGCAGAGTTCAGACTTCAAGTCGTGAAGATAAGAGGTTTTGCTGAAAGTGGTCTCGGCTATGAGTATTCCCTTGGATCGCACTAGCGCGAATAGACCTCCCACATTTTTTTATTTTCTTTTTTATAGGAATTTAACCCATTAAGGTCATTCTTCCTCGATACTTCCCACTATTGATGGATAGTGTGTTAAACAGTTCAAGGTGGGAAAAAGGTCTGTGGGCCCAGGTTGAGTTTAGGAAGTAGGTGGTATATCATGAGTCATCCCATTGTACCTATGAACCCAAAGTAGCAAACTGGGAGAATGCGGTGGCTCGCCGTAAACCGGGACTCCTCACCTGTGGTTACCAACTTAAATAAAAGGTTGTGCCCAAGGATAATAACCCTATCAACATACCAGAGCTCTACTCAATCGAAAAATATTGAGCGATAGTTAATCAGAACCTTAAGAAGATTCAGAGAACTGTTAGCCGTGAGAAGCAGTTCAAAGCAAACAGGAGTTCTGTTGCGAAAAAGTGGATAAGGTGACTATACAAAACCTGATGAAAGGAATCAAACGAAAGGCTCGCCAATTTAGAAAAGGTCGACCGGAATCTTAATTAAGTATTTTTTCCGTCTTTTAAACATATTGAACTTCAAAAAGAAAGGTATTTTGATTGATTTAATAAACAATTAATCGATTTTATTTAGTTTAGTCACATACACTTTTTGATCCCAACACCTTTCATATTCTAATGGGAAAAGAAATTGGTCATTACAATTTTTGGTGTACTAAAATCACGAGATTAACCATCCAGGCTAATCGTTCAAACAACACCAAGCACGTGTTAGCAGCAGCTCCGATATCAACAAAACTAGGCTTCCAAGCAGCAAAATCAGATAACAGCCAAAATATTATCACGTCAGCCGCATCGTAAAATTTCCCACCCGCAACAGCAATCGTAAAGCCACCCATTACTAAACACAGCTCCCCAAATCAGGTTGATAAGCTTTCGTCCATATCTCCCAGCTCAGTTAGTTTATCATTAGTCTACCCCTTGATAGGGCTATTCCGTGAGACTTGGTTGGAGTCGGGTCAGTCACAACAATAAAAAGCCACCCGCTGCTGATTGACGGCACAAACAGTTTGCGTTCATTCGTCGGGTCGCCCTCTAATTTTCTCTTGAATCAAGTTAGTACGATACGATACTTCTGGTTAAGCCCCAGGAGTACAAACCAGAGCGTTTGATTTCTTCATTAAAGCCTTTGTCTGTTTCCGGTCTGTATCTTTCCTAGTTGCCGTTTTACTGCGCCACCAGTCTGTGACACCATGAATAAGCTTTTCATCGGAGTTCTGTTTGCCCTGGTTGGGACCATTCTGGCCGCTCCCTCGCAGGTGTGTAGATTCCCATCAATCCCATCAGCAAATCACCTCCCATCACATCCTTATTTGCCCAGTGTTACACATTTGCACGATTTTACGGAACGAAAAAAACAGCCTAAGAGTTCCATTCATCGGCTTCCACTGTTCGTAAAATGTTTTTCATGAAATTTTCCTCACGAATCAAGGTGGACCCAGTAGGTAGGGGAGAATGAGGATACTTGATCCTTGGGGATACTTGATTCCTTAGCTATATCTCCAAACTGGAATGTCGAACAAAGATCAAGTGTTCTAGAAAAATGTGCCAAATGGAACAAAACAGCAATGGTTGTAGCTCAAAAAATTTTAACAAAATAAGTTTTTGGGATATTTAACTTTGTTTGAAAAATTTCACAAAATGTGACTTGAAAATCTTTTTTCATCACTTTAAAATGTTCCTTACATGGGAAAATTATGAAAAAAATATTTGTACCAATGTATCAATCGTTCGAGTGTAAAATGAACTTTATGATGCCATATTTTCAAAGCAATGGAAAACTCAGGAAAAGTTTTCCAAAATGTTGATTATGGGTACAATTGATCCCCTAGAGTTGGGTACAATTGATCCCCCCTCCAAACGGCATATTCTTCTTCTGAATTGATCGTTATGATTGCTGATTACGAAATTACTAATATTTATCCAAAAACTAATATTTATCAAGCAATTGTCTGAAGAAAAGAGCAAAAATAATTAATTTTCTCTTAATTATAAAAAATGGCGCCTTTAAGTATGCAATGTGAATAGCGTTGAAACAAAGTTATAGAATTTTCTTCTGATGTCTGCTACAAATTGTGAAATGAGAACAAACATGACCAAAATAGTCAATTAACATTCTATCTTGGCGTTCTGTTTGATTTTTATACAAGGATTAGGGCTTCCTGAATAAAAGATCAAATCTCCTTCAATAGGGGATCAAGTCTCCCCTAACTTCAGAAAATTCGCATTTTTTTTACTCCCACGAAAATGCTTCTAGTTTAACAACGGGTTCAAGTATCGTTCTAATTTTTGGAGCATAGAAACTTGAAGTTACAAGCTATCAGAAAATGTCGAAGACGGCGAGTTGCTAAATTTTTCCAAAAAGATATGGTGAAAATAAGAAAAGGGGATCAAGTATCCCCACTCTCCCCTATAGGTTTCTCGCCATGAAAGAATTTTTCACCGTTTGATCCATGGCCGTTAGTGTGGGTTCAGATTTTATATCCGAGGCCGTTTCTGGGACCGAGGACGTTTTCAGTGAAAATTTAATGAAATTATATTGCTAACAACTATCGCTCGAAGCAGTAGAACGGTGAAGCGCTTCAGGTGATGGGTGGTGAATGAAATGCCCACCTGCCTGCCTGTCTGTCTGTCGGCTCGATGTTGCCACTTTTGAGCACGTCGAACTTTCCGTGCAGCAATCAACCGGGGAAATCCGGTGAGAGTGATATGGGAAGGGTTGTTAGAATGAATATTTTGATCCTTCAACTACTATCAAAACATGACTGTGATTATGAAATAGAAATAAATATTTACTGCCAATGCAAAATTGTTAAAAGCAATCTTTGTCATATATATTAGACCACTGCAAGCTTTTCTGGGAATTTTTAATTATTGAACTTTGCCACCTCCCATAACCTTTTTTTGAATTGAACGGACAATCTGTCCTACATGCATCCCTCCCCCCATTTATGAGGAAAAATCTCAACTCAGAGATACAGTAGTTTTTCGATTTTATCACTGTTCGATTTTCAGATACTCGCTAAACTCACGCTCCATTTTATCACGGTTATTTTTTAGATTTAATCACGTTGCTTTTGAAAATCATTCAGAAATCATTTGCCGTTTTTCTATTTTAGTTTCAATTTTCGTCAAATTGAATTAAGCGTGATAAAATCGAAAAACTACTGTAATACCAAAACCTCGAAAACTAATCTCAGGTTCAAAATTCTGCTTCAATTTTTCGAAATTTTCTTACTTGTTGATAGGAACTCGTTAATGAACATTAAATTTGAAGTGAGGTTAAACTTATTTCAGAGGATTTGGTTACATATTTTCATTATTTTAATTGTATATCTGTTTTCATATTTCGGATTGGGATTCTTTATTTCCGGTTCGAATCATCATTAGAGAACAGAAAGTAGAAGCTGTGTTTAAATCATTTAAATTTGGTTCAATTCAAACTCAATTCTTAAAATATTCCATTAAAGAATCAGTTTAATTATTTTTTTCATTTTATTTACTTTTTTTTATTAGCATTTGCAAGTCGGATTTAATGTAATAATAAAATACCAATTCAGATTCAGCTCGTAAATGAGTTTCACAAACAAGATAAAAAAATATCACGATGACTTTTTGTTGGGGAGTTCAAATCGCATAATTTTAATTTTGGTTGTTTGTTCAATTTAAAAATTTCAAATTCTTCAAATTATTTTGAATTAATTATTCAACTCAAAATTACAAATTTAAAGTAGAATTTGAGTTTATGTTGCCATGTCATTATGCTATCAAAATCGAACGGTTTTTAGAAACAACATTACCTTATAGTTTTCGTTATAACAGGATCAATTTAATTTCGAGAAACACCAAAAATTTAAACGTATTCTTCTGAAATTGTAATAAAATGCAACAATAAAAACCAAAGATTTTTAAAAATTTTATATAGAACTTAAAAATGAAAAAAAGATGACAAATTCAAAAAGTTAAAAAACAAACTCAAACAAATGACTGAATATGACAAAAAACACGACTAAAAAATGACGAATAATGACAAAAACAGTAAATATGACAAAAGAAAACAAACATAATAAACAAAACAGGACAAAATGCATCAAACACATGATGATAAAATTAAAAAATGACTACAAATGGTCGGACTAAAAATAACGTTTTTGAACATAATAACAGTTATTTTTTAAAAAATAACTGAAAAACAAGATGAGAAAAAAACCGTTCGATTTTTGCAACATTCGATTTTGGCAACACAAAATGTACGAGCGTGATGCCAAAATCGAACAGGGACGGTATTGCAGTTTTTTTCAAAAGCCAAATTTCAATCATAGTTTAAAAATTGGGAATAAGTTTGCAAGAATCAGATTGGAACAGCGAAACTTTTTACTTTTGAAAGTTTGATTTATTTTGAAGCATTTTTTTAAAAAACACTTACCTGTTTTCAAAACAAAATTTTCAACTCACCAAATGTTTGAGAAACTTCAATGGTTTCTAGTTTCCTATTTTGATATTCAAGGATTTCATTTATAAATATAGCTTACCATTTCAAGGATTTAAGGATGTATTTTCAAAAGTTTCAATTTTAAACAAAAAACTGTTAATGTCAATGAAGTGAAAATTGAATAATCAAATATTATAAAAAAATCTTTCTCATATGTATTATTCATGCATTATTTGAGCAAAATCATAGCACAAAATTCGTCAACAAACCCCCCCTCCTCCATGAGGCGGTTCTTTCTACGGCGGTTTTTTCTAAAACTAAAATTTCTATTTGAAACAATTTAGATTGTTTGTCCAAAAAATATTTTTTTTTTTATTTTTAAAACAATCATAAAGTTTTGTTCAAACCTTAGACACAATTTTGAAAAAACCGCTACTATGATTCAATGTATATCTACAATCAATTTCAAGTTTTTTCACTTTCCTCTTGTATAATTTTTCCTGGGTTTCGTTCAGATTTGCTTTTTTTCTTTTTACCGTCCCTTTTTACAACTATTTTGAAGATATCTTGCTTAAATTTGACTTTCATCTAATACGATTCCAAATAAGCAATTTCAAATGCTTGGCACCTGTTTTTACGTGTTTTGTCCCAGATACTACAGGAACCGATTCTCTGGCAGTCGTCTAATATCCTTCAGTTATTGGTGACATTTTGAAAATCAGAAAGACCCTTACTTGAAAAAGATTTTGTAATACATCATGTGATATAATCTGGTTGAAAATTATCGACTGATAAACATGAGGGGCAGAAATGGAAGGAAATGGAAATAATCACTTTTGTATTTTTATTAAAAACTTGACAGAATATTCGACGGAGTATTCGTTTGGCCGAATAGTTGAATTATTGGAATACTACTTTTCGGCACATCTCTACAAATTTCCATACAAAGTTGAAACGCGTTGCGCTCATGCAGGAACCAACCAAATCATTTTAAACTTTAAACTGGTAATGTTTGTAAATTTTGCAAAGCTCTTGAAATTTTATAAACCGTGGTATCGTCAAAGGTAGTAAAATATGAAATGCAGAAAATTGAAACATCAAATATTTGAATGTTGGATCATCAAGTTGTGTAGAATGAGCTGAATTTCTTTTGCTTTTATTAAAAATAGCCAGATAAGAAATTGGAAAATAACGAAAAACCTTATTATATACTAGCAGACCCCGTAAACTTTGTCTTACCATGTTCAATGTGGCGTCCATTTTCCATTTTTCCTAGTTTTTTTTTTTTACTTTTTCCTTCTTTCCCTTTACTCGAATCGTCCCGCTTAATTGTATCAAATTAAAACCTAAAAATTTCAACTCAATTCTACGGGTCTTTTAAAATCCACTTTTTGTAACTTGTTCCATAAATAACTGTATGTATATAATATATGTTTCATTTGCTGTTTTCCATTTAGTAGATTTATTCCGCTTTGTTCGAGTTCACACTAAGGTTTAAACCGAAATAAAAAGTTTCTCATTTATTGGAATAGAATTTGAATATCGGGACAATTTTTCGAGTATTTGACGAATATTTTGCCTATTTTTAAACAGCTTTTTATTCACTATCCCCATCCTTCGAAGCAGTTTGAATTAAAATTTATATTCTCACCAAAATCATGTTCAAAAAAGTTTTGCCTGATACTAAACCTATAGATGTTACATATTTCAATCCAAGTGTTTCCAAATAGCACTTGCTATGGCATTAATTTTGGCGATTTTGAATACTGCAAATTCCTTTTTTTAATTGTTCAAGCAAAAACTGCATATTAATTCTTTCGAACTTTAACACAATGAATCAAAAAAAACTATTGGTTTTGAAAAGAGAAAAAAATGTGTTTAGATATGTTCACCCATTATTTTAAAGATTCTAATTGAAGCATTGGGATGTTCTGATTTCAAAATTACACGAACATTGTTGGTGTTGTTCTGTGATTTCATTTAGGATTATGTAATATTTTTAAGATTTAATAACATTTAATTAAAAAGCAGACTTTTTAAAATTCAATATATCGAAAAGAAATAATCTGTTCAGGCTTCGATGGTTTCATGAGTTCATTTTGTTTTCTGGGCACCGGGGCAAATGCAAACGAATATCACCACAGTTCAACTTTCATATTCTCTGAAAAAAATAATATTTTCAAAAAATATTAGTTATATTGACCAAAAGAAATATCGAAGCATGCATTTGTCCCATTTATTGAGGCAAGTGAAAACACATAGTTCATTTTCAGATGCGTCAGTGAGAAGACTTTAAAATAAATTTCATACTTGTGCTAGTTTGTCTGTTTTATCAACTTTCTCTTTCTAATCTATTTCAAAAGACAGACTCTTGTTCAGTTAATGTGTCAAGCGTTCTAGGAATATTGGATTATACGAAATTGATTGTAAAGCTTTCCAATTTCTTTTTTTTTTAAACGTCCGCAAAGTGTTATAAGATTGTTTCATATGCATCATTACCAAATTCATATGTTTTTTAAATTAACACGAATTAAAAATAGTTTTAATATTTAAAATCGTTTATATGGTTTTGATTTGATCGATAAAATATCAATCCGTGTGGTCCGTGTCACATCTAGGCGTCATTTATTACCATGTGCTGTGTACCAATAAGCAAGGAAAAAAACACATCTAGGTTGCATATCGGCCCCACGTGCATAAGAGATATAGGTACTTGGTTGAGAAACAGGCGCCTAATTTTTAAATTTTTCCAACGATCAATGAACAGTATGCTTTGGTTACTATTATCTTGCAACGACGTTTGCTCGCGACGCCTCGCTTATGGAGACGAAAAACAAACCCCTCAAAGAAAAGAAAATCTCTAAAAATGAATGCCATGCCTTTTCAATTTCAGATTTGGGCAAAACAAAATTTATATGTTTTATTCGATCGGCAAAATGTCAATCTGAGTCACGTCTAGGTATCATTCATAACCATGTGTTGTATAAATGAGCTAGGAATTAAGAAGAAAAAAAACACATCAAGGCTTCATATCGCCACCACTTGCATTGAAAATATGCTTGGTTGAGATTTACGCGCCAAAATATTCCAACTGATCAGTATGCTATGCCATGGTTAATATCCTCTCACGACGTTGGCTCGCGACGCCTCGACCTTGGAGACGAAAAACAAACCGCCCAAAGTAAAGAAAATCTCGAAAAAATGGATGCCATGACTTCAATTTGATTCAAATATCTACAAATTTTATTATTGCGATCAATTGATGCGACTTTTTGCTATTTTTATTCGATATAAACCGATTCGCATGCCTACAGAATATTCTAAAAATAATTTCATTCGAATCGTTTGGGAAATTTCGAAGGAGTAGTACTACAAACACCGTTACAAGAGAATTTTATATAATAGATTGTTTAAAAAAAAAAACAATTTATTTTCAAAACGAATGAGAAAGAAAGAATTTTTGGAATGAGACGTGAAACGTGATGTATGAAAAGAAGTATGTTAATCGTGAGGTTAGAGAATTGAAGACGTGAGATGTAGAACGTGAATACGTGATAGGATGAGACATGAGAAGTGAGATGGTTTTTTTTTAATGTAGAATGAAAGATGGTCAAGTAATTCTGGAAACACGAACCTTGAGAGGATGGAAATAAAAATGAAGTATGATACGTGATTGGTGAGACGGAAGAAGATGCGAAGAGATGGAAGGACAAGAGACGTGAATCGTGAGATGCAAAACGTTAAGATGTAGAAAGATGAGACACGAAACGACAGAAAACGACGTGAAAAGATGAGAATTAAGATCTCACACGCAAGATGTGAACCGTGGACGTAAAACTTGAGACGACGTCAAGTGGTAAAATGAGAACGATGAAACGTAGAATGTGAGATAAATAGATATAATTTGCGGGATTATAGCCGTGGAACGTAACAAGTGGTATATGAGATATGAGAAAAAAAGATGTTTTAAGGAAAAATGAGATATTTAAAGAAAAACTCAAACTTGAGTCATGAGCCGTGGGGATGAGAAATGTCACGTGGGGCTATAGTAAGGTTGCCAGAATTTCAGCCAGCCACGTATCTGGGCTGAACAAACCGGGTAATTTTATTTAAGAACCTGGCAAAATCTGGGCATTTGATTTCAATAGCAACACCATAAATCCTGGCAAAATCCGGGCAAATTTTATCATAACACAAAAATTTCTCAACAAAAATGAAAAAAAAATCTAAAAGTTTTTTTTAGTCATCAAAAGTCATTAATCGATTTTGAATCGTATTTTCGGCTTCCTAAAAACCATTCATCATTATTTTTTATAAAACTTGCTTGAAAAATTTCATTTTGGAGGCGTTTGTTGTTTTTTGTTTGATTTGCCAAATCCGGGCATTTTTCAATGTAATCCGGGTAACCAGGCTGAGCTAGAGTGTTTCCAAAATTTGTATTAATTAAATATCCTATAATAGCTATAGTCATGAATAAGGTGGCCAGAATATTTTCAGCACGTATCCGGGACGGACTAATCCGGGCTATTTTACCTAAAACCTGGCAAAATCCGGGCATTTGATTTCAAAGTGTTGACCAAAAATCCTGGCAAAATCCGGGTAAAATCCAGGTAAATTTGGTGAAAACCCAGGAATTACTCAACATAAATCAAGAAAAAAAACTTGAAAACTTTTTTTTTCATCATAACTTATCAGCAGTTTTAAAAGCGTTAAAAAACCATTCATGATTATGTTTTATAAATATTGCGCTAAAAATGTTTCTAAAAATTTCATTCAAATGGACAATATTGGAAAACTAATCCTGTCAACTGTGATCGATGTTTACTCTTGGGTTTGAACTTACGGACATCGGCTTAGGAGGCAACTGACTTGCCAACTGAGGTATATAGAAATCCCTTTCTTTCATGTTGATAATAAAAAAAAACCCTGCAAAATGATTAAAAACGTACGAAAACAATCGCCTTAAAAACCGTGCATAAACATTAAAAAAAACTCAGTACGTTATAAAAATCCAGGAAACGGAATTTTAAAATATTGTATGTATCATCAACACTCATATGATCATATAAGAATCGTGTCACTCAGTTTAAAAATACACTGATTTTTTTTTTTTTTTTTCAAAATAGTTGGTGTGAATATGCTGATAGCAATAGCTTTCAATATCGTTCACTGTTTTTGATAAAAGTTTCTAAAAGCGATACTGTTATTCATAAGCGGTACAGAAAAATGCAAATCGATCCAAATATTTACACATGATTTTTTTCTTCTTTCAGGACCAAAACGTCTCTTGATTTATTGCGTAAAATCAATTAAAAATTAAATTCCCTTTATGTTGCTAGTATAAATCATAAAAATAGTTATTCGAAGCTAAAAAATGGCAAATTTCATACATAGACAAGTGTTGTTTGGCATTACTTTAAAAAGTGATGTGACATGTCTACAAGTTTGATATACGGTAAAAAATTCTTTCGACATGATTTTGGAAAAAAAAGACTACAATCAACTCAAACTGATTCGAACGGTGGAACATTTTAGCAAAACATTGTTTAGCCGTGGGGTCGTGGGGTCAATCGGATTGTGGAACATAATGAACAACTGAAGAAAATTTAATTTTTAGATGAAGAAAAAGGCTTTTAGCTCTTGACATATCTAGAAAAAAAATCGAAATTTTTGATGAGTTTTTGGCCCCTGGAGTTAGGCACCATCATCAACATTTCTTCGGATATAAGTGTGGGTGTTAAATAAAAGTAATTAAAGAGGATTGGAAAAATATCTGCCAAGCAAAACACTGTGCACTAATTTGCGTTTTAAATAATGATGGCTTAGATCATTCAAATACACCATCTAAAACCAATCGCTTGTTAAAACAGCAGCATTTGACAGAATTAGTACAAAAATTATCTCGATTCATTTCCCATTTAACGGAAATTTTGAATTATATTAATTAAGATTAATCACCGTGATTTATATTATGAAATTAATTTTAACGGCCTTATCGGTGAATTTTATGTTCTCATAGTGAGAACATTTCAAGAACTGAAAATTATAGATGGATAGAAGAAGATTAGAAGAGTTGTGTTAGACTCAACCCTGTCCGATTCTAACATTTCAAAATAGTTGATCCGTGATTGAACAAAAGATAAGTATGTGGTGTAAATGCTTTTTAAAAATTTCTACCCGCTCATTTTCAACACCTGTAATTTTCTTCGAATCTTCTTCTATCCATCTATAATTTTCAATTCTTGAAATGTTCTCACTATGAGAACATAAAATTCACCGATAAGGCCGTAAATATTAATTTCATTTTGATTTATTTTTAGAATTTTTTGCAGTTTTCGCAGGAGATTTTAATCCATAAATTCAGAAGAAACGTTTTAATTTCATGTTTTAGCTTTATTCAATGATTGTATTTTTTTTAATATGTTACCAATGTAGAACTTTTGTAATTTAAGCATTTTGAAATTTGCATCCAGGTAATTTCATCATTCATATCAACGGAAATAGACTTTACATCATCAGGACTCTACTGACAAAACAGTACCATAAACATGCATTTCAAAGTCCTGTGGAATGATTGAAAAAGATGATAAGTTTATCTTATTTCAAGTAATTTTCGGTTAACTCGGCAAAAAACTAAATGTATTTTAATTGAAATTTTTTTATGTCAAAACATGGTGTATGTATAGGAGTTCTCACATTTTACAAATCACTCTTTCGTATTCACCGCACTATTCTTAAAACAGATAAGCGGGGGCCAAAGCAACTTTCAAATGATTATTTTTCAAATTTATTCAAATATAAATCTTCCAGAGAACTCTAAATTACTGATTCTAAGGCCTCAATGTATTTTAAAAACCTTCAAAAATTGAAAAAAAAACTTCATTATGTTTTTAACTGTGTTTGGATAAAGAAAAATAAATCAAATATTATTATGGTACAACTTACATAAAACTAATAATTAAATTTATATTTTTGTTTTAAAACACAATGAAATACGGGATATCGGAGAATGTTTCGAGGTTAGTAATAATTCTCAAAAAAGCAATCCTCTTCACTGGAAAACTTATCTCATTACACAAAACTATAATTTCCCGCAGGAACTCATTCAATCGCTGGAGCAGCAAAACCCGGAAGAACTGGCCGATATCATCCTGGATGCTCGGGCTACCTTCGAAAATCTGATGGAACGTCGGCGCCGTTGCCAGGAACTGCCCCGGGATGATCCCCCGACTCGGCTGCAGCAAATTGCCATCGACGCTTGTGAAAACGCCTGGCGCCTAAGTTTGGCCTACGAAATGGCTCGACTTTCGGCAGCCGTAGCCCCCTATATCGATAACGGTCAGGAACTAATGGATAAGTTCCAGGAGTGTTCCGGAATTGAACTGGAACATCCGGCTGAATAGGATCCTATTTGTTTTTTAACTGGGAAAGATAGTTTAATAATAGATTGAATTGATTTGTATTTAGATTATTTTTTTTTAAATAAAAAAAAATTGTTCAATCTTATCCATCAATCTTGTGACTTGCCAACCCTATCAAACACAACCAACTTCATTCATTGCACTCCTTTCGCTCATGTTGGCATGATTTTTCACACGTTCCGATGCCTGTAGGAATATAATTTTCCACCTTGTTTTTGTCACTTTTTGTTATGATGAATCCTGCCACAATAGTTTTCCATTTTGTTCTCATTTTTTGTTATTCAAACCATAGCGGATTAAAGTTTTATAAGCGAATAAATTCATTTTCATGTTTTCCCCTTATACTTTGCAGCTCGATGGAGAGCGCGATGTTGCCGAATGCTTTGAGGTGAGTTCACTACCTGTAGACTTCTCACGAGAAAGGATGATTAATTTTGTTTTCAATTTGGTAGGAAATTTTGCAAATGCTGGAGCGGGAAAACGTGGAAGAGCTAGCCGATGTCATTGTGGATGCACGGGCAACTTTCGCCGGGCTACTGGAACGCCATCGCCGTTGCCAGGAACTGCCCCGAGATGATCCTCCGACACGTCTGCAGCAAGCGGCCATCGATGCGTGCGAAAACGCCTGGCGCCTGAGTGTGGCCTTTGAACTGGCCCGTCTTTCGGCTGCCATTGCTCCGCACGTTTCGAACAGCCGCGATTTGATCGATACCTTCCAGGAGTGTTCCGGAATCGAGCTGGAGCGACCGGCTGCCTGATCATCGGGTTTATGAGTTGTGGATGGGCTTTGAAATGGACTATCTGATAGTAAATGATACGCAAACTTTAATTGAGCTTATTATTTTTAAGTTCTTTGGAAGCATACTTGTTTGAGTTCAACACGATTTTTACTAAAAGGTTTGTAAGGGGTTGATTCAGATTGGCTTACACTACATTACAAGTGTGAAAGACCTGTGGCAAGAAAGCAAAAGGCACGAAACACTGAGATTTTAGCTATTTTGCAGTACGCTAAATGAAATATTTGAT
This sequence comes from Uranotaenia lowii, assembly GCF_029784155.1. Lineage (NCBI taxonomy): Eukaryota > Metazoa > Arthropoda > Insecta > Diptera > Culicidae > Uranotaenia > Uranotaenia lowii. The sequence continues at coordinate 286,206,205 of NC_073692.1, read as the reverse complement.
GAGAAAGATGCCTTTCGACCTAACTATTGATACCTTACATAATTTTTATGATATTACCTAGTAGATTTCAATTGTATTATTTTTTACCCCTAAATGTATGCAGTACAAATATGGATTTTTCTTTAAAACCATGTTTGACCGAAAAATTGTAAGATTTTATTATGTGGACATTCAGTTTTAAGAAACCTTTGAAGTTCAAAAGTGTTGCATGATGCCCCATTTGACGGTACAAAAAACGAGTTTCAAATCATTTGAACTGTGTTGGTCGTCAAAAAAATCAATCATTTCATTTCATTAGAAAAACCCCTTTAAGTGGATCAACATTCGGTCTGCCATGTTAAAGGGTGCCCTTCTGGCCCCATCATGTAATCTCCATTAAAAACAAACTAAGTTACCAGTCGCTCCACTCGGTCTACATACATAGCTCTCCATATTTTATGGATAAAATACAATCGAAAGAAACTAGCCCCCGGTTGGTCACAGGTTGGGAAGGTTTTAGTAGAAAAAGTAAAAAAAAAACACTAGATGCATGCACTCCAATCCGACCGGCAAAGAACTTTCACCAACCAAGAGACCACTCAACCAAACCAGACGCAGTTAATCGGAACACCATGACCGGTAGTGCTGCAAATTGATGAAAAATTCATGCACTTTTCAGAAAGGATTCGTTTCTTTTTTTTGGACACGGGACTCCCGACGTTTCGTTATGGTAGAGATTTTTTTTCGCTGTAGTAGATTTCAGAATTGCCACCAAACACCAAAGATGGGGATGGGGAACGGTTGAGTTCAAGTGGTCAAACTGATAAATTATTCACACGTGTACTTCCGATGCCGGCCTCCAATATTGAACTTTCATAGGGCCTGTAAGGGAGTTTGAGTTGCATTACTGCAACTATGGAGGTCCTTACTGGAAGGTATTCTACAAGAGAACGATTGTGATGATTTCAAATGATAAAAGAAAAAAAAAACTGAATTTACTTAGTTTTGAAAATTTCCAAAAAGATGATCAAATTTAGATAAGAAGAAACTTTGAAAAACTTAGAAAAAGCTTCAGTGCAAATATGAGAGACACCCTAACATTCAGCCAGGCCAGTTAGTTGAAGCGAAAGTTGTAATCGAGCCTCTAGGTTGTGATTGAAAATCGACAGTTTTGTTTGAAGGGATTTCCATTTGACGTTCTGTAGTCATGCAAATAATGCGGACCCAATGCCAAAAGCCGTTGTAATTTGGTGTTGTTCTAGGAAGTTTGTGGTTAAATATTTTATTCCGATTGGACTAGCCGCCATTTGCGACTGTAATTTATGGTTGTTGATTATTATTATTTCAGCAACTACGATTGCAAACTATATGGAGTTTGACATAACAGATGCCCAGCAATGTTGTGATATGACTCAACTGGGTTGAAAAAGTTTACATAAGTTTGGAGCCGTCTGAATGTGTGGATATGATTCAGTTTGAAAGTTCTTTTTAGGAATTGTGTTTTACGGCCTCACTTTAGAGCTAAAAATATATATCTTCGAAAGAATTTTGCATCAGGAAAAAATGTTACCATAAAAGATATCCCAACAAAAACACATTTTACTATTTTCACTCGCCTGTTTCGAAGCCACAATACAAGCCTTTCCCTTGGAATTCAAAGAAGCTTTTGGAGAAATTAATTGTGCAAATTCCCTAGGTTGCCAAGCCAAGGTCTATTAAAGCCACAAAAAATCTTTGCTTGTTTCCTACAGGATGGATGGAAAAAAGATAAATTTAAGTACACTATGCACTATGTTATTTGAATAGTATAAACAAATAAGACATATTTCACAAGCGTGTCCGCTCACAAGTGATTTTTATCCGTTAAAGTAACAAAAAATCTCAGAGTTGTCAATAAATTTGATTTTTCAGATCATACATAACCAATAAAGAAAAGAGAAAACAAAAATTTAATATCTTTTATATAACTTTTAAAACTTTTTGTTGGAAAAAGTATAAATGTTGACAACTTTTTCAAAAAAAAAAATATATATATATATATATATATGGATTCAATTTTTGTTTTCCAAAAACGCGAAGCACTTTTTAAAGCTAATAAACACTGCTTCTTTGTGTAGAAAAAATAATTTGGAGTTGTTTTGAAAAGCGAACAAAACCAGTCGCAAATGAGTGAGTCACAAAAAGGTAACTTTTTTATTTTGCGAGAAATCTTTGACATTTTATAACAAAAAAAAAAGACCTTATTTGAAAATAATGAGACGTTTCTGAAAAACTCAATGTTATAGAAATCGGTTGGAATATAGCTGAGTTACAACAACACGAATGAATGTTTTAACGTCACAAAATTCGATTCATTTTTAAAATTTTAGAAGGAAAACAAGCTGGTTTAACCCTCTAGATGGTCAGAACTTTAAAAATCGAACATAATTTTGTTGATGTTTGAAACATTTCTTTATTTTCAAATTAAAAAAAAAAGATTAATAAAAATTAAATGAAAAATAAAATTCAAATTAAATTTTGGCGAATATTCAAACAAAGACTGTGAGAAACAGAAGTAATTTTAACATATGATTACTAAATTTGTTGATATTTAAGTGTTGAAAGTTTATGGTTGTAAAATCCGGAATAACAAACTATAAATTTTTAATGCGTACACGAAAATTTAAGGCAGCAAAATATGGTTCAGAATAACTTAAAATTTCGTAATGATGAGAATTCAGTCCACCATACAGCAAAAAAAAATCTTATAATATATTGAGTCTTAAACACGAGCGATCTATTTTTACACAAGTGAAATAAAAAAAATGTAATATTCCACTCTTTTTGATGTAATTTTAATTTTTTTTTAAGCGGATAGAAATAAATTGTTTTAATATAGTTTTACATTCCGTTATGTAAAAATCAAGCGGTCAATGAAATTTATATCACAAACTGTGTTAAATAATATCTGTTTGATTCAATTCTGAATGACACTGTTTATCTGTGTTTTTTCGTACACAGCAAGAAAAATTCGTGTAAATTTAGATCAAAATTGATGCACGAAAACGGATAATCAATTTTGATGTAGTATGCAATCATTGTGTATTTTTTCAAGGATGTTAATTTTTGGGCGTGGAAATTTAGATATAAATCAATGCACGAGATCGGATTTTGTGAGCCGTCGTTAAAAAATACATAGGGATGTAAATTTCAAAATTTATTAACGTAAATATTTTTTTTTTGCTTATTATGCAGATTTTTGCCTTCGTCTTTGAATGAATAAGGCGCATATATTATTATTAATTCACATTTATTTCCAAAACTGACCATCACGGAAAGCGTCAGGCTGGAATTGTTGTTGCATCCGATGTTTTTACAGATCAGTGTCGTCAACATCCTCGAATGGTTCTGGAACATCACCTGCGCACTTGACCTGTTCTAACAAAAGATTCTCCGGATAATCACTGTTCGGATATCAGCCACTGCGAAAAATCTGTGTTAAAAATTTCATCTTTTTGTAATTACACTCAAGAAACAGAAAATCACTCGTGTTCAAGATTCCGTGTATTTTTTGAAATTTTTTGCTGTGTACCAGGACGCAACTCCTGCATCTCTAAAACTTCCTAACAGTGCACTGAGTGGTAGGTTCCTAAAGTGAAAATCATACAAATGAAGTTTTTAAATTTAATCAGTTCTTTCTCGATTTAAGCGACGGAAGATTTTGCAGTTATAGGGATCCTGAATATGATGGAGAGGAATTTGCCTGAACAATCCGATGCATTTGTGAGTAAAACCATCCAGACCATGACCGTCCTGAACGGAATTCCCTTTAGTCCCCCAAAGACGCGGACCGGTTTAAAAGTCAGGGTGTACTTTTTCTTTATTGATGTTTTTTAAAATAAATGTTTAATTATTGTTTACAGTGTATCTCACTTTCATCCTGAATTAAAAACCTTAAAATTTAATGTTAAATTTGATGTTACATTGCTGTGTATTTTTACACGACAATAATCTGTTCTGTTTCACACGCTTCTTTATTTTAACTCAAAATTAAGTACGACCGAGGTTCATCCGGTAGCTTCCGGAATATCCGGTAACTTCCAGATGTTGTTTATTTCCCGTAGGAAGTAACATCCGGAAGTTTTCTTTGACCGGGAGTGTCAAAACTTTCCACCGCTCTGTAATTGCAATGCAATGTACCGGAACAGCAACATCCGGATACATCAAATTTTAATCATCCTATAATTCCCTGAAAATAAGCTAACCTAAAGCTAACCTCAGTATTGAGTATGCCTATCAGAACTTAGTTTTGCGATTGCTCAGTCGAACTCAAAGTTGAGGGCTGCCACCGAAGTGCTGTTTTGAACCAAAACTACTTAATTTTGAGTTTAAAAAAGGAGCGTGCGTGCATCGTTCTCTATCAAATATCATACGAATTTTTCTTGCTGTGTACCCTGTTCTGTTTAAGCTAAGTGATTTCACGTCACAACTTTAAAGACACATAACTTTGTTTGTTGTTGAGAAGCAACGCACATTAAATTGTGGGTTATTATTTTCTTTACACCTTATTTGAAGACACTGATATCCTATTTCCAGAGAGAACATGCAATCAAAGTTGGATGTACTGCAGTCAAAAATGATCAATTCCAGCGTAAACGTCACAGAAGTAATCTAACACAACATAAACAACTTTAATTTTTGAATGACCAAATTATATTTATTTTTAGAGAAATTCATAGATTCTCAAAACGCCCAATTTTTGACTTTTCATCCACTTTTGGCGACAAAAGCTTTAAAAATTAAACTCCTGATATTTGATAGATTTGAATATCAAATGGTTTTTCTCAACACTAACTTCAATATTAAGGAACTTGGCGCCTCGTAGACTATTATCAGTGCTATTATTATGACGAAAATAATAAAAAAATTTAAGATCTTGTAATGGATCAGCAGTATTCACTGCTGGCCTCGAAGATAGAAATCAAACGGAAAACAGAAGATCCAGACTTGTGTTTTGAATCAAGCTCATGGATCCAGAATCTGTAATACGTATAAAGATCAGCAACCAGTCAGCATCATAACACGGGTGACGAAATCAGGATAAGCGTTATGGATGAGGCACGAAGATCGGACTACGGATCCAGGATCAAAATCTGGTATCAGAAACAGGGATCATGATTCAGGATTTGAACTCAGTGGCCAGGGTTGTGGGCTCAAAATCAGGTTCTAGATCCAGGGTAAGAATCATAACAAATATTTGGAGTTAGAATATATAACATTAGAATCCGGATTCAGTACCCAATTTTGGGATCATATTCAAGGCTCAGCCATAAGATCAAGAATGAGCATAAGAATCCGAGATCAGAATCCGGAACTGAATTTGCCCTCCACGATTAGAATATGAGACACTGAATCAGAGTATAGGATTAACATCCAGAATCCAAAATATGGATCAGAAACCAGAAACAGGATCAGCATGAACGATCAAGATTTAGAATACAGATATGGATCAGAATCTGGAATGTATTCAAGATACAGAATTAGGATTAAGGATCCGAGCTTATAATCGAGTATCCGGATCTGGATTAAGGATCATGATTTGCAATCCAGGGTCCATTGTCTACATAGACACTATAGTGTAAGAGCTCAGGATCAGAATTTCAGTCAAAGTTAGCTGATCCGTTGAACTTTCTTTTACCTCTAAATCGTTTTAAAAGTTAAACTTCATTCAAACTTTCTTATCATTTTCGCTAACTGGGCTTGTGATATAGCTCAGTTGGCAAGTCTGTTGTCTCCTGAGCCGATGTCCGTGAGTTCGAGCCCAAGAGTAAACATCGAACACAGTTGTACCGGATAGTTTTTCTATAACGATCCGCCAACTGCAACGTTGATAAAGTCGCGAATGCCATAAAGATGGTAAAACGACTATAATCGAAACAAAAAAAATCGCTAACTTCTTAAAGCTCGTTTACCAATTTTATGAAAATCGCCTTAAAAAACCATCGAGTTGTGTCTCATTTTAAGCTGATTTTGTATGAAAGCCTCCCTTACATAATAAGTAAGATTTTTGAAACTATTGTTGAAACCATCTCTGATCCAAAAAACCCTCAAATACTCAATTAAAAACGCCTCCATTGTTATGATTAAGTTGATTTTGTATGGGAGCCCCCAAAAAATGTGGCATCCCGATTATGCACCCTACAAAAAAGGGAAAAAGGGAAGTTTGGACTTGCTTTACTAAATTTTAATTGAAAAATTTCGAAATTTTATCAACACATATAAAAATGTTTCATCTAGTATCAGGCGTAGTTTCGTCAAAATCGATAAACCTGATCAAAAATTATGCTGGATAGAAAATGGGGTTCATTATCGCCCAACAGACGATTTCATTCTTTTTCGAAGGATGTTTTAATGAAAAATGTCATAATCAATCATTTTTTTTATGACAAGATCCAAATTTATCACAAAGAGTGATAAATTGATAGGATCTTCATATCTTCTTTGTTTAGAAAAAGAAATTGATCCAACAGAGCTGGTATTTAAACACAAGAGCGAATATAATATTCGATTATAATGTGTATCAAATTTGTTTATCAGTATATTTAGCAGGTCATTTCTGAAACTCTGTTCTTCTTATTTTGAACTCTGTTCGAACATTTCTATTTCTAAACTAAATAAAAATAAAGTTTTTATCAGTTTACAACATTCTTTGTGATAAATTTTGGTTTTGTGAAAGAAAAAACTAAGAATACATTAAATCGCAATATTTTCCATACAAACATCCGTCCAAAAAAGAATGAAATCGTCTGCTGGGCGATAATGAACCCCATTTTCTACCCGGCACCATTTTTTATCGCGTTCATCAATTTTGTCGAAACTTAGCCTGATACTTTATCAAACATGTTTGCATTCTTGGGCTAAATTTCGAGATTTTTTAATGAAAATTGTCTAAGATACAGCAGTTTTAGTAAAGCAATTCCAAACTTCCCTTTTTATGAGAATAGTTTAGTCTTTGTTTTCAATCATTGTCAAGACTTCAAATTTTTTTTAGTTTTAGTTGGATAGTTGAAATAGATTGTGTGAAAATTCCTTGAGAAAATGTCAACCGGGAGAGAAATGGTAGCTTATCAAAGTTGGAAGTGGGTGCGCAGCTTCACGCGATTTCATTATTTTTTTAACGCAACTGTAAATTAAAAAAACACTTTGTTTTCTTTTTCTCGGGATTTAAAAAAAAACACACACACTAGAATCCACCTCGTAAGATTTTCCACCAATTGTTTTGTTTTTCGAACCGGGGAAGTTTTCTGACAACATCTAAAACTACCCGTCTTGAATCGTACTTGAGTTTCTTCAAGAAATGTGTTATAAATATTGACCCAAATGAATGACATGTTATTTGAAAGATTGCAATAATGGGACAATTTAACAACTTATAAGTGTTCCGTCAAATCAGTGTGTACAGAATTCTTAAACCCTGATCAATCATACTTTTTATTACAACACATTTTTTCTCGAAAGACAGGATGACGTAATTCTACGTTTATCTGATCGCGTAAAAATAACCTCTTCAATTGTTTATTTAAAACAGTAAATTTTGTTCAGCCCAACTTATTTTGCAAAATTAAAAGTAAGAATGAACTTAGAATCGACCATTCATGGTAAAATAATGACCATTGATTCAGTAATAAAACCGATCTCATTACACCAACAATTACCATAAGAAAATCTCTTCTCAAGTCCCATAACGTGAAACCAATAGAAATCTTTGGCTGAAACAAAAACTTTGCTACTGTCATGATGCCAGATTTTTCTTTGCCCGAACACTGCTGTTCTTTTTCCCTCCAGCAGCGCTCTAAATGGCATATCAATGTCGTGCCTTCGCCAGGGAAACCTTCGTCTGATATTATTGGCGCAGTCGGACGGAAACTATCGAATTGAATTAGAAACATTGTGGAAATGAGAGAAAGAACGAAACCAAAATATAAGAAAAAACAAACAGAGAAAAATCATCGGGATGCTGGAACTTTATTTTTTCTCTTCCCAAGACAGCGGGCAGGAATTGAACATTGTAGCCGAAAACGCTGGATTGGGAGAAACTTTTCCATTTCCCGATAATCATTTTATTATAAAAACGACGCCAGAAATGAGCATGCAGTGTAAGCTTCGAGAAAAAGTCGGGAAAACCGTAGCCACTCGGTTAAGTTGTTTCCCGCGCTTTTCCCTTGTCTCCAGTGAAAGTGGAAACGTCGAAAGAAAAAAAAATATAAAAAAAAACAATCCTGAATTGATGCTGACCATGGTGGGAAAATGGCTGGAAAACTGAGCTCGGGATGGAGCGACAAAAAAGCGCAAGGTTTTAATTGTTGTTGACGGAAGCTGATGGTTTGAGAAACTCGTATTTTAGGGTAAATGTACCTTAAATCAAGTTTTCTTTAATCAGAATGAGAAAAAACCTTGCTTTTCTGTTAGTTCTGTCTTGAGAAACCATTTCCAACATAGCATCTTTATCCAATATAGGAGCTTTCCCCCTATCGAGGGAAACATCCCTCCTCTCATCAGGTGACTGAATGAAAGTAGAAGGTGGGAAAATCCCCGGCTTTGTTGAAAACCAGAAGTGGATGAATGAAATTAAAAATTTCCTGAGAATCACGGAACGACGGAACAGAAGCTTTAATTTTCTGCCATTTTTTCTTCCTTCAATGTTTTGTCTTACTTTGGCTTTATTTCATTTGTTGTTCTGAAAAAGGGTTTGTTGTTTTCTTGCTTTGTTATTTTCTTTGCTCCCCCATGGTGACTTCAGGGCGATGGGAATCAAGCCGTCTGCCGGAAACACTTAACGTAAATTAGTTACTGCATTACGGGCGGCGTTGTTTTTTTCTTTAGTTTACTGTTTTATGAACATTTGTAGATGGTCTCGAATATTGGTATTGAAAAAAATTATTTAAAAAAATCTAGAAGATATATTTAAGAAAAACTTTTTAATATGAATAAATACGAATTTTTCATATGAACTTATTGGAATTCAAAATTTAAGGAGAATAATTTAAGTCTTTTGAGATATAATTTTGATGTAGTTTGCCCAATGTATTGATTTTCGACCATTTAAATTTATTAAATTAAAACGATTGTTATAGACATAGAATCAACTTTCTGGAGAACTTTTCAAAATTGTTTAAATAAAATCTGTAATAACTGAACATGAAAAAACAACCTTAGTAAATAGAAAACTTAATACACAACTAGGTTCATTCCAAACACTTAAAGCAAAACAAGAATAGAACCATTATGTGTTTTGAGTTTTGAAATATGAAAAGTTGCTAAAGACGGAATCGGCTTAGGAAGCACAGATTTTAAAAGCTGCTGCTGCAGATTGCTTATTGTGATTTAGTTTCCCGGTGGATTTACGGATTGGCTTAAGAAGCGCAGATTTTTAAGGCTGCTGCTGCCGATTGTTTGTTGTGATTTGGCCTTCCAGTGAAAAAAGACAGATTGGCTTAGGAAGCGTAGATTTCAAAGGCTGTTGCTGCTGATTGTTTGATTTGATTTGGCCTTACGGTAAAAAAAAGGCTGAATTGGCTTAGGTGCAAATTTTTAAGGCTGCTGCTGCTGATTGTTTGTTTTGATTTGGTTTATGAAGCGCGATTGGCTTAGGAAGCGCAGATTTTTAGGGCTGCTGCTAATTGTTTTTTTTATTTGGCCTTTCGGTGGCTTGAGAAGCGCGGTTGGTTTAGGAAGCGCAGATTTTACAGGCTGTTGCTGCTGATTGTTTGTTTTGATTTGACCTTCCGGTGGAAAAGACGGATTGGCTTAGGAAGTATAGACTTATCAAGCTGCTGCTGCTGATTTTTTGTTTTAGATTTTCCTTCCGGTGGCTTAGTAAGCACGATTGGCTTAGGAAACGCAGATTTTTAGGCTGTTATAGATAGATTGATTTGATTTGGCCTTCCGGTGGAAAGATGGATCGGCTTTGGAAGCGCAAATTTTTAAGGCTGCTGCTGCTGCTGATTGTTTGTTTTGATTTGGCCTTCCGGTGGCTTAGGAAGCGCGATTGCCTTAGGAAGCACAGACTTTTAAGGCTGCTACTGATTGTTTGTTTTGATTTTGCCTTCCGGTGGCTAAGGAAGCGCGATTGGCTTAGGAAGCGCAGATTTTAAAGGCTACTGCCGATTGATAGATTTGATTTGGCCTTCCGGTAGAAAAGACTGATAAGTTTAGGAAGCGCAGATTTTACAGCCTGTTGCTGCTGATTGTTTGTTTTGATTTGGCCTTCCGGTGGAAAAGACAGATTGGCTTAGGAAGTTTAGATTTTTCAAGCTGCTGCTGCTGATTGTTTGTTTTGATTTTCCCTCCGGTGGCTTAGAAAGCGCGATTGGCTTAGGATGCGCAGATTTTAAGGCTGTTATTGATAGATTGATTTGATTTGGCCTTCCGGGGGAAAGATGGATCGGTTTTGGAAGCGCAAATTTTTAAGGCTGCTGCTGCTGATTTTTTGTTTTGATTTGGCCTTCCAGTGGCTTAGGAAGCGCGATTGGCTTAGGAAGCGGAGATTTTTTGGCCTTCCGGTGGCTTAGGAAGCGCGATTGGATTAGGAAGCGCAGATTTTTAAGGCTGCTTCTACTGATAGATTGTTTTGGTTCGGCCTTCTGGTGGCTAAGGAAGCGCGATTGGCTTAGGGAGCGAAGATTTTTAAAGCTGCTGCTGATTGATTGATTTGATGGGCCTTCTTGTGGATAAAGACGGAATTGTCTTAAGAAGTGCAGATTTTCAAGGCTCCTGCTTCTAATTGTTAGTTTTGATTTGGCATTTCGGTGGAAAAAGATTGATTGGCTTAGGAAGCGCAGATTTCTACGGCTGTCTCTGTAGATTGTCAATTTCTATTGCAACGTTTGTTATTTTGGCAATACGTAGAAAAACAAACAAATCAAAGTCAGTCATTGATTTTAATATTTACAGTTGAATTCATGAAAACAATCAAACAAATATAGTTGAATATTTGATTAATAAAGTTGATAGAGAATCAATCATCAATATCTTTCTAATATATAAACATGAGTTGGACTATATATGTTTGTTTGTATGCACCTTATACAAATCCACAGCGCTTAACCGATCAGCCTGAAATTTGGTACAGAGATGTTGGTAAGGTTTTAGTAATACATTTGAGTCCCTCCCACCTTAGAAAAGGGACCCTCCCATACAACTGTCGTTTTTATTCTTACGAACCAAAAGTCATGGCACCCATTTTGCCAACTGATTTTGGTTTCCTTTGGCGGGGTTGTTTTCACCATCACCATGGGCCGGGCATTAGAAACGACCATCCAGAGTTCACGTGCACTGAAAAGCAAATCAATGCTTGCTGAGCATAAAAGATTTGAAAGGGGAAATTTTGGCGGGTATTTTTTTTTCCTTCTACTGTTCAAAGTACGTGGATAGCCTGTTTGATTATATTGACTAGAATTGAAATACCTTTAAAGAGCTTTTTACGGCGGGGGGGGGGGGGGGGAGAGGGGCTGTGTTTGAGGGTCTACAAAAAATGCAGGGAACTAAACAGTGAACAATAAATTGATTTCTTTAACTGGATAACTATTTGGACTGTGTGCTGAAAAATTAATGAATCTATTTTCATAAATTCCAGCTTTTAAGAGCCTACCATTTCCATATTATTGGAATTCCTCAGAAAGATAGAAAAATGGCTGCAAAATTTCAACGCTTCGATAGCCTTCGTGAAATTTAAACGAGGGATTACAAAATTGATTAGATAAATGATAAGATATATAAATCTGAGGTATTATACAATTCAATTTCATTGACCAATTTTAAACTTTTGGGTTATCATTGATGTCCAATGATGTCGATTCTACCATCAAAATTTGAGAAAACTTTTTGTAAAACTCTTTAGTGCTGGAAATTCAAACAAATGATCTTTTAGAATTTTAACATTGATTACTTTTCGAAATTATTAATGGGATGTTTGTGCCCAAGAATAGACCAATTGAAACGGAGCTCAAATAAAACCTTTTTCACAACATTGAAATGGTGATTTCAGTTCAGAGATGTTTTGTTTTTGATAACTCCAAAAAACTATTAGTGGAACTTTCAACATTAAAGATAAACTAATAATAAAAAAGAGTGAATTTAAAAAGCGGAAAAATACAACTAATAACATGCGAGTTTTCAACATTGCTCAACAAAGTTCGAAGGTCTTTTAAGACATTTCCAAGTAAATAAAACTCAAATATACCATTGTACAGTTTCGGACACGAATGCCAAAAGTTGGTAAAATGTCCTAAATCAAATTGATAATAATAATACCATTGTACAGGGAGATCATCCATCTTGAAAAGTGGAATAATCTCCAACAGAGATTTTCATCAGATAGGGGATGGGAAAGATAAAAAAAAACAATATAATCTTTTAAAGATAATAATATAAGGCCAAATTTTTTAGATGATGATTGTAAAAATGGTTTTTCGTGAAAGGATGAATTAGCATTCAAGGGGAACTATTTTGAATTTATTTAAATTGAAACCTCATAACTTTAAAGTTTCCAATAATGTGAAAACGATAAACACAGTGAATAATCTCAATAAAAATTTTAAAAAGACTTTCAAAACTTACATGGCCAAACTTTGGACAAATTTCTTAAAATGATGAATATAAAGCTTCCAAAATTTCGAAAAGTCAAACGATTGATTTGATTAATATTTTATGTAAACCCGAGCAAGGCCGGGTAAATCAGCTAGTGATTGAATAAAGGCAAAATATTGTTGATAAAACTATACTTTTATCGCCGACAAGTTTCGTAAAATTACGACATTACCTTCGGGTTTCGATTATAAATTTATTCTCCTTTAATTGAGAGTGACAGTTTGATATCTTCTCTATTGAAGCTGTGATACTTCGAAATAATGAAGAAATTATTTTTCGAAAGGTTTAACCAATAGAATTTTCTACTATTTGACAATTTTAACCCCATGTTGCGATAAAACGAATTGTCAAAAAAACTTGAGGGTCGTTGAGCGATCGCATTAAGTTATCCAAATGAGCTGTAATTTTACATGGGGGCTTCCGATTGACAAACGATTAAGGCTCCGAAAGTTTTGATTCTTGGACTCACCTCCATTATTGAGCCGCATTACTTTTCATTGAGGAACCTTGATATAATCTGCAATCATATCAAAAGTTGCTGAGCAAATTGTAATTCAATGTTTTATTCCTGCTGAGCGTATATTGATTTTGTCTCTTTGACAAAATCTTCATTTTAAAAGTTTTTATATTTGAAATTCAGTATCAAAAATTTCGATGGCAGTGACTCCAGTTACAATATTTCTATTTCGCAGCAAATAGTATTGCCAACTACTTGAGTTAATCGACTTTAAAGATCAGTGTTTAAAGCATCAACTCGGACCACTTCCTTAAAGTTGACCAAAGGATTTCCGGTGTGTGCTCTAGGGTTGTTTCCACCGCACCTTGGCTAATGCGACCATCTGCTAGACGAGAGACTCGAATAAGCAAACAGCAAAACGAATGAAGTGAAACGAAATCATCAGCTGAAATCGAGCGAAATAAAAAGCTCCCTGCCAGAAGAAGCTCCTGCAGTTATGCCACACTGGTTCCACTTCCTGGTATTATTGCTGCTTCTAAAAACTAGTGGAAGTGGCCACGGGAAAAGTCGTCAACTTGATCAGCCAACTCCATTCCGTTCGAGTTGTTCCATTAGTCGCGTCACCGTGTCCTGTCCACCACTCGAAATAGCTATGGATGAGGACTATCTCCGGTCCAGGGAAGCTTGACTAAAGTTGCTTCTAAATCAGTAACGCATCGTCTTCCAGTTTCCGGTAAAAAAGCTATAGAAGCAGCAGCTAGATTGCCAGTGTTCTCAATGATGTGAAATAGTACCAGCTTCTACAGTTTTCACTTCTGTTTGTCCAATCGGACGTGTAGCTTTGAGACATTGGTGGTGAAAAAGAAACTAACACGAAATGTTTTACACAAAAAAAAATATACTTCTCCATCCAACCTTCCGACCTGAACGAAAAGCTTAATCAATTTTCCCCCGGTTTGCTTCTTATTTCCGAAATGGCGTGCTTCTCTCGATCCGACTAAATTCGACTTTAGTGAGCTAGATTTCGTAGCGATACGACCAGAGAAAAAAAAACTTGAAGAGATCCTTGCCCGGTTCCCTGTTGGGGTCGGTTCAGTTTCCATCGGGAGAGAAAACTCCTGTATAAGGATTCCCTCGGCAAATAAAAGAGGATTAGCTTGGAATTGTGGCTGTCGCTTGTTTCCCCAGTTTTTTCCCGGAAATCCTACTACTTCCGGCGGTGGTGGACCCAAATGCTGCGAAACACAGAAACAGAAGTTCGTGTGCCTGGTCAGAAGTTCGTTTTCACACACATTCACTCCCTCACGAAACTTTGGTGGAATCGATTTTGAATGTCACGTAGAATCTGGGGGATTTGCTGAAAGTGGAATGTGTTGAAAGAAATAGCTTTCCGGATTGGGACGATTGATTGGAAGTGAGTTTTAAAGTTTTCACGTTCAGGAGGACCCATGTTGCGTGTTAGTTAAGAAGAAAGCTGAAGTTTTTTGCTTACTGTGCTGGGAAACTTTAATCAGGTTGGTTATTGGCATATGGTACGGAAAAATGATAAGGACTATTTCAAGAATAACTCTTTTTATCAAGTTTTTTTTTACAAACTACCAGAAGATTCCAGCATAATCCTTATAAACCCTGTAAAACCCAATTTTGTTATATTAGAAAATTAACAGAAATTTAGTGTCTAAAAAAATCACAAAATTACATCTAGGTACATCTCATACTGTGCAACCAAAATGGATATTTTATGTCGTCCAGCCTACCATAAGAATTTGGAGCTCGCATGTCATTTTCTCCTCAAATGAAGAGAAACCATAATCCGTGACAAATCCTGCTTTCATCTGCTTGGAAAAAAGCACTGAATGTAGACCAAATATTTTTCTTACACCGGACGAGACGCACCTTCGGCAACGAAAAAAAAAACAACTCAATACCAAAACGCTCAGAAGCAATCCTGCCTAGCCTAAATGTTGGTTGTAAGGAAAAGAAATTAGGTTAATGGATCCCTAGTAAAGTCCTATTCGGCTGATCGGATCGACCATAGTCCTTAAACAAGATAAAGTACGTTGGTTTAGCCGTCTCGGTCGTCGAATGGCATTGGGGTTTTCTTTCGCTCGAAACGCAGCTCAAGCTGAGCCATTGTAGGCACAATAAATGGTCTCTCCCGGAAAATCGGCAGGAGGACTGCCTTTTAAAGCTTCGACCAATTTATGCACATACATGTTTTTTGCCGGGCCACTTTAGCACATTAAACGTGATAAAAAACCTCAAATCCAGAGATCGATTCACTGAACGTTTTGATAGTGGAAAATTTATTCTTCCGACCGCTCCCCCGACTTTTTATTCTGCACCGATTTCCACCCCAACAACCAACTTCCGGGTGCGAATTCATTATTACGTTTTTTTTACCGAGACCATTCAGGGTCACTGCAAATTTATGTTTTATTTGATAAATGTGCTGCTTTTCCAATCGTTGATTGTGTTCGCCGACATCAGATTTTTATTTTATTTTCAATCGTAGACTTTCTGTTCTCTTTTCATTCCGATGTTGGTACATTTTTTTTCGAACCCTACCCCCAACTATTGCCGATGACGATGGCTGGGCGTATTTTAACCAAACAAAAAAACTGCTTTCACGCGGGGAAATTATAGATAAGGGTGAATTATTCCAGATTGCAGGGCATACGAGGCCTCATGGGGTGTTTTATTTTGGTTATGAACATTTTTCTTGCTCTGCGCACCATTCAGTAGAACCAGATGCATTTTGACTTTCCATGGTTGCATGAAAAAAAAACTTAACAAACAACAGCACGATAAAAAAAACTTGAAGCGACATCAGCTGCCGAATGTCGCATGCAGAGATAATGAATATAAAAACTTTTATTAAATGATTGTAATTTGCCGAACTTAAATGGATTTTGTGCCTTGCCGTTTTTGTGCTGTGCTGGGTTCAATTATTATGCTTAATCTGAATGGTTTATCTCCATTGTTCAAAAATATCCCAGTTATTACTTGTCACAGAATATGTCTTGTTCGTATGAATCACTTCAATGAAAATTTCTGAAAAAAATAATAATCAAGCATCTCTAACCAGACTTATAAAAATAGTTTTTCAATTCAGTGGTGGTGACTTTGTGGATTAACTAATCCTTCAAACGAGGATAAACTAAAAAAAAAAGAAAGATATTGTTCATTTGCTATAAAAAATTCTTTACATTATTTTCAAAAATAAAGTGCTCTGATTGATTTCGCCTCTTCAATGAATACAATTTTTATGTAAACAACCGTCGATATGAAAAAGATTTTAAAGCTTGAATAATGGGTTAAAATTATTTTACAGCGCCGAGGTGGTCTAGCAGATAGGCTGGCGCGAGTTTTGTTTTGATATGCCAGGCGTACTGGGTTCGATTCCCGGTATCGGCAAGAAAACTTTTGGGTTCGAATCCCATAAGTGGCCGACAGGTAAGATGTGTAAATATAACTGACTATATTAAAGGAATGTTCAATCAGTTGCCAGCTGGCCAGGTATATACACGGATGCCGGAATACCTGTAAGTAAACTAGCCCTCCTGATTGACTCGTTCTTCCAAAATTAAACCTTCATAAACACAAATACACTCACTTCATAACAGTTCATATGAAGCCATGGGGACCGGGTATGGTGTACGCGTTGCGTTGGAGATTTGTCGAACTAAATAATCCAAGAATTCATGTGAGCACATACTTAGGCAGAAACTGCGGTGAATCCGTGCACCTATGGTAGATAATCAACAACAATTGAATAATGGGTTAAAATTATTTTGAAAATTGAAGTGCTGGACAAAAAAATTCATTATTTAAAAAAAAAATTCATATGTGAAGAGCATTACCAAGAGCTTTATTATGTATGTGTATTCACTAGGTACGTTAAATTCAAAGATTAAAAAGCTCAGAGATCCATTTTGTAGTGCAATTAAGAAAAAAATGATATTATTTGGATTTACTCACCGTTTCGTTTTGTATATATGAACGCCTTCAACGTTAAAAACGGAAGAAATAAAATTGAAAAATCGAGAAATCTACAGATTTTTGTGTGCATAATTCGTTAATTTTTATAGGTCTTACGTATTTATGATTGGATAATATTTTTCCTTAAATGACACAATGACTCTTATAAAACTTTTGAAAGTTTGTGTAAGAATAAGAAAAAAGTTGAGGAAGCAGTTGAACCTACCCGTGTACATCATATGTGTTATTCAGTGACTTTCATAGAGAAATCAAAATCATTTTTGACCTCAAAATAGAGTTTCTTGTGGTTCCCAAAGATTGTTTATTTATTTCGTCAATCAGTTGTAGACTACGTTTACAATTTGCTCATACAAAAATTGTCTTAACCACTATTTTGTAAATGTCTTCTTTTTAACACTTTTCTTATTGCAGCTCTGGACATGGTTATGTCAATATGTACACAGTATTGATTATAAGTTTTCATCATTTGGTTTACAGGTTTGTTGCTGGCGTAAATGGTTCGTTGAGACTCTGCTTGAAATAAGCTTCTGATTTTTAGTATGCGTGAGGGTGTTTAAAAGTTCAAGTTTTCTAACAAGTATTCTGATTTTACACGTTGGGAGATAATATCGTTAAGAAAGGAAATCAGAGCAACGTCTCTTCGTTTTTCAAGCGTTTCAATATTGATTAACATGCATCGTGCTTCATATGATGGAAGAATTAAAGTGGAACTCCAGTCCAGCTTTCTTAGTGCAAACAGTAGAAATTGTTTTTGAACCGATTCTATTCTTGTAACATGAGTGGACTGATACGGGCAACAAACTACAATACAATATTCGAGTATAGATCTTACATACGATATGAAAAGTGTTTTTATTGTATAAGGGTCCTTAAAGTGATAACAGAATCTTTTGATAAACCCTAACATACTTAAAGCTTAATTAACAATCGTGTTCAAATGTTCAATGAAAGTTAGTTTGGTGTCCAGTATTACACCTAGGTCCCTAATTTTGTTACATCTTTCAATCTGCTGCTGCCCTAAAGTAAAATTAAAATCATGATGGTTCAGTTTTCTAGAGTAAGATTTAATGTTGCACTTATTAATATTAAGATCTAGCAGACTTTTTGCATACCAAATGTAAAAAATATCAATAGCATCCTGAAAATGCTGTAAATACATTCTGTTACGTATCTCCATGTACAGTTTCATATCGTCGGCATAAATGAGTACTTTGACGCTATTTAATACTAAATTGACATCGTCAACAAAAACTATAAATAACAAGGGGCCAAAGTGAGATCCTTGTGGAATACCAGAAGTGACCTGTATTTCTGTCGAGATTTTTCCTTTAAGGGGGGGGTAGGGTCTAAAGGGTATAAAAAAAACACCATTTTCACGATTTTTTTCTAGAGCTATCGTTCAAACAAATGTATTTAATTTTTTTGCATTATACAAAGCATTGTTAAAAGAACGTTTAGTAATTTTTTCGTAGAAAAATATTGAAAAATGAGCCGGTGACGGAGCATTTTCGACGATGCCTTTTAGAAAACAGGATTTGCGGTGGACACTGTATCTCAGCACAGAGTCATCTGAAGTAAAAAAATCAGAGCAAAATATTTTTAATAGATGTTTTTCTGGACCCCAACGTTTTTATTTAACTTAAAAATATTTTTATGAAGTTTTTGTGGCTGTTTGAAGTAAAAACTACGATTTTTCACTTAAAAATCCGCCATTTTTCACCTCTAAAATCTCCCCAAAGTAAAAAAATCAAAAAAGAAAAACGTTGGGGTCTGGTATTTGATATGTAGAAAATATGTTCCAAATTTGAAAAGAATCGGATAAGTAGTTTTCAAATGACGATTACCACGGACATTAAAAATGTGCTTTCGAGAAAAACGCGTTTGAAGATTCTGCTCTTGCTTTCTTGCAGTATTAGATAGGAGGAGATAAAGGCCTATAACTTCTACAGTTTTGCTTCAATTGAGTTGAAAATTTGACACAACATTCTTGAAATGTTTTACAATAAGAAAATAAAAAAATAAAAAAATCGATTTTTTGAAAGTGTTAGACCCTACCCCCCCCTTAAAACGGACTACCTGCGTTCGATCCGACAAATATGACTCGATCCATTTTAAAAGTGAAGTTGATAATCCCATACGTTTTAGTTTAAAAAGTAGCAATGAAATGTCAACTCAATCAAACGCCTTACTAAAATCTGTATATAAAGTTTCAACAAAATTACATCTGTCCATAGCTCCAAGCGAGAAGCTCACAAATTCTAATAGGTTGGTAGATGTTGATCTACCTTTAAAAAAGCCATGTTGGTTATTGGAGATGCGATTTTATACTTGATTGAACATCTTTTGATTCACGATCGCCTCAAACATCTTTGGGATACATGAGATAATAGCAATGCCTCGATAATTTTTTATATCTTATCGTTTACCAGATTTAAATATTGGGATTAAAAATGACTTTTTCCAGGCTATCGGAAAGATTCCTGAATCAAATTTGAAATTTTTATCTTCTGTTAGAAGAAGTAATAAATGATTTTCCGGAATCAACAGGTTTTTTGCGTTTTTCTTCGCAATTTATGCGCTCTCAGAGGAAAAATAGTAAACTAGGTGTAACAAGGTAAAACCAGTTAAAATAAGATCCAACATGATAAAACTTGGAACAAGGTTGAAAAAACAAATAAGTCGAAAAAAAGATAAAACATTACAAAATTAAATGAATCAAAACGGAAAGGAAAAAAACAAACAGAAAAAAACATCAAAATAAAACTCGACACAATTGCCATAAGGATGGTAAAGTGTCACTAATAAAACGTAAAAAAAATCAAAATAAAAAAAAAAACAAGACTTAAACAGATCTATTTGGTAATTAAAATAAGTTTGATTTTTTGCGCACCCATAGTGAAATGTTAAAGTATGTGCGGGGTCACTCATGAACTCACCGCTCATCAATTTACTGTCTCGCTTTATGCTCAGTTTGGGAGAGATGTAAACAAAAAGCATAATTGAATACAGTCAGTTTTCCTACCAACCAACACCAGTGATGACGCGTTTTTAATCGATCGGAAACACCAAGTCCGGGCAAAATAAAACCTTCCCCCACGCTCGGAAATGAGAATAAAGTGTAATCCAAGTGAAGTTTTACCGATCCTCTTCCAGTGATTAGTGTAATACAGTCCATAAAATTTAGTTTGAGGATTGATTGAGAACAAGATCAAATAAAATTAAACAAGATTTTAAAATGGCAAAATATGATGTACAGGACAAAACAAAATAATCAGTTTAAAAAAGCAGAACCACATAACAGTATTGTAAATCAAGATAAAAAGCTAAAACAAGGAAACAAATACAAAAACTACTGGTCATAAAGATGAGACCGTGCAAAACATGATAAAACGAAACATGATAAAACGAAACATGATAATATAAAACGAATCAATATCAAACAAGACAAAAAATGTTTTAATAATTATTAAAAAAAAAATGCAAAACACAAACCAAATGGCTAAATTAAAACTGGCTAGATTATTCGATTTTATCAGGACTTGCTCGGATATTTAGTACAAAGTTTAGGAACGACCCTGCAAAGCTCGTTTGCTCGGATTTTGTTGGAAAATGCCCGGATTTTTTCACTTCATTTGTAAAAACAAACTAAATATTCAAATCGAGTGGTTTCATTTTTTTTTTTTTTATTTTTGTTAAACTGAATATGAACGATTTCATGGAAACTAAAAATGAACTGATGTGTTTTGATAAATATATAATGTGTTTTTCTTCTTGATTTTTTTTTCTAGTGTTTCTGGGTTTTCGCCCAAATTTGCACCGCTAATACTCGGTTTTTGGGTTAAAAATGTTGATAACAACTGGGTTTAACCAGGCTTTTAATATAAATAGTCCGGCCCTGCCAGGCCTTGTGCGCGCGAGAAAAATAATAGCAAGCTTAGCTTAATTAGATATCATTAAAACATAACAAGACAAATACAACATTTTAAATCATAGTTTTGTCACAATAAATCTTCTTCATCTGGTTTAATCTGGTTTTCTCTTTTTTATTTCATTTTTATTTAATCTTATTCATTCAAATTTAATTGGTTTATCTAGTTTGGCACATGAATAATATTTTAAAATGACTATATCTACTATGCATATCTACAGGAGAAGACGAAGAGGACAAACGAAAAAACGACCATACAAACCCCCAGAAATAGCTTTTTATATATTTATAGATAAATCATTTCATTCAATTTTAATTAGGTTAACATTGAGCATATTTTATCTTGTTTTATTCTGGTTAATTTTTTCTGAACTACTTTACCATCCAGTTTTGTCTGGCTAAACATTCTTCAGTTTGTTTTTTTTTTGTAAAATTTGGTTTTGTCTTCATTTTTAGATTCAGTTTTATACATTTCATCGTATTCTTTCTTGTTTAATATGTTTTTACCATGTTTAATCTTGTTTTATCTTGTTTTGTCTACCTGTACATTGTTTTATTTTGTTTGATTAACCTTCCAAAGCTGTTCGCAAAATATCCGTTTCGGGGAAATTTGACTTGAAGCTTGTTTTTATTCCCGTGGCCGCAAACGTTGACCCATTTTGATAATATAAGATTCATTTTGAAGGTAATTTAATCTAATTTCAAATTATTTCAAAATAAAGTAAATTGGTTTTGCCAGGTTGTCTGTAGTAGGTCCGAAAGAAAAAAGTCCCAAAAAACAAATTTATTGTTTACGTGCTTATAACTTCTGACAGCTTTGCAGTATTTGAGTGCTTCTTTGATTTTTGGAATCGTCAAGGACACATCTATCTGACGATGTATAAACGTTAGAGGATCCGATGAATATTTTGACCTCTATTTTGGATTTCCCGATAGAAAAAAAAATCTTGGTTAAAACAAACACATCCAATTTTGTCTTTGCTTCGCTGATTTTTTTTTTCTTTTTGATAGGAGTTTAACCCGTTAAGGTCATTCTTCCTCGAGGTGCTTTGCTGAATCTCATTTCTCAATGAACCGATTTTATAAACTCAAACTTTAGTTTTATGACATTAAGTTGCGGCTTTATCGGTGAGGGTTAAAAAGTTGAAATGAAAGACGGGTGGAAGATCAGAAAAAAAATCTAAGGTGGTGAAAAAAGCGAGGAGCATTTGGAATAGAAGCTTGACAACATACTAAATTCTTTGTCCCGCACCAACTAACTTCTTCAATACAGTTCTTAGAAATTTCTTCTGATCTTCTATCCGTCTTTCTTTTCAACTACTCAAATACTCAAATTTTAGTTTTTTTTCGTTAGTTTGATTACCATTCACACAGAATTTAATATGTCTCTAAAAAATCTCAGTTCTTCAGTGTATTGGAATGATGATTTAGATGATTGGAATCTGCGCTTCAATTCATATTGACCTGAACGACTTTGGAGGGTTAAGTTTTATATTGTTTAACCTTGTTTTATCTTGTTTCTATTCAATTTTTTTCGAACATTCAGAACCTTGATAGCGATCAAATATCATCAGAATTGCCCTAGTCCTGCTACATCTGTGGATTCGTCAAGCGGCATGTCGAATTTTGAAGTTCTCAATCGCTTTCAACATCTTCAGCCATGTCACAAATTCGCCAAGAAACCGTGTTGTCAGACAAGGGAATCGAATTCACCAATTCCACTGTTTTATTATCAACCATGATACGGACGACTTCTTTAATACAAGGTTTGATTAAGTTTTCAGCTAAAGTATGCGCTTCTCCAGCTTTTCCAATCAGTAGCTCGCCAAGTACAGCGCAAGAACAGCCTTTTCATTAAGTGTTTTGCACACTCAGTCCTTCAACACAACGTTGTTCGATCATAGCAGTGCATTTTGACAATCCACCTTTCTTTGCCAACATCCCTGCAGGGATTCAGCCGCCAGTAAAAACAAAGTAAATTAAATTTATTCGTTCCAACTATATGCCTTGTAAATTTTTTTTCTCATGTTTCGATAAGTATGAAACGATAAAAAAAAAATTTTTTTCAAAGGTGGGTTATGATTTTCGTTGCGTAAGTCGCGGAGCACTTTCAAAAGCTTTGCGGAGCACGATCTGAAAACCCCTGCTCTACATTATATCAAACTTATCCCGAATATCCAGATTTATCTCATTTTACGGTACCAAAATATAATTATTGTATCTTCGATGAAAATTTGAGATTTTTTGTTTCATTTATAACAACGAAGGTCGACAACATTGTTTCAAGCTTGGAAATACAATACTAAGCCCTGGGGACATAATAAAAAAATTATGGAGGTTAAATGTAACAAAATTGCAAATTTTGCCGAATGTGTGGCATTAAACTTTACTACTTACTTATTGAAAGCTTCAGGAGTATGATTCAATCCTTTTAGGATTCAAACAAAATCAATGTTAAAAAATTAACATCGATAGCAAAGCACAGGAAGAGTAGTAAAACACCAAGCTTTTAGATTAATTTTGAATTGTTGAGAGAAAAGTTCGGTTTTTGTTCTTCCATCGGTATTTATATTCATATTCCACTCAAATGTTTGTATGTACAGCTGTTATGGTTCAAAAAATAAAAACATATATTTGGAACTAGTAAGTTAAAACCTTTGGGTACAAGTACAATGAGGCTGGATCAAATATCAATTTCTTCTTTTTTCACAACACCCCCACCCTTCCCCCTTCGAAATTTCCAAAAAACCCAAAGCGGAGAAACGAATAAATTTTGAAGTATTTTATGCCAATTTGTGTAAAACATTCAAATATCCAAAAGATTAAAAGACCAAAAAACAAATTTTAGAAGATTGGAGTTGTTTCTCCTTTTGTATTCTTGATTTTATTGAATTTTTCGATGAAAAATTACTTGATTTAAAGGTTTTGTGCAATGATATTGTATGCAATTGCATGATTTTTTTAATGACTTAAACCCTGGAGTCTTAAAAGCTTTGTTTTGGCTAACTCATTCATGATTTTTTGCAGAATTTTTAAGTAACGTTTACATGAGTATATTTGAACTTATAGGTTTGTAAGAGAAAATTCAATATTCTGTACTGAATAATCTACACAATTTTTATTTCTCCTGTAGAAACGAGCCTTGTCCTAGTGTCAATTTATGAATTCTCTAAAGGAAATTTTCCGCTGAACAATTTTGCCCAAGACTGTAAAAAAGGTATTAAATGTTTAACAGGGGTACGTCTTATGGCATTGAAAAACAATCAATTCATTTGACATCACTGCTAATGCCTCGCGGATTATTGCATAAAAGAAGCCATGCGATACCTCGCTAGGCACCAGCAGTGATGTCAATTGAATTTATTGATTTTTAATGAAAAAAGACATGCCCTCATTCAACACCCAATAACTTTTTTGTCTTAAATGATACAAAGTTAAGGTCTTACTAAGTTGTTCAGCGGAAAATTTCCCTAAGAGAATTTATTAATTGGCAAAAGGACAAGGCTTGTTCCCACAGTAGTAACAAAAATGATTTTTCAGTACAAAATATTCAATTTTCCCTTACAAACCTAAAAGTTCAAATATACTCATGTAAACTTTTCTTAAAAATTCTGCAAAAAATCATAAATTAGTAATGAACCAAAACAAAGCTTTTAAGACCCCAGGGTCTGAAAAATAATAAAAAATTACTCCAAATCGGCTCAATCTACTATGTTTAAACAAGAAAGCTATTTGATAACGAAATTTGTCTTGATGACCTATTCAGAACTCATTCTCAAACTTTCATTATAGGTATTCAAATAAACTGTGTCAATTTGTCAGGCGAACTATGGCCGCATTTCTTTGGAGCCATTGTTGCACGGACATCTTTTTCTGTTTTGTTTTGCCTCTGCCAAATTATTAAAACTTCTCTTCAGATGGGAAAATGTGCAAATACGCTTTCCGGCTAACAAATTATTTCACTCGGCGATGTCTTATTACTGTTGTGCCTTCAAACCGGAACTGCAAAGTCCAGCCAGTCCTTTGGTGTTGTCGTCATTGTCGTTGCTACTGCTTTCAGTAGTGTGCTGCAGGAAATAATAAAACTTATCACAAATATTTATAGTTTGTCGCAGGCCGAGAGACAGAGCGAAACAAGAGTTAATAATAATGGCTTCAACTCAACCACCAATCCACCCACTCACACCCGCACATTTTCCGCAAAGGCTTTCCCCGTTCCTAGGGACTTCTTCCTTGCGGAACGAACGGTTCAAGTTACCGGGAAAATTGGTTTTTCCTGATACGGATGATGATGATGCACGTCAGGGGACAGAAATTGGTGGTTAAGATTCCGGGGCTGGGTGATTGCAGGGACAGTTTGTGAAACTACTCACTGGCACATCGTTGTGCTCGTTTGAGTAGTTTGACTCCAACAAAGTGCTATTGAATGGGGGAAAGTGGAAAAAAGTTTGTCATGAAATCTTCAGCTCTGCTCTGCGTTAAGCTCCGTGAATCCTCGGCATAAGAGAAGCTAAATAATTGCGGCAGGAAGTTTCCTTAAGCCGATAATAATTGTGGCTAAGATATTTGAAGTAGAACAATGGCAAATATTTGCTTTTGGATGGTGGGCTTCCGTTGAAGATTCAAGGGAGTTCCGATTCTCACAAGTGCCAACAAACTCATAAAGTTTCCAGGAAGTTTTCCCGTTCGATTGCATTTGCTTGTAAGATTGGTACTTCATCACAAATAATGGAACAAACTTTGCATTCAATTCCAAACTTGCTAAATTCGTAAATCGATTTTCTCAATTAACCTGCATTCCGGAACCCTCAATCATAAATGTTGCATTCCTTCTTCGGAAAGTTGCTGGCCTCGGCAAAAGTGATTTCCCCTGCCATGCTGAGAGTTTGAATTTCATGCTGCACCTCTTAGCATAGTGGGTTGATAGCAAAAAAATCGAACGAATTTTGAAATAAAATGTTTCCTATATGGATAAAGTCATTTTGCACTCTTTCCATAATCTTCCTATCAAAACTATACATATGTATATCTAAAGTTGAAAATCAGAAAGTTATTGCTGAAGTTCAATGTAACAGCTGTGTGAAGTAGTTTTAAGTCTTACTAAAAATTTCAATAATAAGGTGAAAACTCTCGCTCCATATGGCATGATTCATCGGAACTTTTCCCACTATCTCCCCCGACATCTTGGAAGCCAATCTCGGAGCTTTTCCGATGAGGAACAACTTATTGCAGCACCACACCGCCTAGGTGGTTGCATCTTTCTTGCCGGAAATTTTCCCCGGCACGGATGTAGCTAGTAAAAATAGCTGATTGGATTGAAAGTTTTACCACCAGCTAGCGAGCTGTTGCTCCATTCGGGAAGGAAAAATAATAATAATCAAGCAAAAAACACTCACCTGCTGCCGGAGATAACTTGGTAACAACTCCCCATCGGATTTTCCACTGAAAAAAGAAAAGAGAAAAGAAACCATAGATCAGAAATCAATCGCGAGATAAAGAAAAATTTGTTGAGAATAACGAACTGTTCCACAGAGGTAATAAAATGTTGTTATGAAAAATTACACGAAAATTCCATTAGATTCACCGGATCCTGCAGATCAATGAAATCAATTTTGGTCATTCATTCAATACATGTAATAAGCATTGAAACACAAAACTAGGAAGAGTAGCATTGAACACTATTGTACCGGATAAGTTTTGCAATGACTGTTTGCCTACTGCATCGTTGATAAAAGTCGTGGATGACATAAAGATGTTAGAACTATTATAATCGAAAAAAAAACTAGACGGTAAGATTTTTTAGACACATACAGTCTGCCGTTCTAAGCAAGATTGTCCCATGTGGAAAAACGTGCAAACGGGAAAAACGCGATTGAAATATCAGCTATATTTCCAATATTTCTCTCAAACTAAAAATTCACCGACAGTTTTTTCGTAGTGAACAGTTTTTTTTTTTTTTTTAATTCAAATGAATCTTTATTAAAGGCCTTTTACTTTTACAAGTTTTATTAGACCGAGGGTCAATTATATAAACTGAATGGGGAAGAGTTAGGATTTAGGAAGGGAAGAGGAGTGGGGGTAAACTTTATTGCGATTTGCGCTTCGTGAGCGAGTTAAAATCGAACAGTTGTCGCCAACTGTGTGAAGATGCTGATCTTCCACTTTATCGATTGGAACGGTAGGGGGTGGCTGGGAAGTGATTCTTTTCCTAGGGGGGAAATCAGATTCCAACACAGGGCTTGAAGTTTTGGTAACTGCAGTGAAGTGATCTCTCTTCGGTTGTTGCTTGGTTTTTTCCTGCTGCTGGTGATTATCTTCTTTTTGTTTCGGTTCTTCCTGTTGCGGCGCTTGCTGGTTTGGTTGTTTTCTACGGTGCGTATTGTGTTCTTCAATTTGTCGCTTAACGACATCGGCATAAGATGAGTTGGTGCTAATTTCTTCTACTTTATTGCGTGCGGCTGTCAGCGTTATTCCTTGGTCGGTTTTCAATTTTAGAGCGGTAGATTCAAACATCCATACTGGGCATGACCTATCAGTAGGCGAGTGGTTTTGTTTGCAATTGCGGCAGAATTTTATTTTGGTGGTGCAATTTGCGCTATCGTGATTTGATGAACAAATTGTACAAGCGATCTGGTTATGACATCTAATTTTTGGGTGTCCGTAAGTCAAACATTGCCGGCACAGCATCGGTTGGGGATAGTAGGGTCTTGTTCTGACTCTCAACAGTCCAAAATTTATAAATTCCGGTACGACGGTACAATTGATCGTTAACACAAGGGTTGATGTGTTAACGATACCAGCTGCTGTCTTCTTCGTTATGCGGCGAACATTTATTATTTTCTGGGGAGCAAGCTCAACCTCAATTTCTTTTTCCTTCATATCATCAACTTCATTGCAAAATACAACGAATTTGCGCGAGTTAAGTTCCGGATGGCGACCAATTTCAATTGGCGTGCCATCTTTTAAAGCGGTTAACGTAAATAGCTTCCTACCTTGGTCCTTGCTCCTAATTTTGATGACGTACCATGCCTTGCGCTTCTCGTAGTAGCCTCCTTCCACCTTTCCAGCGTACTCCTCTACTGATCTCCCAATAACGAAAGGGTTTTTGGGAAGTGTATGGCCTGGTTTAGCACGTAAAATCATGTAATAAAGCCTTCCTCGCAGGTTTTCCGTATCCATCCATTCGGGAATGGTCCGACCAGGATTGTCTCCTGGAGAAGGACTCATCACTGCTTCACTTTTTCACGCATCCAGTAAAAAAAACAATTGCTTTTCGATCCGAAACTAGCACACTCTTGAAAATGCGACTGATCGCCTCGAAAGCAGAGAGTGAACTCGTAGTGAACAGTTCAAGTTAATCATTTTACAAAGTTTTCTGTCAAAAAATTACATTTCCTACAAAAAAAAAAACAGCAAATTTGAGCCAAAAATGCTCCGTGTGACACTTTTGCGTAGAATCAGAACGCATGCCGATGCTAGTTCTACGAAAAACTGTAACACGGCTACAATTTTTCTATCATTTTAAAAGCTCGCGTAGTTTATTTTTTTCCCAAAAAATCATGCTAAACCGTAATTTGAGAAAGACGTTCCTCTTTGTTTATAAAAATGTATAGTTGAATATGGATCTTGTAAGTTGTGCCTACCGAAAAGTGTTTAGTGAAAATTTCTCTGAATAAATCACTCAAGGCTTCTCGCTCCTCCTCTCCCCTCTATTTTAGTGTTTTTTCAGTGAATAACTTTCAATTCAACAGTTTGAACTCATCTTAAGACAATTTTTTGATAAAATTTGCATTTTTCATAGAATTTTCTCTAGTGTGACATTCTTGCGTAGAACTATCAACAGACAACCACTTTGATGAAAATTTCGTATAAGTTCAGAACAAAGTATACTTGTTTGTGTTTTTATTCGAAAGTTAACACTAAAAGAGGCCGTTACCAGCAAAAAAGTGAAAATGACCCAAAAGTCACATGGGACATTCTTGCTTAGAACGGCAGTACAGTAGTGTTAGAAAGAGAATTATAACGCATGAAGCAACGCACTCTCTTATACCTTTTATAAGCTGTTATTTCTCTCTCGGTTGATATTTTTTATATTAATTTTCGCACCCTAGTTTAACTACCCAGCAAACATAGATCGTATATTAGTAATGATAACTTAAGTCGAATAAAAGAAAAGGTGTTGCGAATCGAAATTTTAACTGCATGGTAAAAAGATCGTATAAAATGTTCGTAATGTTTATTAATTTTTAAATGATTTTGCTCCTGTGCGAGCTTCAAGTGAGAAAATCATCAGCGTTGCCAAATCTACAAATTATAAGCATTTCTACTGAGCCATGGATCGATCCATGAAATCTTCGGGGGAAATCTGGGGGGGATTCTGCGGATAAACGAAAATTCTACCTGGTGACCAAAAACAAAAGGTCATCAAATTTCGTTTTACCAAATCAGTATATTTTTAGATTTTCGTCAAACCGACGGACTTGAGCAGTTTTCATCTGGCAACGGTGATACAGATAGCTATATCTATATAAGACTAGCTGACCCGGTGTGCTTTGCTACACCTTTCAAAATCAAGTGATATTTTCAAAAATTATTCAAATTTTTATTGTATTATTGGCATTATTTGAATCAAATTATAACATAATTTATAAGCAACCGCTATAAAATGAGAGCTGCAGATGGAGTTTCGAATTGCAACACAAACCATAACTTATATTCTGAATCTTGATTTATAAATTTGTTTTAAAGATCTGATAATTTTTATCTGTTTCCTTAAGTTTCGCCCTAAAAAAGAAGGGTCCCAAATTAATCGTTCGCAAATAATCTAACTTATAAAGTATGGTTGTTTTTGCTTGATATGTTCTGGATTTATGCTTAAAAACTGATTAGAGAGACCCCCCCCTGTTCTTCCCTTCACCCCCTGCTGAATGGAGATTGTAATCTTTAATACACATTTTTTTCGTTCCCAAAAATCCTCTTATATCAAATATAGTTCCATTGGTTGATAAGTATTGAGGCTTTACAACAAAAATTGTATGGAGCCCCTTTCTTTCTTTCCCTCTCTACACTGTAAAGCATAAGAGTCTATAACAATCGTAGAAACATATCTCGTAACCAAGTACCTTTCCATGCCATATTTGTTTCCATTTGTTGGCTTCGTAATCATAAATTTAGAACATATGCTAACAAAATTGTATTAGGCTCACCTCCCTCCTCCCATGTACCTTCTCACTGAAAGGAGGATGATGTATCAAATAATCATAGAGTCATACCAAAATGATTTTCCATGTTAAGTATTGTCCATTTCTCGGATTTTGTAAAATAAAAGTTAAATGTAAGCTTCCCTCTTCCCTTCCTATATTCCATGCCATGCCAAATTTGGTTTTATTTAAATAGTAAATTTTTGAGTTATGTATAAAATTGAAAGGGAGTACCATCCCCCTTTCCGTTCTCTTCTTTCAATAGAGGGGTGATAACTTAATATTCATAAAAGTATTTTTCGTACTCAAATACTTTTTGATGATTATGATGAAATTTGGTTTCATTTGCTCGATTAATTCTCGAGTTATGCAAAAAAAAATTGAAACCCCCCCTTCTTCCTTTATATCTTACCGCTTAAAAGGTACGGCTTCAATTCATAATAGAAACATTTCTTGTATCCAAATACACTCACATGTCAAATATGGTTCAATTTGCTTGATCAGCTCTCCAGTTATACTGAAAATTGTAAGGGAGACCTCGCCTTCCCCTTTTCATCCACCTCTTCGAAAGAGTGAGGGATACCAAATATTCATAGAAGCATTTCTCGTACCCAAATACCGTTCCATGCCAAATTTGGTTCCATTTGCTGTTGTAGTTCTTGAGTTATGCAGTAAAAATTGTATGAAACTCCCCTCCCTCTTTCCTTCCTCCCCGCTGTAAGAAGGAAGGGGTCTCAAACAATCATTAGAACATGTCACGTTCCCAAATACCCGCCCATGCCAAGTTTGGTTTCATTTGCTTAATTACTTTCTTAGTTATGTTGAAAACTATAGAAGAGGCCCCTCCCCCCTTTATATCTCCCTACTGGAAAGAGGGAGGGGTCTCAAATAATCATAGAAGTATTTTTCGTATCCAAATACCCTCCCATGTCAAATGTGGTTCCATTTGCTTTATTAGTTTTTGAACTATATAAATAAATATGAAAGAGGCCCCTCCCCCTTTCAACTGGAAAGAGGGAGGGGTCTCAAATAATCATTGAAATATTTTTCGTATCCAAATACCTTCCCATGCCAAATTTGGATCCAATATCTTGATTAGTTCTCGAGTTATATGAAAAATTGCAATGTAGCCCCCCTCCCCCCTTCCTATCACGCCACTGAAAGGAGAGAGGGGTACCAAATATTCATAGAAATATTCCTCGTTCCCAAATATCACCCCATGCCAAATATGATACCATTTGCTTGATGGGTTCTCGAGTTATGCAAAAAATTGCCTTTTGTTTGGGAGGCCCCTCCCCCCCTTAATGAGAGAGGGAGGGGCCTCAAACCACAATAGGAACCTTCCCCTGCCTCCAATACCCCCACCTGCCAAGTTTCACGCAAATCGGTTCAGTAGTTTCCGAGTCTATAGGGAACAGACAGACAGACAGACAGACAGACAGACAGACAGAAATTCATTTTTATATATATAGATAGATGGGAATTGAGTAATATAGGATAACTCTTTGCAATTGGAATGGTAATGATCAAAATTCCACAACTGATCCACAATTTGCAACAAGTTGAAACAATTCGTAATTTCTCTCTCTAATAAGAGAACGCAGAGCTCAGAGAGAGAATGAGAGCTCTCTCTGAGCTCTGCGTTCTCTTATTTCAACTCAAATCTTCTCATTTTTCCCGCACAATTAGTCAACAGTAACCACAATTTACCACAATTTAAGTAATCATTGACATATATTCTCCATTTATCTCAGTCCCCCGTATTTTCTCTGCTTATCTCAGTCCCCCGTTGATATTGACCAATTTGAGGTCTGGTAAATATTTTCTCTGGCGACGATTTGAAAGCGATGAGAGCAAAATGTTGCGCTCTCTTGCATTCTTAATAAGTTGTCGAAAAACGCTCAATTGGTGTAGTTTTCGTCGCTTTTGATAAAAATTAAACTTTCATATTGTATTCGTATTAAAATTTGTATATTGCCTTTACTTAGGTAGGTAAATGCTGTGTTTCCACTTATATACGATCATTCAATTATGTATATAGAACGTATATCAAAACAGCTTAAGAATATAGCTATGAAAAAGTTTGTTGGATATCCAAGTAACGCTTCACAATATTTTAAGACTGTACATAAGAGTGACCAATTTGCTCAACTTTTGAAAATGTTAAGCGCTGCAGGCTAGAATTTATTTTAGGCCTAGTACTAATTTGGAACAGATCGAATACCGGGAAAGGGTTGCTCAACAAGCCTAGAGTTTGAATAACATTTCTAGACGGAAGAACATATAAACCAGTTTTAAATAAAAAAAAATTAACAAATTATCTCTTTCGGTCGATTTCTTTAGCCGCCGACCGTGGCCTAGAGAAAAGCGTTTCAGTCTTCGAAGCCAGAGGTCATGAGATCAAGTCTCGGTCAAGTCGGCATACATACTCTTTCTGTGGGCTGGTGGCGTTAGCATCAGTAAGATGCTAGCCATTATATTTATCCTTGAAAGATGTACGCTATAGTCTTAAGTAGAATTTACATCTCTTCAAAGAAACATGAAGTTTCACTGAGATCCTATATGTGTGTGTTGGTTCTTTTGAGTATGGTTTTTCTAAAAGTTTAAGTTATGAAAAATATTTCCTCCGATAACCTACTAAAGGATCAATCATTGGAAAATACGCTCAGTCAAGGAGGCTTCAATATACTAGACAGCACAGACTTCAACACTCAGTTTGTAATGCATGACATTTCGTCAAATGATAATCGATTTCAACCGTTGAAATTGCCTTATCTTATTTCAAATTTTACAATTGTTTTGGTGTGAATAAAATTCACATCATGGTTTGGAGAGAAGTCCTAGTTGCAAAATAATTTTTGAAATTCTTAATTCCAAGATTTTGCAAATTTCTTGTTAATTGGGTGCAGAAAATTGTTTGTGTTTGATTGAGATTATAACATTTGTAAGAATTTGAAAATCAAAACAAATAAAAGCAATTTTCCAAAAACCACTTTTTCAAAGAAAATTAACAAATCTGATTTTTGTTACTTACTTTGTTTGATATCTCGCACATACATTTAAATATCGTAATAAAAATACCTTGGGCTATTTTTTTTTTTTAATCTGTAGTATAATTTTGTCCATCCATTCCCTAAAAACATCCATGCGTTTCTGAGATATTTGGATTTTGATTAGTGTTGTTTTAAACAACACTATGCATTGAAGGATTATACACCAACTTATTCGACTCAATTGTCCAAAGTATACGATGATTAAAGTTTTCTTGAGTTTTCAAATTTTTACAAGAAATTTTTACATTTGTTATTGTTATTGCACAAAAATTTTAACACGATGTTAACTCCGTCGTTTACATGTAGGGCAGAAATTTTTCTCTCAAATGACTTGTTGATTTGCAAGAACCGAAAAAAAAATAATCGTATTTATGGCATAATTTCATTTAAATAAAACTCATGTAAGAAAAACTGAGCAATCAAATTAATCCGCGTTAACAAAACATTTGTGTACTTTCTATGAATAACTTTGGCTATACCATTGAAGTTAGGCAATACAATTAAGCTTTTTTTTAAGTTTCTAAAATGTCCCCCTTTTGTCGTGAAAGGTCCAGTTTTTTCTGATAGTATCTGGCAAGCCTAGCCTAGGACCAATTTTGGCATGACCCTTCATGAGTTTTGTTTTTCCATACAAATTTGGTCTATCTACTATACACTAGGGCAGGGGGGAGGAACCTTTTGAACCAACGGGTCAATATGAATATTAAATATTTTCGGTAGGCCGCACCAAAATGACACTAATTCAAATTTTTTAAAAGCATTATTTCCTAATGCTGGCTAATCGCTGTTAATCTTTTCTCTGTCAAAGGGGTTATTGATTAAATGGGGTTATATTATTAAAAACACTTAAAAAGGAAATATGAAACAAATTCATGTGTTGTTTGTTTGAAATCAGTTTAAAAAAATTAATTTTTTTTTAAATCATGTCGACAATACCTGCCGTAATCATCCAATCTTAAAAAGTTTCATAGTTATTTTAAAATTATTTAATTTTTTCGACTAATTTTTACTGGTTCTTCTAAAAAGAGGCTTCATTCGATTTGCTTTTTTATGGAAAGTGTAAATTTATGAATCTTCTGATCTCATTTGAAAGACAATCAGCAATAGCTATTTCGGAAGTATTTTTCCCAGAGATAATGTTTAAGTTTTGTACCTTAAACTTAATCTAAAGTTAGAACATTTTCAAAAAATTGCACTCAATATTCAAAGCCGATCATCTCGAAATAGGGTGGACCAAATTTCAAAGTTTGAGTTGTATTAGAATCCTTATTCTTCACTTCTCAAAACACAATAAAAAATTTGAGCGAAAAATTTAGAATGTCCTTTTAATTAATAAAATAGACACTTAAGTTATCGTCCAACAGTTTGGGATCACTCCTTAGTATGGTGTATCGGCCAAAAATTTGGGATCTTTCTCATCTAACATTGTATTGCAGATCTGAAGGGTTCATTGGGAAGCTTAGGAATTGTTTAAGGTACAAGACTAAAACATTATATTTTGGCAAAATACCTCCAAAATAGCTATTGCTCGTTATCTTTCAAATGAGATCAGAAGATTTGCAATATGTCCTAAGACGGCTGAGATATGAACGATAAAAATTTGCATGTTTATTAAATAGTGGGTGATCCCAAACTTTTATCCGGCAGCGCACATTGAAAGTCTTAAATAAAACTAATTGTTATAAAAACCATTTTTTTTTAGAAATCGTCGTTCGACACTGAACCGTTATCTAATATTATTGACCTAAACTTCTCTTTGCTGCGCATATTTTTAGAAACCTTTTACAATTTAAAATTTGTCCTCGAAGTTCTGGTTTTTAACTACAAACGGTACATAAACTGTGTTGGTTTTTTTTAGTTCTGTATAAGATCATACCATTGGGATGTTGATCAGAATTTTAAGGATTTTCGAGCAAATTTCCCGAAGAATCAAATTTGATTCTTAATTCTTGAATTTTTTAAATTTTTCCAAGGATTTTCTAATTGACCTTATAAAAAAACACCACTGCTGGGATAGGTTTCTAGAGCGAGTTTCTGAAAATCTTATGACATTGATGTGAATTGTCATTATCCATTCCTAAAATAGTTCAATCTATCTATGTTATATTGTCAATGGTTTCCGTTTTGTCATTATTCCGGTGCTTACGAAACAAGCCAGTTTTTGCAAAAATTTTATAAAATAAATAAATCTTCAAGACAATCTTCGGAACAAATTTACCATACGACATTATTTTTTACTTGAGGCTTAAAAAACCATCACTTTCCCACTGGATTTACAGATGCCCATGCTCATATGTAACTTAAAGCATTCCAGACTGTCCGGTTTATTCTCTGATCTCCGAGAAAAACTCGTACAAGTCCGGTCGGGCTTGGACGTCCTAATTTATTGGAAACTTGACCAACTATTGCCCGCATTTATTAGCTGCAACATTTTTTTTGAAGCTTTGAAAGTGATTTGATATGTTTCTAAGAAAAACTTAAGTTTCAAGTGATTTTTATTTTCATCTTTCTCTGATTTTGTTCGAATAATATTTTGATTGGGCTCAGATTTTCCGGAATATTACCCGGTTTTTGGATTGGAAAATTTGCCCGGTTTTTGCCAGGTTCGAAAGAAAAACTTCACAGAAAATTCCTGGTTTGGTAGGTGCTGAAAAAATTCTGGAATGCTAATTTTTAAGCCTTTCGATTTTTGTTTTGCTTTTCCGACGCGACTCCATGGATTTTTACTACAAAAAATTTCAACGATATGAATGATTATGGGACAAATTCAAATACAATCAAGTGAAGTGCATGTTTGATGAAGTCACCGAAATATCTCTTTTTATTTAGTTTAGTATGAACTTCTATTTTATGATAATTAACAATTTATCGTAGGAAAAAGTCGAGAAATTGAAATAAACTTGTTAAAAAAAAGCTTCTCTGACCGCACATACATGTGGATTTTTTAGACTAGGTAAAAACGTTTTGAAATTCCAAAAAGGGCGATTCACGTAAAAAAGGGAAAGTTTGAGATTATATCACAAATTTGCTGCAACTGTGACAGTTTTCATTGAAAATACTTATAAACCTGGGCAAGATTCATCTAAATCAATTTAAACGATAAATGGTGCCGAATTAAAAAAAAGGTTCATTTTCGCTGAACAAGCGATTTAATTCTTTATCTATTTCAAAACAAAGCTGGAATGAAGTTTCTATCAATTTAGAAAATTTTTGGTGTTTGATTTTGATTTTTGATCGTGTGATTCGATTTTAATGAAACTAGGTCAGATATTAGATCAAACATATTGACATCGTTCAAATTTCAAGTATTTTTAATTAAAATGGTTGTTAAGTAAAAAGCACTAATTTGGAGTCATTTTTAAATTTCTCAAATCCTGAGGTCTTGCAATGCTTTGGTTTGGTTAAAAACTCGTCCATTTTTTTCACAATTTTAAAGTGAAGTTTACATGAGTAAATATTAACCTTACGGTTTTAATTAGAAAATTAATAAAATGCTCTGAAAAAAAGAACTTGATTTTTCTTTTGATTCTAAAACCGTTTCATTCAATTAAGAATTCTTCAAAGGAAATATTCTACAGAATTTTTTTTTCAAATACCGTAACTTAGTATCTCTTCAGAGAACCGAATTATAACCTGTTGAATAGAGGTATGACTTTTGGCATTAAAAGCAGTTCGATTAAACCCGCAACATTCAAGTTTGAGGAAGATCATCTCTGAATAAATTCGCCAAATAATACCTCGTTTCTATCAGGTTACATTCTCAGATGTTATTTATGTTATAATATTCAAATGAATTAAAAAATTTAAATTTTTCAAAAACATCTTTAAAATTCTAAGAATCACTATTTTGCGAAAAAATAAAGTTATCACACCCATAACAACTTAATTCAATCTCTGACGGCGCGTCAACAGCACAATAAACTTCTCAAAATAACTGCCCTTCCGTTCACACCCTTCCAAATCGACAGCGCCCGTTGACAGACCTGACTTTGTTGTTGTCGTTCATGGTTCCGAACCAGACGTTGCCGTTGCTTGTTTCTCGTTAATTTATGATTGTGTTCATAATTTGAAAGACTAATATTTGCCCGAAAAATCATAATCGTAGCTGTTTTTTGGACTTCCTCGACGACGGCGACAACGCTTGTTAGTCACCCACGTACCTACCAAGATTTTTCGGGAACCGGTCTACACGCTCCGATTCTCTTGGATTCGCTTGAATATGAACCCTCATGGAGAGAATTTTCCCCATTTCCGGATTTGGAAAAAGCCACGCTGACGATGTCTGGGAAAAAGGTCTGGGCTCTTCTTAAAGTTCGTCCTTCACTTCCTGCACCCGTTCCAGGAATGCATTTTTCGGAAGGGTAACGACTCACAATGGGCTCAACCAACGATGGAGGGTGGAAATGAGAGATGTTGAACCGTTTTGTCTGATTGTTAATAATTCAAGCGAAACTTTACCATCCATCCAT
The DNA here is from genome assembly GCF_029784155.1 of Uranotaenia lowii. Taxonomy (NCBI): domain Eukaryota; kingdom Metazoa; phylum Arthropoda; class Insecta; order Diptera; family Culicidae; genus Uranotaenia; species Uranotaenia lowii. Next base: position 286,168,490 of record NC_073692.1, on the reverse strand, counting down.
TCATTTGTTCTTCATTTTGCAAATTGCCATTGTGTTTCCGTTGAGCCGAAGTTGTAGCTACTCCTCCTAACCGAGAAAAAAACAATTGTCGGGTGGGAGTTTCTGCATTTTTGAATGCGTGATACAGTCAGGCCACATCGCGGAAGTCACGGCTCAAATTCTGAATGAAAACAACATCCAGGCGCATCCTCGTCATCTGCCGAAATTCGACAGCAACCTTCACGAAACCGACCTTGTGTTCATTGTTTTCCACCATCCGGCATCCAAAAAAACGGCTGAAGCTGCCTTTGAAGCAACTTGTCCTCAACGGAAAATGAGCCAGGGGGGATGAGAGTAGCACAAATTTGTCTGGCAAGCAAATTACGATTCAATTTTCAACTTCTTCCGATGTTCATTCAGAAATCTGTTGCCATTGAAGGACGCTTGAGTGCGACGCGAGCAATTTGTTCCGGGGTTCGGAAACAATGACAAATTCCCTGGTGGCAGCAAGTCTTTTGTTGTTGTTGTTTTTTTTTATTCGCTGCTGCCGCTGTTTTCACCCGCATGAGGTTTTATTAATTGAAACAACCAGCCTAAACTCCGTGCGAAAGATAATTGGCTTTTGCAAAATCAATTGAATTAGGTTTGGGTAATTCAATCATTGTGGTGTGCCAGAAAATAGCTGCGAGGCTCTTCAAAATGTTTATTATTTTTGACAGCCTTGAAGAGGGTTCGGTTGAAACAGTTTCGGAGTTTCGAGTTTCAATCTCAAGGTGGATAGGAAAATTTAAGATCCCTCCGAGAATTCACGGTACAGATTTAATTACTTTAAATTTACCCACAAGCAATTTGTCCATACATCATGTTTTATTGTAGCTTTTTGTACAGCTTACTTCATAACGAGTAAGTTACATTTACTCTTTAAGGGTAGAAGCATTGATGTTCTTTCACTAATTTTCATATAATTTCTATTTAAGTGCTAACCCACAAAAGAGGTTGCAAAAATTCACTGGCTATTTAGCAAATCTCCGTGCCTGAAACGCACTGACAAATGTACTCTACCTAAGATGACTACTGGGTATCGTGACCAGGTGTTTAAGGCTCAAATTTTGAATGCTTTGGAGAAAACCTAAATATCAAAACGAAATGCCATTCTTTTTATTTGCTGACTTCCAAATGACGATATCAATGCATAATTATAACAAATTTCGTCCTTGTTCGAGTTAAAAAGGTGCACCAATATTTGACTCGAAAAAACTATCTGCCGCCATGTTTGCCGCGATATCATAGCATAGCATAGCATAGCATAGCATAGCATAGGGTGACTAATCTTGCGTTTACATATAAGGCTATCAAAAAGTATATTTTGAAAAGCAAAATTTTCGATAAGTTTTGCATTAGTAAATAATTTATTGCCAAAGCATGGTTTGTTTACAAACATACGATGAACATGTAAATAAAACATTTTAATGTTTTAATTATTATATTTCGTATAAAGGAAATCGTTTATTTAAAAAATCAAATTAAATTTCTTTTTCAAGTTTAATTAGTATAAAATTCAGGAAAAGTATTCAGTTAAGCTTTCGCTTTTCCAAATCCGAATTGCCGGGCCTTACGCTTAACCCCTGCCATCAGATTTCGTACAGCCACCTTGTCCACCTTCTTAGCCGCAGACAGCCAGTTTGCCATGAACTGCTGTTCGTCCTTAGCTGTTTCTTTTGGTTCCGCTTGACAATAACCAAGTATTTCTCAATTGGGCAGAGCTCTGGCGTGTTGGGAGGATTCTTGTCCTTGGGAACCACCTGCACGTTGTTGGCAGCGTACCACTTCATGGCCTTTTTACCGTAATGGCAAGATGCCAAATCCGACCAAAACAGTACGGAACAACCGTGTTTCTTCAGGAAAGGCAGCAAACGTTTATTCAAACACTCTTTCACGTAAATTTCTTGGTTGGCAGTCCCGGAAGCTGTGAAAATGCTACTTTTCAAGCCACAGGTACAAGTGGCTTGCCAAACCAGATATTTCTTCGCGAACTTTGACAGATTCATGTGCTTGAAAATATCTGCTACCTTTCCCCTTCCTTTTGCCGTATAAAACTCCTGTCCCGGAAGCTGCTTGTAGTCGGCTTTGACGTAGGTTTCGTCGTTCATTACGTCAAACTTCGTCAGCATCGTCGTGTACAGCCTCCGAGTGAATTCCAAAATCAAAATAGGAGCAAAATTCTACACACACACATACCTTCAAAATGAGGGGTGTTCAGGTTTTTCAAATGCAAAATTGAAAGAAATTCGTCAAGTTGATATTGACCATATTTTGACCGTATCACCCTTCAATCATTGTTCTTTTCTCACCACCCTTTCCATATGGTGCGTTCTGTCCACATGTTTTGGCGTTCTACTCCGCGGTTTGTTTTCTGGCTGTTAAGTTTTTACAAAAATATAATCAAAAACGTGCTGAAACACGTGTGAGTATTCAGAGATGAGTAATTGGTATACGGTATGACATTTCTGGTCTAAGGTCGACAAAAGAAGTCGTCCATATTAACAGTTCAATGTTTTTACGAGATTTACATATTCAGATTTTTTTTTAAATTAGCATAAGGGGTTTCGCTAGATTTGAAACTGATTTCTGGTTTAAGATTTTGGGTAAAAGGTCTGCAAGAGGGATCGTTTATATCAATAATTTAATGTTTACGCCATAATTGTATTGTTTTGGATTGGAAAATCCTAGAATGAGCGTCCATATGATCTGTTCAATATTTTTTCAAAGTTTGCGAAATTATCCATACAAACTTAATCTTTTCTCCTATCTATGATTGGGACGATTTCGTCCTGTATTATTGTAACAGCTGAAATTACAGAACCATTTCAGAAAAATAGCTCATAGCGAAATCGATAGCTGATTTCAAATTTTCTATCTGACTACAGACAAAGGGGTCGTCCATATTAACTGTAACCTTTTAAAAAAACTGCTTTATTTAGCATTGAATCGAAACGATAGTTTAAACACAGGAAATGTTATGGTACGTGTAATTTATCCCTGATTTAAAGTTTGGATCAGACGACAGAAAAACAGATTGTTGTGATATCAAATAAAACGTAATACTATTTGTAATGGAAACTGATAATATAATCACATATATTTTCGTCGAGTCATGTTAAAAGTTCAGGTTACAATTATTATAGTGATTGATATATTGGATTATACATCCAACATATTGGCAACATATCTCATGATTTCATTTTGTTCAACTGGCAACTATTCCAGTGAACACTACAAATTCACCTTTTATCGATTTCAGAACAATAGAGTATTCGCTTCAGTCCTGCTGCACTGCTGCCAACTGTGAAAATACGAACAGAGTGAGCTCAAGTGTAAACAAAGTGAGCATATTTATGAGGTTTTTTAAACACTTATTTCATCAGTTAAAAAAGGTTTTTTTGGTCCGTTTCTTCTACAAGTTTGTTGTTTAATGTAAGTAGATTCAAATTTCGTTTAGTTTTTAAAAATTTATAAAACGATCTAGTGACAGATGATTAAAATAAAATGCATGTTTAATTCATTACGTTATGGAACTCTACAAAAAACATTATTTTATGATGAATTTTTGCTTCAACCCTCCCCGTTTTTTTTCACTAGAAGTTAATAGAGATATAACTAGTTGCAAAATGATTTTTGGTAGAATTTTAAAATTTGAAAATACCGAATTTTTTAACATAAAAAATCACTGATTTCATTGACCAAAATAAGCATAGCGGATCTCTAGCGGAACCGGTTGTGGAATGTGAATAAAGGTCAAACGACCTAGGGGTGTTTTAATTTATTTACTTAAAAAGTTTTGAATGCTTAGTCAGCCAAACATTGCAAATAAAGTGTGTTTAACCTCAAAGATGCATGCAGTTCGAGTAAGCGAGTAATGACTATATGCGAATGGAAGGCTACAGTTTGTGGTGTCTATTTACTAAGTTCATTCGGTTACAATTTGGTTATTTAAATAATGTAAAAATGATCTTTTTTCCGAACACTTAATAAGTTTAGAAAAAGTTAAAATAGTTATAAGGAATGAATGGAAAAAAAAGTTAAGCGATTAAACATACAATTATTTAAGAACGATACTTCATCACATGATTCACATCTGGTAATCAATTTAATAAAGCCTCACAATATGTTTGGCAAACAATTTAAAAAAAAATCAAATTATCGGTTTAATATTAAATTGCTTTTAAAATGAGATTCTTTTTTAATTTGACATCAAGTATGAATAACTAACATGTCTAAGATTTGTTGATATTATGGTTTTTAAATTATTTAATCATTTAGACATGAAAAGTACATTTTTTGAGTAAAGTATAGTTGAATATTAAAGTATTAATAAATTTTTCATAATGAATGCTGATTTTTGTATTAATTCACTTACCTTTGTGTATATTTTCAACTGAATCAATCCAAAAATAACAAAGAAAACCAAAAAAAAAATAGTCAACTTTCAAGCCAATTTACCATTCCTTTACGACCTAACACAACCAAAACTCGCTAAGATGTGATTATTCGAACATTTTTTAAGAATATATAGTTGGAAAAAATTGAAAAATGATAATTTTTCATTGATAAAATCACTATTTAAAAAAGCTTGTTTTTTAATACCATTTGAAAGCACTGACTTCAACCACATAATACTCACCCTGAGAATACATTGAGAAAAATAAAAAAAGCAAAAAAAAGAATCTTGAATAGTTTTCCGAACTTTCCCTTACATCAGTTTTTGTGAAAATTCGGCAAGTGTTTCAAAATTTCACTTTTAAAAGTGTTGTTTCCATGCATCATTTGTTTACATTTTCCTTCACTCTGTTCAGCTGTCAAAATCCAGTGCGCCCGAACCCCATTTCCGGAGACAGATTGTGGTAGGCTATCTTTTTGTTTTTGTTTTGAAAAATGTAAACACCAACTGGTCGCCATTCTGATCTTTGATGATAAGTACTGTTCAATGCTTTCTTTTAAAAACTTCATTTATTCAAAGCACCAACACACTTTTCATGTCTTAAGTTGTTATGAATTTACAATTAATTAAATAAAGAATTAATATTCTCCTACACAAAGTTACGCTTGCAAAACCACTACAATTGCATTGCCAATTTTATTTCGTAAGCTGTCTGGTCATTGAACATGCCTAATGTTGTTGTTATGTTTACCCAACCACGATATGCTGAGAAAATTTAAACATGAGAAATCAGCTGTTCGTCTGACAAGTGGGAAAATATTGTGACTCTCTGTTATTGTTTACGTTTTTCACGCGGTTCGTCAGTCCGAAAAAATCGCCGTATAGTTAGGTCGTCGGGAGTGAGTTTCAGCAAATATTAACTGTTCAATATTTTTGCAGTATTGCGTCGAAGACGAATCCAAATGACGAGAACCTGATAGTTCAGATTGTTGACTGGAAAATCATTAAACATTTTTTGAGGTGTTTAACTGATCAGATTGTTTGAACCTCAGATTTGTTAACTAGGGTAACTTCAACTATTAAATTTTAAAGAAAGTCTTTATTCCGTAACACTCACCACACAATAGTTCATTTTGGGTAATTTCAAGTTTTCAATCACATTTCGCCATCAAAAACATCCCATCAATCTTTGATAGTGTTTCATTTCATCCTACCACTCAACCGGTGACAAATGGTGCTTATTGTAAACAACAAAATTTCCCTTCCGCTTAGTATTTGCTCTGCTTAGCACCCAGTAGTGGAAATATTACATTATAAAAGTGGTTTTCCTCAACAACATCTCCGTCTGTCGTAAATTTGTCCCACATCATAAATCTTAACCAGCTCTTAACCCCCCAGACAACACTAGGATACACACCCAAACAATCGTGTATAGTTTTCCGAGAGGCTTCCCAGGCCCCAAGAACCATCAGGCAGGAAATAAACATAGATTTATCATCTTTCGGTGCCACTGCGCGCTGTCTGGTGCAATCGTAGCTCATGTGTTCGCTTGTTGTAGCATACTTTTAGCATTTCTCGCGACCTAGTTGGGGAACTCGAAAGATATAAGACAGTGGCAGTGCTCTGTTTCTTGTTCCTGCACTCCAACAACTACCGACTGTCCTCCCGATCCCTGCTCCAAAGACGCTTTTATTTTCCGACCGAAACGCACCCTCTTTCTTTCAGTGTGGGGTAGGAGCTTGTACCCTTTAAACTTTGGATTCCGTCCTTCTTTTTGGCCCACGATGCGATTGCATAGCTCAACCGAAGCATTCTGCAGCACAAACCACTTAACCCACTATATTTGCATACATTAACGAGAGTGAAGTTCTTTATAGCCAGTGTTAGGGTGTGTGTTATTTTTTGCTAAACATACCGGAGCATGCGATCAAATGAAAAATCTCATGTTGGATTTTGAAACTTGACATTGGAATAAAATTCGATTTAAACATTGAATCTAGATATAAAATGTTTTAAATTCCTTTTTTAGTTGAATTTAAGAAGGCAATAACATTATAACGTCACCAATTTTCATTACACTGTACCCGACATCTATTATACAATGGATTTCACCTCTGCCACTTCTGGCAAACGCCAGTACATATCCGACAAAGTTTGCGCTCTTGCCCTTTGTCTTTCAGAAACACTTGCATTCTAAGTACCTACCCTTCCTGTACGACACATAAGAATTCGAGTTATTTTTTTCATGGTTGTAGAAAAACATTTAGAAAATCTCCAAAATCAAGTCGAAGAAAACACATCTCCAACGGATTTGGTGCAACAATTTTGGCTACCGAAACCCTCCAGATTCCGTAAAGGAAAAACCGCGACATAAACGCGACACCCGAAACATGTGTTCTCCTGACTCCGGAAGAAAAGTTGACAATCCCTTGGCAGGATGGAAGCTTATCATCCCAACCGGGGAGCCGAGAGGTCCAAGTTATTACGCTGCTGCCACTCTTCTGGCGATAGAGGATATGCGCTGCCCGGAACAGTGATATGCATTCCATTGCAGCGGTTCCAGGCTACTAACATACATACCAACGTGTGAGTGAGGGTGCAACTGATGAATATAAAGTGCATTTGTTCTGGGATTCTGAGGAATCTGTTCCGGGGATTGGATCCCCCAGAAAGTCCGGCTTACATAACTGCATCCACACACTGATCCCTCTTCTGGAAAGGTTGTCTTATTACACCCACTAAGCTGTCAGTTTTCCAGTTTGTGGAATTGGTCTTTTCAGAGATTTTTTTGGGTTTTGAGTTTTCACAACAACTGAGCTAAGTAAAATTTAAATTTTATTCACAGGCAATGATTAACTTATAGCGTTTTCGGTTATTTTCGCGATGACAGTGTCAATCTTCATAAACAATCCGTCTCCAGGGACGATGCATATCACATTGGCGTTCTTTGCAAAATTTTACTAGTTTTTTTTTTTTAAAGAACACACACATATATGATCTCAGTGAAACTTCATGTTCCTTTGATGAGATCTAAATTCTACTTAGGACTAAAGCGTACATCTTTCAAGGATATAATGGCTAGCATCTTACTTATATATACTAACACCACTACCCCACAGAAAGTGTACTTTGTAAGCCGTGACCGAGACTCGATCTCATGACCTCTGGCTTAGAAGAATTGAACGCTATCCTCTAGGCCACGGTCGGCGGCCAGTTCACTATGAATATTTCATAGTTGCTAGTGCTGGTAACATTAATTTCAATAATCCTTGGGCTATTTGATTTTGCGTTTTTCGCGAATCTTTAATAGTTCATGGTAGAAGTTTTATAGTAACTAGTGCTGGTGGTAACTATTACTAGTAGCTTGAAAATTCCAACATTTATTTCAACAATCCTTGCGTAAAGCTCTTTCATTTGGTGTTTTTCTTGAAACTTTACTAGTTCGTGGTCAAAATTTTAAAGTTAGATACTAGTGCTGGAAGCTTAGGTATAAGTTACTAGAATCTTCCAACATCCTTGCGTAACGCTTTCGTTTGAATTTTTTACGAACATTTTGAAAATTTACTAGGTTATGGTTAATATTTCATAGTTACTGTGGGATATGAGAAAAGGAATTATGTCAAATGTAAAGTCAAACAATGCAACTGGCATCACTATTTGCCAGCATTGTAAGATGTGTCACGATTGATATTTTTCTCGCACTAACCCGCTTAATAAATATTCTACTAGGGCTACTAGAATTCTAGTAGCAGTTCTAGTAGAATTCTAGTAGAATTTCTGCTGGCAGCCAAGTAGAATATGGCCCACCCGTTTCTACTTGGAATGAATTTCCCGATCCAGAATGACAGTTTGAATGAACGACGACCATGTGTGCATATGTGAGTGAACGACTATCGCGTGTACATGTGTGAGTGAGAGCTAAACCTGTACTTCTACCAATGGATTTAATGGATCCAACCAATTCAATGCTACTTAATAAAAAAAAATTTTTTTTGTCCAACATGTTTATTTGTTCAACACTTTTTAAAGTTCTACACAAAAAGCACAAATTAAAAAAAAAAAAACAAACACATAACTTTCTTTTTTAATTTCATCTTGTATCGGGAGCTTCAGTTAGGATTTTCCACCGCCGGCGAGTTGTTGATCAGCAAATCGGATATTAACCACTTGTTGGCTCCACACAGGGACAGTTCCCGGAACCACTTACTTCGAATTATCTCCATTTGCCACAGAATAGAAACCGACATGGTGTTGCAGCTGGAGTAGAAATTATCGTACAACGTCCTTTGCATCCAGGGGCTCTTGCCCGTCGACATTTTTGAAAGTGTCGATTTCCGGGAAACCACTTGGAAAACCGAGCTTGAAATTTTTATACTCCGATGCCGATGCTTAATTCGATGCAGTAGTGCACTATTCTGAAAAAGGTTATTTTCATAAATAACAGATGAAATTAAATAATCGAAAAATTTTCAGCTTACCTGGTTTGGTCGTCATTCCTTGAAATTTCGGCTTAGAAGCAACTAGGCACATAGAAGGCCTCAAAATAGATATTTAGGTGACCATCAAATCGAGTATCTGAAATATTTAATAACCTAAATTAGATCATCTTACATAAATCGTCATAAATCATCACTTACCTAGAAAAGTTTGCTCCTTGAGCTGATGTGTGACATGCTTCTTTCGCCATTTTGTAAAGTTGATGATTCGTTTTTTCTCAGATCCAGTGTTGCCAGTCTAAAATGTGTTTACAGAATCAAATATTTTTTAAAATAAAGTTATAAAAAAAAATTTCCAAAAAAAATGGAGTAGAAAGAATTTTCTGAAATACATAATTTAAATTTTAAACTGAAAATTTCAATCAAAAATCAAAAATTGTATTTGAAAGCAAAGCGAAAATACCTCTATAGAGTTATTTTCAGCCACAGTTATGCAAATAATATTAAAAATTGTGAAATTCACAAAAATATTAAAATTTTAGTTGTTGTTGATAAAGATAACATTATTTTGTTTCTTTCAAAAAATTGATTTTTTTCAAACACTACAGAATTGTTTATAGAAAGGTGATAATTTATATTATTATTTCCATAGTATTCCGATAATTTATACAAAGTTAAAATGCAAAAGTTAAGTCAATATCATAAGGAACTTAACGTTTTTAAAATAAAAAAAAAATAAAATTTATCATAGAATCATTGAAATGCACTTTTTCAAATGAGTGCAATCATTACATTTTGATAATTATAAATTTCTTTGACCTTTTCTTCCTTACCTCCACAGTTTACTTCATATGAAGAGCCTAATATTCTGTAATTTAAGTGAATTGAAGATATTTCTAGTAATACAAATTTAAATCCGAGTTGAAACTTCGCAATTTTCAAAAAATGAAATTTACTGGAGTCATTGCATCGACCATGCTTGTTTTTTAGCCTGGCAATATGGCCGACAGGCAGCCATCCTTAAATCACTCACACTTGCAGGAAAAAAACATGAACAATCAGAAGGATGGTTCATTTTATACGCATAGCATACGCATGAACAAAATTATGTGCAGATGTATGTGTGACAGATTTCAATTCAAGAGATAAAAACTCACAAATACTAAGAATTCCGACTGTTGAACTGTCAGTTAACTGTCAAATATTCACGCTTAAGAAAAGTCAGGTAGAATAATAATTGACTGGGAATCCTCTTCTTCTTTCCAGCGGGGCTGGCAGTGTTGCCACATCGAAATCTGCACCGCTCATTGAAACAATATTTTTCATATGTACCAACTCTAAAATCTGTACCGAAGAGAACAAAGTTTTGCATTCAATGTGTTGATATGTGAAGATTTTGTTTACTTTTTTTAATCCTAAAAAATATAGATACTTAATTGCACATAGTACAGTTTTTTGTTTAACACTTTTTGTGAAACTCATGTAATCATTTTTATTTTCTCTCTTAAAAAACTGACGTTTAAAAATATTTTTCTAAACAAACTCTTCCTAATGTTCATGATGTTTATACATAGATTTATTAAAACGATTTTTGACCGTCATATTTATTACGACATTTCTCGATCCGCCGTTCAATCTTATATAACTTTTCGTTTGAAGGATAGCGTCCAATGTGTCAACACTCAGGCGATTACGAACTTTGGTTTTATTGACATTTACTTGCAAGAAAATCTGCTCAACCACTGCTGACGAGTGGGGCATTATAATCAGATATTTAACTATTTATACCAAATTTGGAAATCTAATTGTTCCATCTTGTACTTCCCAGTAAGGAACTCCTATCGTCAGAATAATAAAGGCTAACTTTTGACTTATTTTCTACAAACTGGATGAAAACAAACGTAGAAACTTTTTTAAATTTTTTTGAAGTAAAAAATCTGTACAAATCTGTACCAAATTTTGAAAACCTGTCATCTGTACGTACAGATTATGTACCAAAAATGAGCTCAAAAATCTGTACCTGTCTAGATAAATCTGTACATGTGGCAACCATGATCATCAGGTCCCGTTACGTAAGCCAGTCGGTTCGTTCGTCTCGTCAGTCGTGCGCCAGAACTGTCGCAAGCTTCTGCCAAGCTGCGAACGACAGGAGATACCTTGATCGGCCAAGCGGGAATTCAGATCGTCGGTTCTCCTGTAGACTCCGCAACGAGCCCCACAGTTACTAGCAACGATGCCACATTTTGATCGGTATTATCAGCACTGACCATACTGACTGGACACTCGATTTCGTTTTCTGGATAATTTTTCCAGAAAAAAAAAACAAAAAAAAAATCATTTTTCCAACAGTACGCAATGTCGATTCCAGAGTGCGCATCGATCGATTTGAAGAAATGCTATCCCAGTTAGGAAATGCCACCCAACTTTAAAAATAAAACACGCAATTTCTACGATAAAATCGGGCTAAACAGGACCATTTTTCCTACAGGGCATTTTTTGTCAAATTTTTCAGGTTCGCCACTTGCCGTCGGTATTGCGAACCTGCAAAAGCAGACAACAAAAAATTAGACAGAAAATGGTTGAATTTTTGTTCTAAGAGTCAAGTCAGTGTGGTCAGTGTTATCAGTGTATCTCTTTCTGTTATATTGAGACTTTTATGGGTAAGAATAAGATACACTGATAATACCGATCAAAATGTGGCATCGCTGGTTACTAGTGCTGGCCAAGGCGTGTAAAGCTTCAGGTGTGTTCTTATACCAATGCACGGAATCGTCCATCTTATGACAGGCAATCGTAATCGTAGGCATGGTAGACGAACAATTCGCTGTCAAAAAACGATCCGTCTCCACCCCCCACCAATGAGAAACTTTTGGTACCCCTTGCCTACTTTTCCTCAATATGCACCCACTCTACGTACCCACCCTGGTGCTGACTGCTGGCTACTTTTTCTAATAGTAAACGTAAAGCCAATTGCGCGCTACCATTTGTTTTAACTATCCTGCTGATAAAATTATTCACACAAATTTCTTAATCGATCCACGGCAGTTTCTTGTAGTTTCTTTCTTCAAGGCCTACACTCGAGATCGTGCACGCTGAGTGCAGGGTTGCCAACATTTTTTTTTCAAATATCAGGGAACTGATGAATAAAAGTCAGACTAAATCAGGCTCCGTTAAAGTAACGGAAGTTCCGCTTTAAGTGAGGACCTTTTTTTTTGGTCATCGCTCCACATTTCCACTTATACGTGTTTAGAGCCTTACTGAATCTAAGCAATCGAAAAATTACCTTTAATTCCCTTTTTTTTTTAAATAAAAATTAAAGGAAACCTTCCGATTACTTTGATTCAGCCACATTTCCACATTTTCACTTCAGCAATGGTAGCTTTTCCAGTTTCTTACTAGCCATTTTTCATCACATTCGCAAAAATCAGGTATATTTTAAAAATCAGGGAAATTCAATGGTTATCAGGTTGTCAGCCTGAGCCTCGAAAGATTAGGCAAATCCTGAAAAATACGGCACATTGGCACCTCTGGCTGCGTGCTGTTCTGTGAGCCAAAAGAGAGGCTTCGCACGCCACTCGGTTTGGACGCGCTGTGCTGTGAACTAGTCGTTCGTGCGCGTGCCTGACTCACTCAGCCGCTCTCGCAGATTTCGGATAGCGCATCTCGTCGACGAGAACGAGTGGAAAAGATTGAGTGAGCGTGTTTTTGTTTTGATCGAGAGTTTGTCAAAGGCCAGAAAGCAAACAGTGAAAATATTCGCTCGAAAGAAATGGTCTACGTGTGCTGCGCGTGTCTAAATGAGTGTATCCTGGGCTCAGGTGGAGCTCAAGGGTTAATTGTCATAAATAGTGTTTCTGCAACGGCCAATCACCAAGAAACACACAATGTGCTTGGTCGATTATGCGTGTGTCACGCTGGCATTTTGTCGTTTGGCCGTTGGTTATTTTTTTCTTTGTCTTGTGATGGGAAAAGGAGAAACGATGAAAGGTTTTATTCCTTCGCAGTTTTTCTACAGCCGGCTTACATACACAGCGCACAGCGCTTGGTCAATTCATTCGAGTATATTCTCGCTGGCTGCCTGGCAATTGGCCGGTGATTGTTTCCATCCTTCTTTGTCTTGTGATGGGAAATGGTATTTGGTGCATTTGGTTTCTCTCAAACATATGTAATGCGGTTGCGCTGGAAAGGCAATGCCAGCGACCACGAAGCTTGATAATACCAATTTAGCATAGCATCTTGTGCCATTTTTCAACGCTTCAAGCATGTCATGATTGGAGTAGAGGCTGATCTGTTGATGTACAAATCTGTTGAATTCATCGGATAGTGGAGAAAAAAATCACCAAACAATTTTCTGTAAGAGAAACTATCTTTATTTACCTCTGACTAAGAAATTTAAGTATAAATACAACTTTTTTTTAAAAGTAGTTCGAACTGTTTATTTAGTGTAAGAAATAAATGGGCTCGTATGCAGTAGAAGTTTTCTTCGACATTCTTACATAACGCTCAGCTATACGACTGCATCTAGCGGTGGCTTCTTTGAAACGTGAACGACACCCACCGAATTATCATTCGATTTCGCTTGACGACATTCCAGCCTGCTCGACAAATGTCTTTAATAGGCTCGACGCCTTTTCAGCAGATCATTTGGTTGCATCCAGGATTGACGAGCTTTTATAATGGCTTCCGGTTTGTTGAGCATCTTCTGTTCACCTGCAGTCCGACGATTCCGATAGTTCTTGGTTTGAAGGCCTCTCTTTAAAATTGATTAACTGGTTAATCGCCGCGATGAATTGTTAGTTGTTTTCATCGACTTTTTTCGGCAAGAATTATAAAAATTCCATTACGTTCTTTCCGTAATCTGAAGAGAAATAACGAAAGTTAGCTATATCAAAGATATTTAAGCACGGGCCTCCCAAGGGTGATCCGGAATATCGTACGAAGCTTCACTATTAGTACATTTGTAAGGATATACACGTTATAACATTTCCCACCGGCTACCTATGACGTACAACATTTCCCACCGGCTACCTGTGAAACAGAATGGAATAGCGCCACGCGCCAGACAGGTGAACGATGGTATGGTATCAGGTGACACACGCGCAACCGCGCAGGGGACAACCTGGACGACGTGGACGACTCGAACGGTGACCGACGCGATGATGGTTATTGCTGACTCGTTAATTATAGTTTAATAAAACAATCAGGGAATCAGCTTTGCTCTTCAGTCTTAGTTTAGGATCAAGTGAATAAAGTTAAAAAGTGAAAAGTGTAACAAAAGTAATAATAAAGTTTTTTTTTATTATGCTCGGCACGACAAGAGCATAACTGGCGCAGTCTGGACTAAGTTGGAAAGTAGTGACTAGTGAAGTGAAGAAAAGTGGAAAAAATCCTAAATCATCATCAACCAGCCACGAAGAGCAGCTCATCCGAATTCAGGGAGAATTACTAGAGGCCCGGGAAACCGTTGACAGGAGGACACTGTTCAGTTTGCGACCCCTAGGGAGGAGAAGCAGCCAACTGGTAACCTACATCCATCACTTAACGAGGCTAAGACTCCGGGAGATGAAGGTCACGATTATCCCGTTAATGTAAGTAAATTTTTCTTTACAAATTACAAGAAGTGACTTAAAACGATCTTAAGATCGAGTGAAAAAAATATTGTGGTTTATCATTCTTCATTTCTCGCCATAGAATTTTTCTTTCATGAAAAGAATAGAAAGATTCGATCAAAATAGAGAAATGGCGGAAGAAATGTCGAGGGAAGAGCTAATCGCTCATTTAAAAAACTTGACAGATAACCAGAATAGTTTGATACAAACAATTAATGAAATGAAAACAAGGGCAGATGACCTATTCATTCATTTTCGGACACCGGATCCGATAAAAAACCTCGCCGAATTTCAAAGGCAACAAGAAAGAAGCACAAGCTTGGGTGGAAGACGTGGAGAATACTCTCGAGTTATTTTCGGGGTATTTACATAGCCCACTTTACCCGCAACTTATAAGGGCTGTAAAAGCCAAAATTATCGACGAAGCTAAGGAAATACTTATTGCTTCTGGAAACCCCAACACATGGGAGGAAATTAAGGAGGCAATCCTCAATTCATACGGAGATCGTAGAGATCTCACTTCACACATTCAATCCTTATTCTACATACAACAAGGAAAAAGGACTATCACTGAGTTTTATAACAAAATAAAGTCAATTGACACCTCAGTAAAGGCAACAGCATCCACAATGGATGAGTATAAAAATGCTACAAAAGCGATCAATTCGTTGATCAGTTTAATAACCGTCACAAGATTCGTGGATGGATTAAATGAAAATGTATCGATGCACGTAAGGAGTTGCAATCCAAAAACTTTGGAAGATGCATACAATACAACTCTGCAATTTTCAAATGCAGCGTACCGAACGAAATTAAACGAAAACAAATTATCTATTCATCAAAAACCACAACCGGGGAATAGCAAGCAATTTATTTACCAAAAACCACAACCGGGGAATAGCAAACAAATCCTCAAGCCGCCTTCAGGAAATTATAGGCAAGGTTCAGGGAAATTTAAAAACATTAAAAACCCGACAATGGACGATGACGTATCAATGAGAACAGCAAAGTCAAGAATAGATATCAACATACATGAAAATAAAAGTAACTCAGAAATCATAAACGAAGATAATATAACTTCAGAACCGGACGACTCAGTAATCGAATCAGACGACGATGATTATTTCGCCGAGGGTGAAATAAATTTTCAGGTGGAAGAGACCGAAAACCAAAAAGACTGACGACAAATGACTTCATACCCTACATAACAATTCAAACATCCAAAGGTGAGATAAAACTCTTGATCGATACTGGATCAAATAAAAACTATATCTCACCAGATCATGTAAACATAGAAAATTGTAAAACCGAAAAAGGAATTAGAGTTGGAAATATTAATGGAAAACACAGCATAAATAAATCGGCATCTTTCGACCCGTTTCTAATAAACAAGAAAATAAAATTTTACGTGTTTAAATTTCACAAGTTTTTCGACGGCTTGATTGGCTACGAAACACTTAGAGATTTAAATGCTCGAATTGATATTCGTAGCAACACTCTAAAAATTGGAAGAAAAACAATTAAAATGTTGAAAAAATTTCCGGAAAACAGCACCATTAACATTAATGAACAAGAATTTCAGTTCATTGCAATTAAAACGAAGAATGATGGAGACTTTTTAATTGCTGACGAAAAAAATTATGGTTCTTTCATTATTTTACCAGGTCTGTACAATAGCGCCAATAAAACGGCTATAGTTGCTATCCAAAATAGCACAAAAAGACCCCAAGAAATAAATTTAACCGAGGCTTTGGTGAACGAAGATCAATTCGAATTAAAAGAATTGCCAAAGCAAATTAACCCTAAAAATTATTCTTTTGGTGATGAACACATGAACGAAGAGGAAAAAAGGGCTTTGAAAAAAGTGGTAAATCAATACCGCGATGTGTTATACATCGAATCGGATAAACTGACGTTTACTCATAAAATTAAACACAGAATCCGTACGGTAGACAGTATCCCTGTACACACCAAATCATACAAGTATCCATACGTGTATGAAGAGGAAGTACAGAAGCAAATTAAAAAAATGTTGGAAGATGGGATCATAAAAGAATCCATCTCTCCCTATACTTCACCTGTATGGGTGGTCCCTAAAAAGGCCGACTCATCTGGTTCAAAAAAATTTCGTTTAGTTATCGACTATCGAAAACTTAACGAAAAAACCACAAATGATAAATACCCCATACCCGAGATATCAGATATTCTCGATAAACTGGGAAGGTCGAAATATTTTTCTACAATCGACCTAGTTTCTGGCTTTCATCAAATTCAATTGAATGAAACAGACCAGGAAAAAACAGCTTTTTCTGTGAACGGTGGCAAATACGAATTTACACGTATGCCATTTGGGCTTAAAAACGCACCAGCAACGTTCCAGAGGGTTATGGATTGCATTTTGAGAGATTTAATCGGAAAATGTTGTTTCGTCTACATGGACGATATCATAATATATTCCAGCTCTCTGCAAAACCATTCCATAGACTTAGCACTTGTTATGAAAAAACTTAAGGATGCCAGGTTGAAAATCCAACTGGACAAATGTGAGTTCTTCAGAAAAGAAACTCAATTCTTAGGTCATACAGTGTCTGAGGATGGAGTCCGACCCAACAGTGACAAAATTGAAGTAATAAAAAATTGGCCGATCCCTAATAACGAAAAAGGAATTCGTCAATTTCTTGGAACATTAGGTTACTACAGAAGATTTATAAAGGATTTTGCTAAAGTTGTTAAACCATTAACCGCATTACTCAGGAAAGACGCTAATTTCACGATAACTCCAGAAATCGAAAAGTGTTTCAAAAAATGTAAGCAACTGCTGATAACAGACCCTGTGTTAATCTATCCAGATTTCACAAAAGAAATCATTTTGACGACAGACGCGAGCGATTACGCTATAGGAGCAGTTCTCTCACAAGGACCTTTAGGAAAAGATAGACCAATCGCCTACGCATCGCGGACATTAAGCCAAACGGAAGAAAAATACTCGACTACTGAAAAAGAGTTTTTGGCAGTCGTATGGGCAGTCAAGCATTTTCGACCATATCTGTATGGAAGAAGATTCAAACTTATTACAGATCACCAACCATTAACCTTCTCGATGACTAATGCCAACCAAAGAATTATACGAGGAAAATTAGCACTTGAAGAATTTGATTACGAGCCTATTTACAAACCTGGAAAACAAAATACTGTAGCCGATGCACTTTCTAGATTAAAGATAGACGAAATCAATTCCAACTCTCAAATTCCTATAGAAGCTCAACTATCGGATACAGACAGTGACAGCGACCAAATGACTATCCACTCAGCGGATACCAGCGACGATTACTACATCTGGGCTACGGAAAAACCTATAAACGTTTTCAGAACCCAGCTTATTCTAAGAATAGGTGAAATCCCAATGATAGTTCACGAAGAAATCTTTCCAAAATACCACAGATTCACGATAGTTCAAAAACAATTCAGTGAAATCGATATAGTGAATATTTTTAAGACAAAATTAAATCCTAGGGGTATGAACTGCTTGCACTGTCCCATTTCAATAATGCAATTGATTCAGGAAACATATAAAAAACATTTTTCTAGTAATAAAACTTTTAAGATTTTTCATTCACAGGTTCTACTAAGGGACATAAAGACGTCGCAAGAACAGGACGAAATCGTGCGGAAGGTTCACCAACACGCGCACAGGGGCGCAAAAGAAAATATATTACAAATTCTTTCGGACTATTTTTTCCCAGAAATTGAAAAAAAGATCAAAATTTTTATTGATAGCTGTCTTGTTTGCAAAAAATGCAAATACGACAGAAAGCCACCCAAATTAATTCAAAAATTCAATGAAACATACAAACCCTTTCAAAAAGTCCATATGGACATATTTTTCTTGAAACAAAGAAAAATGTTAACGGTAGTGGACGCATTTTCAAAATTCGCAAACGTGATCCCTCTTGAGACGAGAACTATCATTGACATCAAAAGAGCAATCACGGAGCACATTAGAATCTTTGGAAGACCAGAAATAATAGTTTGCGACCAGGAACCTAGTTTCACATCAATCGACCTCATTGGATTCTTACAAAATTTAAACATAGAAATTCACCACGCGAGTTCTAGTAACTCAAACGGAATAGTAGAGCGCTTCCACTCCACTTTAATCGAACTTTACAGAACTTTACATCAGAGATACAACGATTTAGAATTTTCCGATTAAATCAACATTTTAGTGGACACTTATAACAACACATTTCATTCCGCTACAGGTTTCAAACCTAGAGATATAGTTTTCAATAGCCAAAACCAAACAAACACTGATGACATCCTCCAAAACTTCAATAAAATGCAATCTGCAATCAAAGTTACTATGGAAAGACGTAGAAAACAAGTAGAAGAGAAAAACAAAACAAAAGACAAACCCCAAGAATTAGAAGTAGGAAAAAACGTTTTTGTCAAAGTTAACCAACGAATCACGAAAGACAAGGAACCATATAAAATCTCAAAAGTTAAAGAAAACAACGACTTAACTTTCAGGGACTCCTATAATGTCAAGATTCACAAAAATCGACTAAAAACATAACCTTTTTCTGACCATTTTGTTTCAGACTGATTGCGCTGACGGCAGCAACCACATACCATGACATAACGACAAGAAATGGACTTTTGACTATAAAACTAGATACAGTAAAAACGAGAATAGGCTACGAAAGATTGATACACAGAATCAGTTTAGACGAGATTAGACAAAACATCGACTATATAGAAAAGTTAGTTAACGCACTTAACATAACAGATCACTTAGAACAAACTTTACGATTCAAAATTAAAAAAGCAAACGAAAAATTAAATGGATTCTACCCAAAAAGATTTAGGAGAGGACTAATCAACGCACTAGGCAAAGCTGTTAAATTCATTGCTGGAAACCCAGATGAAGAAGACTTAATGCTCATCAATAAAAATTTAGAAATTTTAGAAAATAACAGCAACACAATAATTGATAATCAAGCAAAGCAAATTAAAATCAATAGTTTATTTCAAACAACTCTGAATAAAGTCACAAAAACCCTCAAATTAATCAAAGATCAAATCTTCTCTAACGACACACATTTTCGAAAAGATCTAGAAGTTATAAATCTTATATTCAACTTAGAGATATTAATCAAAACACTAGAAGAACTAGAGGAACAAATTGCCTTTTCTAAATCCAACTTTTTAAACAAAAATATTCTTAGTTCTCAGGAGAAAGAATATATTTATAAATTTTTGGTTAATCAACAAATAGACATCAAATTCGAAGAAGAAATTTATAAATTTGTAAAAGCAATAGCTTCTCTGCAAAACAACCATGTTATAATAATTGTTAAAATCCCAAAAGTAGAGCAGAAGGAATATACGCTGATACAACTGGAACCGGTCAACATTAACGGCAGCCAAATCAACACGGACATCCGATACCTAACCATACACCAACAAACGTTTTTCGAGCAAAAGGAAAAATGTTATATTTGCGACAACACATATCCTGTGAAAGATGAATGCATTTCAAGAATACTGACGAATCAACAAGCAAAATGCCCCATGTCCAAACAGCCGGATCAACCGATCATTAAAGAAATAAATGCAGGAACGATATTGGTCAACAGTCACAAAGCAATCAGCATACTGGACTCATGTGGAGATTCTCGGATCATCTCAACACCTATCATTATCGAGACAGGTAACTGCACAGTTACAGTGCAGAATTTTACATTCAAAAACACCTTTCAAACAAAACAAAAACACGAATATCTCACTCCAATATTCGGAAAAGAGATCGAAATAACCAAACAAAATTTCAATCTCGAAGAAGTACATCAAATGCACATTGACAATCTAAAAGAAATACAGAATCTCAAGCTACGCATGACCAACTCACAAAGCATCGGAGGAATAGCCATTGCCTCCATCATCTTGTTACTACTAATCATATCTTGCATCCGCAGATACAAAGCCAAATCGACTGAGCATCAACCTGCACACGAAGAAGGAAGGATTACCTTACAATCTTTCAGCTTGAAACCAAAGCTTCCAGGAGAAGTACCTATTGAGACAAAACCCAAGGACCAGGGAGCAACCCTAAATTCTACATCGAAAGCATTCTTCTCAGCATCAGGATTTACATCGCTTACGAAGCATCAGAAGTCAAACGAGGACGCTTGACACTTGAGGGGGGTGGCGTTATAACATTTCCCACCGGCTACCTATGACGTACAACATTTCCCACCGGCTACCTGTGAAACAGAATGGAATAGCGCCACGCGCCAGACAGGTGAACGATGGTATGGTATCAGGTGACACACGCGCAACCGCGCAGGGGACAACCTGGACGACGTGGACGACTCGAACGGTGACCGACGCGATGATGGTTATTGCTGACTCGTTAATTATAGTTTAATAAAACAATCAGGGAATCAGCTTTGCTCTTCAGTCTTAGTTTAGGATCAAGTGAATAAAGTTAAAAAGTGAAAAGTGTAACAAAAGTAATAATAAAGTTTTTTTTTATTATGCTCGGCACGACAAGAGCATAACTTACATATGAAGGTAAGACTCTTCCGCTTATGATGACTTGAGTTAAGCTACCGTAGTTTATTAAATTTGTTCTATTTTATATTTGTATAATATAATTATTTTGTATTTGTATAATAATAATTTTCAGTTTAACAACACTCAAGAAAAATAAAATAAAAAAGTTTCTATGGCAACGTTTTATATTCTAGCATCACTAGTCAAAACAAAGTCAGTTATTGATCTATTCTTGAACTCTAGACGTGTTTGAGTGGATTTCTAAATTGAGATTCTTTAGTATCCTAATCATATTGATAGGATATTCACAAGGGACACAGATTTTCAAGGCTGCTGGTGAAAAGACAGATTAGATCTAGCGCAGATTTTCAAGGCTGCTTCTACGATTGTTTGTTTATGACTCGGCCACCGGTAATAAGACATATTGGCTAAGGGAGCGCAGATCTTTAAGGTTGCAGCCTCGAAAAAATGTTTCTGATTCAGCCACCGGTAAAAAGACGGATTGGCTCAAGGAGCGCAGATTTTCAAGGCTACTGCTACGATTGTTTTTTTTCATAATTCGGCCACCGGTGAACGATGACAGAGCCGCTGGAAAAGCACAGATTGGAATGACTGTCGTTAAGAATGTTTTTTTTTTGTATTGTTCCGACGCTAGTAAACAAAGACAGAACGGCAGGAAATACACAAATTGGAATGGCTGTTGCTAAGAATATTTTTTGTATCGTTCCGGCTCTGGTAAACAAAGGCAGAACGGCAGAAAATGCACAGGCTTTACGAAAATATTGCAAGTGGAACTGTTGCCTATTTAGCCCACTCAGTTTCAGAAATTGGCAATTTTGACTACTTTTATTATGAAATTATTTTTTCAAAAACTGTAATACATTTTAACAGAAAAAATGCTCTAACGTATACGTATATATAGGAAACAGATGTCCGCTCATGTGCATATAGTTTTCAGACTCCTATCTGTTGGAATATGGAAGAAAATTAGTATTCTCCACAGTATACGGATTAAGCCCACATCTCCCCTATTGTTCTAAGCATTGATTCCGAGATTATACTGGCCTTAAAATATCAACATTTTGCACTAGCTGTTAACCAGCATAACTGCTTTCTAGCTCCTGGTACATCTCGGTGTTTAAAAAAGTAAGAATAAAAAGCGAGAGAAAATGCGATAGAAAAGAAAATGCATTGTAAAATACATACCAGCACCCCATCGATTTTCTATTTGTTATATTTGGCAATAAAAAACACATTTAGATACAAAAATGTAACCAATTTATAGAGAAACACATGCTACGACGCATCTGTTCCTACTTCATAGTTAATGAAAACAAGGTTTTGGAAGCCTTTTATTAATTGTAATGCCTCACGATGCAATGCCAAATATCATTTTAGCTTTATATAGTTTATGTAAATGATTAGATCTAACTCAAAATGTTCAAGAACGAAATAGTAAATGTGAGTAAATCCACATACTTAAAACACATGCTTATGGTTTGTGTCAAGAGGCAGCCGCCAAGTGGCAAAATTTCAAAGAATTTTAAAACCCAACCAAAAGTTAGGCGGATAATGTGAATGTGGTTGGCGGGGAAAAATAATTACTCTTGGTGGTTGGTGTACTGGAAAAGCTCCAACTGGTATGGATGAGTTTTCCTCTCCAGCAGTAACGGCACCGTGATACGATGGCATGAAACGTCGAAGTAAATCCACCATGAAAGGGGCGGGAAATTTGAGCAATCCTTTGCCGAATGTGGGCTCACTCGGTGTTTATGGCTCTTCGCATTGGTAGGAATTTTCCCACACCACATGTAAGCAAGTTTTTCGGAAGCTCTGCGTTCTACAGCAGAACGACTAATCCCCGGCAGGAACTATTGGAAAGCGGAAATCAACTTTCGGTTTTACAACTAGCGGATATTGAGTTTCACGCTATCTTGATCCCGATTGCTAGCAAAACTTTGAAATGGATGAATGAGTGTAAGTAAGCTTAGCGCAACTTGTAATTCTACAGTCTGATTGAATTCAAATGGTTTATGGAGCAATAAAGCTTCAGTTTTTATGCTTCTTTCTTTTTGGAAGAAGTTTGGCACGATATTATGCAGCTTTTGATGGAGTTTATAAACTTTGAAAACAACTATTTGAAAATTTTACAATAATAAGGTTGAGTGAAAATGTTTTATTGTTAGGAAAAAAATATTTAGTGTATCGATCATGCAAACCTCTAAGTCGTTAAAACTGTACCACAAACTCGTAAGTCGATCAAAAAAGTGAAAAGCCGCACAAGTTTCATAATCTATCTCCATCCGTGAACTTGTTCCCCAGATTCCCAGATGGCAAACTTTTCAGTGTCCCGGAATCCATCTCTGCCAAGACATCTCAACTCAGTCATAATACACATTTCCACACATGATACAAACCCAGTGCCCAGTTCCTTCCAGCCACAAACCCATCTGTACTTTTCACATTAACACTTTTTACCGATGGCACCCTTCCTTTTGTGGTAAGTTTTGATAGAAAAACTTTTCCTCAACCGGGATCTTCCTCGAGCGAAACCCCTCCCTCACTGCTGTCTTCCAACTGCAAAAACTCGTTGTCCTTTGATTTCTTCCATCAGCAAGTTGGATAGTTTGTTGGACTTTGTTGCCAATGCTCTGGGGCGAATCCTTCCAGCGAAAAACCGCACCAGAGTCGCTCGTCAGCCACGAAAACAGATGTTTGCGGGTTGATTCCCGGAGATTTTATCCGATCCTGAAGCTAAAAAAAATCCGAAAAAAGCAAGACCCCCGAACAATCTTTCTCACTTTTCAGCAATCTTACCAAGAAAACTGGAAACTGTTCTTTGGTCCGAGAACCGGCGCTAGTGTCTTCAATCTTTGTTGATTGTGTTTAAAAAACCGATGCTTCCCATGAATACTTGCTTGCATCCGTTTGGAGCACAGGCGGAAAACTACTGGCTGGACTTCCGATTTCGGCAGCCAGGGCCAGTGAACTTTTGCCATTTGATCTAATTAGGTGAACTGTAGCAAAGAAATATAGATATCTTTTAGTATTCACGAGAATGAGAGCCTGAGGCGAGGATTTGTGCTAGATGCTCTGGAATCGCTAGATAAAGGTATACGTATATTTTTGCTAGAGCAAGGTTGCAACCTTAAAAAAACTTGAGGCTCATTTCTTAGCCAAATAACCAAGAAATTTATAATCACCAATTTCGGGAAGATGAATTATAGAAAGAAAGCTTATTCCACTTTGTTGTTCAGCTTTCTCAACTTTTCTTGGTGGAAAATTGTAGGGAAATCTTTGACATTTGATAGCAGAAAGACTGAGACAATGAACCTTAGTTAGCTAACCGACTCAGATGGTGCGCTGAGTAAGATATCGGACTGGTAAGCCAAGATGAAAATGTTGCAGGGAGTTCAATTCTCACTGTTTTTTTATAATTTGTACAAAAGGATGGAAATCCCATAAAACATTTTCTTGTTTCGCATGAACATAGTAGCCATGAATGATTTTGCTTCGAGGCTTAAAGGGTGATACGGTCAAAATTTGGTTAAGGGAAAACGCGTGGAAATCGGTGGAAACGATTGTGAAAAAATCAAATTAAATTTCTTTTTCAAGTTTAATTAGTATAAAATTCAGGAAAATATTCTGTTAGGCTTCCGCTTTTCCAAATCCATCCGCATTGTCGGGCCTTACGCTTAACCCCTGCCATCAGATTGTGTACAGCCACCTTGTCCACCTTCTTAGCCGCAGAAAGCCAGTTTGCCTTGAACTGCTGCTCGTCCTTAGCAGTTTTTTGGTCTTCATTAGGTTCCGCTTGACAATAGCCCAGTATTTCTTAATCGGGCGGAGCTCTGGCGTGTTGGGAGGGTTCTTGTCCTTGGGAACCACCTGCACGTTGTTGGCGGCAGCCAATCCATGGCCTTTTTAGCGTAATGGCAAGATGCCAAATCCGGCCAAAATAGTACGGAACAATCGTGTTTCTTCAGGAAAGGCAGCAGACGTTTATTCAAACACTCTTTCACGTGAATTACTTGGTTGACAGTCCCGGAAGCTATGAAAAAGCTGCTTTTCAAGCCACAGGTACAGATGGCTTTCCAAACCAGATATTTCTTCGCGACATTTGACAGTTTCATGTGCTTGAAAATATCTTCTTCCTTTCCCCTTCCTTTTGCCGTATAAAACTCCTGTCCCGGAAGCTGCTTGTTGTCGGCTTTGACGTAGGTTTCGTTGTCCATTACCACGCAGTCAAACTTCGTCAGCATCGTCGTGTACAGCCTCCGGGATCGCGCTTTGGCCGTCGTATTTTGTTTATCATCGCGATTTGGAGTCACTACCTTCTTGTTTAGTTCGGCTCGTTTTTAGGCTCGATGGACGGTTGAAGACGATACACCCAGCTTATTTGCGGCATTCCGGAGAGAGAGGTTAGGGTTTCGCTTGAAACTCTTTGTCGTCTCAGTGGCTTCCGGTTTTCGATTTCCCCCCGATCCAGACTTCCTGGCTGTCGTCAAACGTTCCCCAAACACTTGAATTACATTTGTAACGGTTGATTTGGCAACTTTTAGCGATTTTGCCAGCTTTGCATGCGAGTAGCTCGGATTTTCGCGATGCGCGAGCAAAATTTTGATACGCTGCTCTTCTTCCTTGGACGGCATATTGACAACTGAAGAGTGAATTCCAAAATCAAGATAGGAGCAACATTCTACACACACACCTTCAAAATGAGGTGTTCAGGTTTTTTAAATGCAAAATTGAAAGAAACCACCAATGACCAATTTTTGACCGTATCACCCTTTAGTTAAAATATTAAATTTGTATGAAGTAAGTAAAATACAACAATATATTTATAGTCTTCTGAAAGTGCATGCGAGTGGAAAAACGATAAGCTGTAGCTCCATCAGACTGCTCAGGCCAGTTAACCATAAAACCTTAAATGTTAACCATGAAAAATAGCAGGTTTCACGCTGATTCCAATCCTTCTGTTTCGTTTTCGTGAACTTTTCATCTAATATATGATGAATTAGCTTGTTTGCTACAATATAAATGAAGTAAAACATCATTCGAAGCCATATAAACTGCCGGCCAAAAATTCGGTTTTTGATCGTTCATATCTCAGCCTTCTTAGGACATATTTAAAATCTTCTGATCTCATTTGAAAGATAATGAGCAATAGCTATTTCGGAGGTATTTTGCTCATAAATATTGTTTTATTTTTGCACCAAAAACTTAACCTAAAGCTAGAACATTTTCAAAAAATCGAACTCAATATTCAAAGCCGATCATCTCGCGATAATGTGAACCCAATTTCAAAATTTGAGCTGCATTAAAATCCGTATTCTAAACTTCTCAGAACACAATCAAAAAATTGTGTGCAAAAATTAAGAATGTACTTTTAATTAATAAAATAGATACTTAAGTCATCGTTCAAAAGTTTGGGATCATCCCTCTGTATGATGTGTCGGCCATAAGTTTGAGATCATTCTTTTAAAAACATGCAAATTTATCTCATTTATATCTTTCTCATCTAACATCGTATTGCAGATATGAAGGGTGCATTTGAAAGACTTTTTTTTTTTTTTTTTTTTTATTATAGAGACTTTCAGCCTTGGGCTGGTTCGTCTCTTATTTGAAAGACTAGGAATTGTTGTTTTTTAATAAATTCATTCAAAAATTATATTTTAAAGTGATAACCATAAAAAAATTACCATAAAATTAATTGTTTTTTTGAAAATTCACACTTATGATTCTGATTTTTTTATGGTTATGGATTTAAAATATAATTTTTAAATGAATTTATGAAAAAACAACAATTCCTTAGCTTTTAAATGCACCTTTCAGATCTGCAATACGATGTTAGATGAGAAAGATATGAATGAGATAAATTTGCATGTTTTTAAAAGAATGATCCCAAACTTTTGGCCGATACACCATACTAGGGGTGATCCCAAACTTTTGAACGATAACTTAAGTGTCTATTTTATTAATTAAAAGTACATTCTTAAATTTTTGCACAAAATTTTTTGATTGTGTTTTGAGAAACATAGAATAAAGATTCTAATGCAACTCAAATTTTTAAATTTGGTCCACCCTATCGCGAGATGATCGGCTTTGAATATTGAGTGCGATTTTTTTAAAATGTTCTTACTTTAGGTTAAGTTTTAGGTGCAAAACTAAAACATTATTTATGAGCAAAATACCTTCAAAATAGCTATTGCTCATTATCTTTCAAATGAGATCAGAAGATTTGCAATATATCCTAAGACGGCGGAGATATGAACGATCAAAATTTGCATGTTTTTTAGCGGGTGATCCCAAACTTTGGCCGGCAGCGTATGTCATATATAGGTTAGTGTATTTTTGAGAAAGAATGACATGGGCCAACCTTCCCCGCTGGTGTGACAATTTTCCCCTATCACTAAGGCTGGAACAAATATCAATTTCTTCTTTTGAAACCCCCCCCCCCCCTCCCTTCGGAATTTCCAAAAAATCCGAGGGGAGAAATAAATAAAGTTTAAAGTATATCATGGAAATTTCGATAAAAAATTCAAGTATTCGAAAGATTACAAGTCCAAATACAAATTTTAGAAGATGGAAGCAATTTCACCATGTGTATTCTTGATTTAATTGAATTTTTCGATAAAAATATTACTTGATTTATAGGTTTTGTGCAATGATATAGTATGCAATTTTGTTGCATACAAGTTTTTGTGCAATTTATTCCAAATCATTTGTTTTTCACATTATATTTTATTGACCCCCCTCCCCCCTCTCGCGATGTTCCAACTCCGAGTGACAAAAAAAAGGATTTGAAATTTGTTCCGACCTAATTGAGTTCACATAATGAATGGTTTATAGGTTTTGTGCAATGATATAGTATGCAATTGTGTTGTATACAAGCTTTTGTGTAGCAATTTATTCCAACCCCCCTTGCGATGTTCCAACTCCGAGTGACAAAAGAAGAATTTGAAATTTATTCCGGCATAATTGAGTTCACATGATCAATGATTTTTAAGATGAATTTGATTTTAACATCGTTGATGTGCCTCGCATTTGTATTCACATAGACTGTCGCCCTAAACTTCGGTTGGCGCTACTTAGAATTTCTCCTACAACAACAGTTTTTTTTAAATTGTATCATCTTCTCTTTAGAGATGATTTGACACTTTCTGATCTAAAGTTTCAAAAGAAGCTCAAGTCTTTCAATTCGTTGCCTTAGAGTTTTGGACCTCTTCAACTGAAAAACTAGCCCCCACAAAATGTTGAAGGTGCTCTGGCTGCGCCCTGCGGACTGTGTGGGAAGAACGGAAGGAATGTTAGTTATATATGTAATTGACTCCGGTTTACTTTACTGGTAAATTAGAGATCTCTATGATCCACCCATAATCCTGGGGAATTTTTACAGGTAATTTGGGGAAGATAAACCCTGAGAGATTCTAGGTCAGCATTGATTTTAACGCCGCAGATGTGCCTGGTTTAATTGCGGTGGGGTTTTTCAGGCGAAAACTTTGAAATCCAATGCCCAGATTTTGCCGGGGTTTGAGTTTAAAATGTTCGGAATTGCTCAGCCCGGATACGTCAGGAATAAATCTGGAAAGCTTACTATATACCATCATTGTTGGTACTTTGAGGCATTATGGCTAGTTAGCTTCCAAAAATGGTCAAACACTTGATATTGGCTTGTGTTTTCTTTTAATTTTTCATACAAACTCGCTTTGATACAAGAAATCACTTTTTTAGGTAAGAAGCAACTCGCATGTATCTGAGGTACCAAAAATTTAGTATGATACTAATAATTTTTCCAACAACGCCAATGTGATGTTTCAACAACTTTAAAACTTTTGATGCAGAAGTCTTCTGTGAACATAAGCAAACTTTTAAGAATCCATTGTCACTCTGGGTGACGGTACTAAAATCATTCAGAAAGTTCTTCCACATGATGTGGCCCAACACTGGAATGGGTCGGACACATATTGTTCCTCATTTTATTTTTTTAAATTTCCTGTCAGATGAATCAGTGTCTGGACACGGAACCAGAGATGCCAATGTGCCTGATTTTTCAGGCATTGCCTGATTTATCGAGGCTCTGATTGATAACCTGATAAGCCATTGAATTTCCTTGATTTTTGAAAATATGCCTGATTTTGCCTGATTTTTGCGAATGTCATTAAAAATGGGTAGTAAGGAACAGGAGTAGGTACTACAGCTGAAGTGAAAAAGTGGCTGAATCAAAGCAATCGATGACCACAAAAAAAAAGGTCATCACTTTGACCGAAATTTCCGTTACTTTAACGTTGCCTGATTTTGCCTGAATTTTATTTCGCCAGTTCCCTGATTTTTGAAAAAATGTTGGCAACCCTGCACGGAACAGAGATGCAACTCAGATATTATTGTTGTTTGTTTAGCACACGCTCCTTTATTTTAACTCAAAATTAAGTATGCCCGAGGTTCTATGAACTTAAAGTTAAGTACCGTTTTTTCTCCTTGCGATGGTTCAAAACGGAGTTCGAACTGCGAACTCAAAATTGATCCCTTTTTTTCCTTCGGCGAGGGAGCAAAGCTGAGTTCAACCATATGAACTAAAAATTGAACTCTCTTTGTTGGACTGAAAACACTTAGCGAGTTCAGTTCCAACCAGAACAGCAACCAACGAACACGTCGCAAAATTTTGTCGTTCCGGAACAATTACCGGAAGACTATGAAGGAATGCATGTTCACCGTGTCAGCGTAAAATTCTGTCCGTCATTGTCATCATACGGTGAGCGGCTTGGAATGTCCGGAAACTTCCGGATGTTGTTTACTTCCCGTAGGAAGTAACATCCGGAAGTTTTCTTTGACCGGGAGTGTCAAAACTTTCCACCGCTCTGTAATTGCAATGCAATGTACCGGGACAGCAACATCCGGGTACAACAAATTTTAATCATCCTTTAATTCCCTGAAAATAAGCTACCCTCGAAAAAAAGGATAAATTCGAGTTCGGCTGCTTAGTATTGAGTATGCCTATCAGAACTTAGTTTTGCAACTGCCCAGTCGAACTAAAAGTTGAGGGTTGCCACTGAAGAGCTGCTTTGAACCAAAACTACTAAATTTTGAGTTTAAAAAAAGGAGCGTGTATGATTAAGGTGTCCAATTCCCCTTATGGTTATCTCCTTTTTACTTTTACTTCTAAGTTTTTTTTTTTATAATTTTGCGACTTATATTTTACTCTGTTTTTACATATAACTGCATAGATTTAGAAACTCCTAACGCGCCCTTCTGAAGCTATCTCGAAAGTTTAACGACATGTTGTCAGGCACTTCTAGCGTCCGTCGTCGCCGGTTGTCGTCGGCTCTTACGGCATTCGAGTTACTAAAACGCGAATGCACTCCCTCAGGGACCTAGCTAATCGTTACAAAAACCAGCAACGGAAGCTGCATCACAGTACCATGCCAAGTTCTGGTGCGCGCATTTTGCTTTTTTTGCTTCTCCTGCCAAAGGTTGATCCCCCCATTTACGAAGCTTTTGTTGCTCCAGCGCCAGAGCATACATTTCATCATCGTTGGGCACATAAAGTAAGCACCGCAACGCGACTAAAACATGTAAAAAATACAGAACGAAAAAAAAATTCCATCCGATACTACATTTGTCCATTTTCGGGACATTTGACCAACTCCCCAAGTGTAAAACACAGGCACTGAACCATCGTGATGGGTGGCGTACTTTAGGGTGTTTTTCCTCGGGATCGAAAAAATGCTGTAATTGTAGATTACATTGCATCCTAGGTCGTAGGCACACATCTGGGAGAACGCAGTTGTACGGCGGAAAATCGGAGCCTTCCGAAAAAAAATGCTTCGTCTGCATGCGTTGACGTCCATCACTATGTTGTCGGGTCCTAATCCTCACTTTATTCGGTAGGTTGGGCTGCGTTTTTTTTTCTCATTTTAGCCAAATGCCAAGAATTGTGCTTTTACACTTCACCGTATCGTTCCCAAAAAACCAAACCCGAGATGACGAGTCAGGAATTTTAGGATGCTCTCACTATGGATAATGCGGCAAAATTTCACAATAGTATTCTGTCCTGTAAACGGTTTGCCATTCATTGTTGTTGCAGGGAAACTTCATGAATGTCCACCATTGTTGTTTACTGTGAGTGACGCATCACTTCATGGGATATGATACGCGTTCTGCATGCTTGCAGGTTATGGCACAACTAACCTCAGCCATTGAGCCGATCCTAACGGATTGCACTAATAGGCTTCGGTATAAAAAAACCTAATCCCGGTTTCGATTGAAAACTAAATCGGCGAGGAAATATTGGCTTTGATTCAATAGGATCATAGTTGATTTATGTTTTTCTATCATTGTTACACGATTGAATTAATTTTTATTTTTTCAAATATGAACATAAACCTTAGTTGTTAATCCTCCTTCGTCCTTCAGACCCCATAAATGATTGTTCCTTTACCCTTCTTCGTCCAAGAAATATCCCTGTTTTTTTCAATTTAGGTTATTTTTTTTTTATTTCTGTTTAAAACCATCCCAAATGATTAGATTTTCACCCGTTAGTGTTGGATACCCGCATAAACAAGGATTGTAACCTAACGTTCTCTACAATAGTCGTTAAACGATTTGATCAAGTGTAGCAAAGATGTTTAGTAAACGATTATTCAAATTGTAAAAAACATTGGTCAAAACGTGAATTCCGAATCGACAGTATTTTTAATATGTCGTTAGGTTATGTAACTGTTAAAAACTGTTAAAATACTTGTATGGGAGAACTGTTCAACAAGCAGTTCGATTAAAGTCCAAAAACCAATTGTGGAAAACGTATTAAGAACATTGAACTGTAATCGTTATATGTAGTTTGTTTTGTGGATCTCTTTCATCTAAACATTTACGGTTATAGTTCTGCTACAATTTGACTTAACTAAATTCCAACGATATGCAAACTATTTTAGGGACCGTTCAGGAAAAAGCACGCACACAAACGCAAAAAATGAATGCAAATTTGAAAATTTTCGGATAAAGAATAGCATTCATTGGCTTGAATTTCATCATTTTTTTGAATTATTTACCTAACCACAAACTAGCTTGCTCCAGGTGCCTATTTTTGTTCTGCTTTATCCTGTTGCAATTTTTTTTCAGCATGCATGCCTTGTAGAATGTTCCGGCGCCAGCCAATTATTGTGGGTAAATTATCCGTGAAGATTTTCGTCGACATCGATTCAATTGCTGAAATGCAGAGGCACTTTCACCATGCAGAGTGACCAAAACGCCAATCATATGAAGCTGCACCACGGAGTAAATCTTGTAAAACTATGAGGGCTCCAACAACCTAAAACATTAGAACCGGGATTATCGGATTTGTTGTAAAAAGATTTTATTTTCACTTACCTGGTACAAACAGTAATGCCTTTGGGTGTTCGGCGAGATGATTGCTCGCCTCTTCCAGCAGCAAGTTTAGGGAGAAACGACCAGGAATCTATGCGAATGTGCTAATCGGTAACGAGAACAAAATTTCAAACTTCCGGAGGTAACAAAACAATTTGCTACAACACCGTTGGCTTGAGTGGTGCCAGGTGCGATGTTTCATCGATATTTGTACAAATATTGAGATGCGAAATGTCAATGTAAATGCTACAGCTGTATATCACTAGAATAGAATGATCATGCGTAATAATTATTAATAAGTTAACTTAAGAATGCTATGATAACATCAATAAATTCGTCTTAAAAATTCCGTTCAATACCGGTCAAAGTTTTGAATCGAGAATACTATCGCAAATTGGATGTTTCTATGTCGCCTGTTTGTAATTATGATAGCTCTATTATACAAAACATCCAAAGTATAATATAATATTTTATCAGTGTCCGTCATTAAAGTGCTAATCGTTAATTAGTCAGCTACTTTTTTGATGACAAATTTATTTTCTAATGCGATTTATGTTTAAATAACGGATATAAAAACTCCACTAGGTGCAATTATGGCTAGTGAAGTAGACAATGTGCAACTCGAGACCCCATACACCCAACCTTCGGGTAGTGGTCATATCACCTCTTGTCTGCAACTCCGATTCTCTACCTCCCCGTGGTGCTAGCTGGGGTGCGAGCAACCTTAGCGGAGATCGGGTACCCAACCCCGGTGGATGCTTTGGTCGCATGCAGAATGAGTTAGGGGGCTTCGTACGCGTCTGTTCTCCATGTTAGGGGCGGCGTGCGGAGTGCAACAACGTCCTGGTGGTGTTCGGGACCCAAAACAGCAACATCACGACGGTCCTCCTGCGAGATAGTGGGGTTAGCTGCGGGCCTTGCGAGCCTGTGACTACTAAAAAACATAAGCAACGAATAACGAACAACAAATTTCGGATGGAAATCGGCAAAGACCCACGCGACGAAAAGGGACTAGCGATTGGAAACTTGGAACATGGAACTGCCGATCTCTAAATTTTGTGGGCAGTACCCACGTGCTCTCCAACGAATTGAAAAGCCGCAAATTCGACATCGTAGCGCTACAGGAGGTATGCTGGAAGGGCTCCACGGTACGAACGTATCCAGATGGTCGAGCCATCTACCAGAGCTGCGGCAACACACACGAGCTTGGGACAGCTTTTATAGTGATGGGAAAGATGCAAAAGCGCGTGATCGGGTGGTGGCCGATCAACTCACGAATGTGCCGGTTGAGAATCAAGGGCCGGTTCTTCAACATCAGCATCATCAACGTGCACAGCCCTCACCTCGGAAGTACCGGTGACGACAAAGACGAATTTTACGCGCAGCTGGAGCGTGAATACGACCGTTGCCCAAAACATGATATCAAGATCGTCATCGGGGATTTCAATGCTCAGGTCGGCCAGGAGGAGGAATTTAAACCGACAATTGGAAGGTTCAGCGCGCACCAGCTGACCAACGAAAATGGCCTCAGACTTATTGATTTCGCCGCCTCCAAACGAATGGCCGTACGTAGTACCTTTTTTCAGCACCGCCTCCCACACAAGTACACCTGGAGATCACCGTACCAAACGCAATCACAGATCGACCACGTTTTGATCGACAGCCGGCACTTTTCGGACATCATCGACGTCAGATCCTGTCGGGGCGCCAACATCGAGTCGGACCATTATCTGGTGATGGTGAAGATGCGCCCAAAACTCTCCGTAGTGAACAACACGCGAAACCGGCGCCCGCCTCGGTTAAACATCGCGCGACTGAAGCAACCCGAGGTCGCGGCAGACTACGCGCAATCGGTCGAAGCAGCGCTGCCGGCAGAGGGCGAGCTTGACGAAGCCCCTCTCGAGGACTGTTGGGATACCATCAAGACAGCCATCAACAGTGCTGCGGAGAACGTCATCGGTTATGTGGAGCGATCTCGACGGAACGACTGGTTCGACGAGGAGTGTAGGAGGGTGATGGACGAAGAGAATGCCGCGCGGGCGGCAGTAGTGCAGAGAGGCACCCGTCGAAATGTGGAAAATCACCGACAGCGGAAGAGGCAGCGAGTCCGACTTTTCCAGGAGAAAAAGCGCCGCCTGGAGGAGGAGGAGCTCGAGGAGCTGGAGCAGCTGCATCGTTCCCAAGAAACACGAAAGTTCTATCAGAAACTCAACGCATCCCGCAAAGGCTTTGTGCCGCAAGCCGAAATGTGCCGGGATAAGGACGGGGGTATCCTGACGGACAATCGTGAGGTGATCTAAAGGTGAAAGCAGCACTTCGATGAACACCTGAACGGCGCACATGCAGGAGATCAAGACGGTGGGGGAAGGTACATCGCCGGCGTAGCCAACGACGAAGAGGAGCCACTCCCAACGATGAGTGAAGTTAAGGAAGCCATTCGCCAGCTGAATAGAAACAAGTCGGCTGGGAAGGATGGCATCGCAGCTGAACTCATCAAAATGGGCCCGGACAGGTTGGCCGATTGCCTACACCGGTTGATAATCCGGATCTGGGACATTGAACAGCTACCGGAGGAGTGGAAGGAGGGGGTAGAGCGACAAATTGGACTGTGAGAACTACCGAGCGATCACTGTCCTCAATGCCGCCTACAAAGTGTTGTCCCGAATCCTACTCCGCCGCCTAACGCCACAAGCAAACAGATTCGTGGGAAGTCATCAGGCCGGCTTTATGGAGGGACGGTCTACGACGGACCAGATATTCACATTACGGCAAATCCTCCAAAAATGCCGCGAACACCAGGTCCCTACGCACCATCTATTCATCGACTTCAAAGCCGCATACGACACGATCGACCGTAACGAGCTATGGAAAATTATGGACGAGAACGGCTTTTCCGGGAAGCTGATCAGACTGATCAAGGCGACGATGGATGGAACGCAGTGCTGTGTGCGGATTTCGGGTGAATTGTCGAGTTCATTCGAATCTCGCAGGGGGCTTCGACAAGGTGATGGTCTATCCTGCATGATGTTCAACGTGGCGCTAGAAGGTGTTATTCGACGAGCGGTGGGCGAAATGCGGGGCACGATTTTCAACAGATCCAGTCAACTTATCTGCTTTGCCGATGACATTGATATAGTCGGCAGATCATCTGCGGCGGTGGAGGAGATCTACCGCAAACTGAAACGCGAGGCAGGAAGGATTGGGTTAATGATTAATACGTCCAAGACGAAATACATGCTGGCGTGCGGATCCGAGACCGACCGAACCCGCTTGTCCAGTAATAACAAGGTCACGATCGACGGCGACGAGCTGGAGATAGTCGAAGACTTTGTCTATCTCGGCTCACTGGTGACCGCAGACAATGACACCAGCCGTGAGATCCGGAGGCGAATTATCAGCGGAAGTCGTGCCTACTATGGACTCCACAAGCAACTGCGGTCGAGAAGACTTAGCCCTCGCACGAAGTGTAACCTGTATATGACGCTTATTAGACCGGTTGTTCTCTACGGGCACGAGACATGGATATTGCTCGAGGAGGACCTGCGTACACTCGGAGTATTCGAGCGACGAGTGTTAAGAACCATCTTTGGCGGCGTACAGAAGAACGGAGTGTGGAGGCGAAGGATGAACCACGAGCTCGCGCGACTCTACGGCGAACCCAGTATCCAGAAGGTGGTGAAGGCTGGCCGGATACGCTGGGCTGGACATGTTGCGAGAATGCCGGACGACTGTCCTGCAAAACAGGTGTTCGCTACGAATCCGGTAGGAACAAGACGAGCGGGGGCGCAACGAGCGAGGTGGTTAGACCAAGTGGAGCGTGATCTGGCGAACGTGGGGTGCCCGAGAAATTGGAGAACGGTAGCTATGAACCGAGTGAATTTTAGGAATTATGTTCGTCAAGTTATGTCGTAAGACGGAATACTATGTAAATAAAATAAAATAAGGTGCAATTATTCAAGCAGGAATGCTAATCAATGTTATTTTATTTTCTATAAAGTTCAGGAGTTTTTTGTGCCGTAAGTTCTCCAAAAATAAAATTAAAAAATAAATAAACAAACAAAAATGTACCGGACTAACTAGCGAATAGCGTTTTAATGCCGACCTCTGTATTTTATTATATTCAAACATGTAATACCTGTAACCTGTCAATCGAATATATGGGAACCGCAACGTATTTTATTCTTGCAAAAATAACAAATGAACTAAAATTGTAATCCAGTGCAGATGAATTCGTACATAAACGCTCAAGATTAACATGAATAAAGTCACTTAAAAAGTTGTTAAAAGAATAACATAAAATAAGAACTAATGTATGTATGAATGTATGAATATTAAAAAAAGAAACTTACTTAAAAGATTTTGCTAAATGTGTGTGGATTTGTATGCAAAACCATCTGGCATCTCTGACCGGCGTTTCGTTCGTGAATTGACAGCAAGAATGAACGGTATGGGTAATGGTTCGAGATAATTTTTACGATTAAAGAAAAGTTGACGGAAACCGTTCATACAATTCTATCACCTTTAGAGATACCATCACTCATTCATTAAAACGTTCATGTTCCGTTCTTATCGTTGTTCAAATACCGTTCAACATAACAGCTGCGTTTACAGAGACAATCACTGTTTCTGAAGCTGTTGATGTATCGTGTAGACTGTTTTAGATATAGTTTTTTAGTATGCGGGTAATGGTGAACCTTCATCTGGAATTTATGAGATAGTAACTCTTGTTATTGGGTATACTTTTAATAGAATTAATCTCTGTCGATTTTATTTTTAACGTTTTAAATATATTTCCATAGTATATCGTCTCAAAACTTAACTTGATCAATAAAATTTCTCCAATTCCCTCAGAATTGAGTTTATCCCAAACTGATGGCTCAAATTTTAGTTATTTTGATAAATCTGTTTTTATCACCGTACAAATTGCGTAAGAAGAATCTGAATATAAAATTTGTCAGAAAATTTTACCCAAAATTAGTTTAGTCATTTGATAAATGATATTTTTTTGAAAAGATTTTATTTTTCGTTTTGCAACATTTTTGTAGCTATACTATTATGCTGTTTTGAAATACGTACCATATACATTATAGAATGATCGTAATAAAGTTGAAAAAACAGCATTTAACTACGGAAGTGGAGGCAATATATATACGTAAAGTTAATTTTTTTTCTAAAACGACGAAAACTACACCAATTGGGTGCAATCAGACATCTTATTAGTACCGTAAACTGGCTGAATATTGATCACTTTTTTAATTCATTTTCGAATATTTTGGAAGGGGTTGCTTTTTGTCAAACTAAAAAGTTTAAAAATACTTATGATGTAAGGAATATAAAGCATGATCATTGATAGCAGAATATTCAAACGACATTTGTGGCTATAACTAAATGTTTGTTACAGAACCAGATTTCATGTTTCGGGAAAATTTTGATAACTATGGTTTTAACGTATCTCAACATCTTCAAAACTATTGTTTTGATGCCGTTTAGCATAGAAGGCTTAAAACATCAATAGCTGTAATTTTTTGTTTGGACTCAATTGAGTTTTCCAACGTTTTCTTTCAAAAACAAATACATATACTCAAAAGATGGACAATGTTGTTGCATACATTTAGGGGCAGCAATGATAAACATTTCTCAATATTTGTTGGCCTCAAAAACAAATTAAATTTTACCTTCATGCAATTCCTAGGTCCTTCCCATGTTCCTATGTTCTTTTTTTATTCAAACTTAACCATTTGAAAGGGGTTTTAGCCATTTGTTCTATACAGCCTTTCTTATAGAAAAAAGTCCGTATTATTAAATATCCAAAAATTATCAATGAACGACCATACAAATATCTCTAAAACTATTCCTGAACAAAGGAAAAACGTAAACTTTCATATAAAACAACCCACTTGCTTCTCCATGCTATCATTTTATCAGGAGAGGTATTTGTTTGTGAGTCTTCGAAAAGACAGATACTTTTAAACTTTAAAAATACATTTTAAGTAATACAACAAAAAATCTTTAACTACAAACCAAATTAAGCCTACATGAAACTCAATACATAGGCTTTTGAACATAGAAAATAGTTTCCAGATATTCTAATTTCAGGATTAGTTACTTATAATTATCTGCAAAAATTTCATGTTGATTAAAGTTATCCTGGTGATCAAAGTTCTCCCAATTCACGGTAATCAATAAAATATTTTTAAAAATAATCATGAACTTTTTTTTGTCTGGAAGTCTAAAACACGATTTGAAATCTGCTGATGTTTTTTGGTAAAAAACCTCCCCTCAAATAAGGCCAAAGACAAGCAAACGAGATATTCTTGTCCACACTTATAATTTGAAGGTCTCAATCGAATTTTGATGATTGCGTAAGGTTATTCAAGAGGAACAATCTCGACACAGAACTGATACCAAAAACTCAAACAAATTTCCCAATTTCTTTAATCGGCTACGATTTTTCAAATTTTTTTCAAATGTAATTGAAATATAGTAAATAATACAAAATTTAAAATAAATGTATTTTTTTTAATATTTTGAATTCTGTATAAAGTTCAGTATTTTTGATTCTGAAATCGATTCATCATTAAAATAAAAAATAATAAGCTTTTTCGAAAAACTACTTCAAATTTGATTTCGCGTTTCATACAAATTTTGATTCTTGATTTTCGAAATTAAGAAAGCATCCTAAGTTTTATAATCAGATTCAAGGATCTTGAAGTTCAAGTTCTTATGCAGAATTACAACATAGTAAATCTTTGAAATGGCGATCCAGAGTAGTGTACAAAATTTTAGAATTCTCTTTGTCTAATACTTACAAACTGAGAAATGATACTTTCATGACAAAAATAGTCGACGGAGCTTTTATCAATGAATTTTGCTGTCCTTAAAAGATAGAATGAAAATAAGAAAACGGGATCAAGTATCCCATTCTCCCCTTAAAATTGAAACCCAAAACTTTAACATTTTAATCATAGACTCATGATCGAGGCATATGTACAAATTTCACATCTTGGGTTATACTGCCTCCTTTCGATTTTGGCAACACGCCCAATCATTTTGTGTCGCCAAAATCGAATGGTGCCAAAATCGCGCAGTTTTTTCTGAACTTTTTAATACTTATTTCCACAAAAAAATTACTTCTATCAGTACCATACTTCTTAGTTAGTTTTTGTCAATTTTTAGTAATTTTTAATTTTTTTGATAAAATGTTTTTGATGCATTTAGCGCTTGAAATGTATTGTTGTCATTTTTAGTCATTGTCGTATTAGTTTTTTTTTAATTTTATGAAATTTAAATTTTTCTGTTATTTAGAGTAATTTATAATGTTTTCTAAATTTTTGTTTTTGTTGTTGTAAGGTGTTCACGATGCTTGACTTAACTATATTGGTCCTGTTAAAGCAAAAACTATAACTCAAGCAACATTTTAAATTCATAATGGTTTTGTAAGAAAAAGGGAGGTTTTTTTAGGGACATTGAAAAAGTGTTGATAGCTGTAAAGCTTATTTGGCTAAGATCGTTATATATTCTATCTATAAAAAGACTATAAAAAAAATTGAAACCCCTATCTAGTTCAAGATTATTTTATATTAACAGTCTTTACATTCGCATTCAAAGACACTATGCAGCAACTTCAGAACCTTGTATAAAACCGAAGTAAGTATTCTTAAATGAGCGTGAATGTTTTGTCAAACGGCATAAAAAAGAAAAAAAATC
The DNA here is from genome assembly GCF_029784155.1 of Uranotaenia lowii. Lineage (NCBI taxonomy): Eukaryota > Metazoa > Arthropoda > Insecta > Diptera > Culicidae > Uranotaenia > Uranotaenia lowii. Next base: position 286,128,399 of record NC_073692.1, on the reverse strand, counting down.
GTCAGGTTGTAATTAGAGATGCCAGAGATGCCAAAAATCTATTATCTGAACCGAATGTTATCATTGGTTCAATGGGTTGAATTATTTTATTAACGATTTGTTTCATGTTCTTATTTTTCAACTATATATTTTCGTAGTTATAATTAAGATGCTTTTTTGTAAAACTGGACATTACAGTACTTTTAAATTCCATTTTTAATTGTCAAGACATTCCGAGAATTTTTTAAATATCAGGAAGGTTTCTTGAAAATCAAGTTAATCCTTTATAAATCAGAACACCTGGTATCTTTGGTTCTAACGTAAACAAACTGAAAGTTTTCGAAATTGGATCTGAATCAGGGATGCCAGGTGGATTTGTCAAAAATCAGGACATCATGATGAAAAAATCAGGATTTTTAGGACACTACAAATTCTGCTTAAATGGCATTATTAAAGGCAAAACATAGGTACGGTAAACGCCTTAATTTATGTACTGAGATGAGCAGAACCTTGGCTGATTTGCAATTTGTTTGGAAAAACACCATTTCAATATCATCTGAACCGAACTATTTTATCGGTTTCACTATTTTAGTACAGATTCGTTTGTTATCCTGGTAATTAACTTATAAATTCAATTACAGTTTAGATTTTATTTTGAAAATCAATCCAATTCAGTACATTTAAGAAACTTTTTCTAAAATCAGAATAAATCAGACCAATTTATAAATCACGGACGGTCTTTCGAAAATCAGGACAAATCTTGATTTATCAGGACACCTGGCACCTCTGATCCGAATTCTCGAGGTGCACCGAAGCAGTTTTCAAGAAGATACGTCTAGCAGACTGCATAATAAATCGACATGAAAGAATTGGTTGGTGTTTCGTTCATCAATAATATCTAAATTCTAAAATTTTTTTATGAACTTTACAGAAACCTGCACAACTTCCCAAGGATATACAGGATGCAAGTCAAACTATCGGAAATCAGAGATTGTAGACGGCTTCGGAAAGTGCCTCAGACTTTAGTGACTTAGCTTGCGATAGCCGTCTTCATGAAGGTGTATTTTTTCAGTAAAAATGGAACGCTTCTGTAAAAATTTTCTAATCGATTTATACCCAGTGAGTTTTAATTTTTATTATTAAGTGGTCCTATTTTGTCAGTCAGTCAAAATAACCTTGTATAACCTTGTACCAAACAAAATTATGCATTGAATTTTCATATTTCGTCATTTAAGTGGGCGCGCGGTTTATTTCCCAGTTTTTTTCAATTTTAATCGATAAAACTGAAAGCGCAATAATTTTACACATTGAGATATCAAGTATACATAATTGATAAATATTATAATAGGAACATCAAAGTCATTCCTTAGTTTTGTCAAATAAAACCTTTTTTTGTTGACTAAGATAATTTTTTATAATAATACAAGCAAATTCAAAACCCTTTTCGGTCATAAAAATCACGAAAAAATTTAATTTAATTATCTGCAACCTGCTCTCGGATGGTTGTATAAGCTCCTGTAGGTGGGCATTTTTACTCTTTTAAGGATTTTATAGATGTTTTAATTTTATATCGTTGTTTTATAACGAGGTTTTATAGCGTCCTCACAGTTTCGTATAAAATTTAAATTGATACTTGGGTAAAGTAAAGTCGTTCCAAAAATCGATCGATGTTGGCACATGTGCCAAAATCGGATGTTGCCAAAAACGAACGGGGCTTATATTTATAATTCTGGTCTGGAACTTAGTTTAAGAAATCTTAATGAAATTCGTAAACATATTCAACATGCAAATTTCGAGTCAGATTCAGAATTGGTATTTTAAATCCTCGTTCAGATTCAACCCGTAAATGAGTAATAAAGTCAAAATAAAAATATCAAGATGTCAACGCCGTTGAGAAATTCAAATCGTAAAAGATCGCAGGCTTAAAATTTTGATTGTTGCTTAAATTTTAAAGTTTCAATCGAAAATTTCAAGTATAATGTGAGATAATTTTGCAAGTTTTGTTAGTTATAAAATAAAACAGTCCACAGATTTTTAATATGAGAATTGATTGTTTATGAAATATAATTGCTGATGAAGCAACACGCAATCTTCACGTAGTTGCAGAGAATTACTATATTTTCTTTGAATACTGTTTAACATTGTTTAAATTGCAGTCGAATTTTTATCTATATTCTTAAATTTGGGTCGAATTTGCAAGAATAAGATTTGAACCGCAAAATTTTGATCTCTTTTGCAAATAAGATTTATTTTCTCCGATGGTTGATATCTTTGAATTTGCTGAATAGTTTGGTAGATTTTATTTGAACAAAATATAAGTTTTTTTTAACTAAAGGCTTACTACAACCTGCCTTTGGCTACATCTACCAGACTCATGAGAAAATGTGAAGATTTTAAATATCGATGAATGTTATTCCCCTTGTTTATTACTTAAGGGTTCACTTTAAAAATAAGCTTACCATTTAAAAATTTTGTGCGTATTTTCAAAAGTTACGATTCAATACGAACAGCTACTGATGGTAAATAACTCGAAATCATGCATTGTTCTAGGAAAAATATCAAAGAAAAAATTAAATGACCTAAAAACGTATTCCTAATGATGACTTTATAATAGAAAAATAGCCTGACACGAAACAAAATATAGGAATTGAAATGATACAATTATTAAATAAGTTAATCATATATCATCAAGTGCAGCTTTATAGATAAATCGATTGTATATTCTTATCATTTTGTTTTCAATCAGATACCTTTTTCAAAACATTGTTTTGAAATTATCTAGTTATTTAAAACTCGAAATCAGCTTTCATAAAGTACAAAAAAGGTGAATAAAACATCCCACAGAATAAATTTAGTCTTATACCCGCCCGGATTAGCCGCATCCAAACATTATTAAGCCAACAGCATCAACATTATCATCATTACCTTAATCATATGACGTGCGGCTGCTGAAGAGTTGAACTTTTTAGTAGAGCCATAGAGAAAACAGCTAACAACGATGCCATTGCCGGCACACTTTGAGACTTATGTCACCTTCTTTCCACCGGCACTGTCACGCGCCTTCCTTCGCTCTAGTGAGGGCGCTGCATTGCACTTTCAAGTAGCATTAAGGAAGGCACACGTTTTTATGCTTCTTAAATGGTGTGCAAAGCAAAGACAAAAAAGAAGCTATTTTCTCCCTCCCACAATGGCTCTAAGCCACATGAAGGCAGACGGGGGATGACAATATAACAACATCCCTTCGCTCTGATGGGAAAAAAGGGAAAGATGGGCGTCAGAAGGAGAAAGGCCACGGGAGGAAATGTTTCCTGCGGGTGTTTTCCAAGACAGGAGAGAAATTCTCGCATTTTAATCATTCATTCATTCATGCAGGCTAGGAAAGTTCCTTGGGGTAGCTCACACGCGACACGATTTTATTGCCGCCGCACGCACCGGAAGGATGATGATGGTGTTTCTTCTTTGTTCCATCAAGCTGCCGGTGTGCTCCAGGGCTGTTCGTTGATTTTAGCCGGATTTCGTAGAATAATCCGGCGTTGTGTCTTTCATATTTTGAATGTGAAAATGCAAAGTGCAGATTACACTCAGCCCTACTGGAAGGAAGTCAACCACATAAGTTCTTCTCAAAACAGGCTTCCATTCCAAATTCAAATGAAAAGGAGAAAACCATAAAATTTTAGAATGGCTCCCTGTGTCATTCAATATTTACGTACATTTGTTCTACTCCTTTCATTGCTTTGTTGAAAAACTTTTGCTCAAACTGACAGTTGCCTTGGAAAAAGTGATCACAAAAGTTCAGACAAAACCATCAACTGCTACCCATATTGGTGCAAATTTTATGGAATTACTCTACATCAACTTCCTTCTACAAGAATTTTTAAGTCGCCCTAATATGTTCAAACCATTTGCTTAAGACTGAATCCCCATCCACCTTGACTTGAATCCACCCGAATATTTTCAAGTGATAGTAAAAACTCCTCCCTAAAGTTGCCCTGTTTTATGGATCAAACTAAAAAGGGTGCAATTTTGACGGTTCAAAGTGGTGGTTGATGGATAGAAAGTGACACGAGCGTGCTGTCTAGATTTCATCCATTCTGGGAACCTTTTTTCTACATTTTTATATTCTTCACAGAGACAGGGTGAAAATGGCGTGGTTATTTGATTAACACTCGAGAATGGTTTGTAATTTGCTGATGATGATGATGCATATTCATGAGACACGTTTCTGGGATGCCGCTGCTATGCTGGGAGGAACGTCAATTAATTTGGAAGTTTTAAACTAGGGGTTTGACAGAACCACAATAAATCATTGAAATTAATCATGACAACTAACCGTCAATAAAACTTCAAAATCTTAATATTACTAAACAATATTTTTCAATGAACCAGAAAGAATCAAAGTTATTACTCAATTTCAAGCAGTTTAAAAAATAAAACAGTTTAAAACAATTTAAAGCTTTTTGTAAAGCACTTAAAAATTATAACTACAATTAATCCGTAATAGAACAAGTCTTATGCCACTAGCTTACTTAAAAAGACTGTATCCTCTACAATGAATGACAGAATGATAAAAGTTGTAATGAAAAAATATAATAAAATTGAACCTTCAAGTATCGGAAATATCTTATAAGACGAGGAAAACTGAATTGAAATGTTTATTTTCTATGAGATGATTTCATCAGAACGATTTCAAAACCATTTACAAGGACAAAGTAATATAAAAATGTAAATTTTTAAAGACACATGACAAATAAGGTGGGTTCTCTCTCTCGTTCTGTACTCGTTTGTATTGTCAGAATTCAGATTTGAGTTCAATGTTCTTCGTTGCAAGAAACCCTTAGTGAAGTGACACCTTTTTTGCATTACTGCTTATAAATTTTAAGTTATTTCTTGTACACAGGTTGTTTTATGTTATTTTAATCTTTTTTGTCTGTTTTGTTATTTTATTATTTTTGTCATCTTCATCATTTTTGTAAATTTTGTAAATTTTGTCATTTTTGTCATTTTGGTCATTTTTGTCATTTTTGTCATTTTTGTCATTTTTGTCATTTTTGTCATTTTTGTCATTTTTGTCATTTTTGTCATTTTTGTCATTTTTGTCATTTTTGTCATTTTTGTCATTTTTGTCATTTTTGTCATTTTTGTCATTTTTGTCATTTTTGTCATTTTTGTCATTTTTGTCATTTTTTGTCATTTTTGTCATTTTTGTCATTTTTGTCATTTTTGTCATTTTTGTCATTTTTGTCATTTTTGTCATTTTTGTCATTTTTGTCATTTTTGTCATTTTTGTCATTTTTGTCATTTTTGTCATTTTTGTCATTTTTGTCATTTTTGTCATTTTTGTCATTTTTGTCATTTTTGTCATTTTTGTCATTTTTGTCATTTTTGTCATTTTTGTCATTTTTGTCATTTTTGTCATTTTTGTCATTTTTGTAATTTTTGTCATTTTTGTCATTTTTATCATTTTTGTCATTTTTGTCATTTTTGTCATTTTTGTCATTTTCGAGACTTTTTTTTAGGTTTAGTCGATTTTTTCGATTTTCACAATTTTGTTTATTTGGTATTTTTCGACAGTTTGATCATTTTAGTTCATTCGTCGTTTTTGTACATTTTGTAGAATCGAGCAATTTTTATAAAAATACCCTCGAACTTTTACGACCAAAAATTAAATGAACATTTTGCAATTGAATGCATTATGCTTGGGCCTAAACATTATCAAACATTCCTGGTTTCGGGATGCCAGAAGAATCTTTGACGATTTGTTATTTGGAAAAAAATGTGAACAAACGCATTTTCGAAGAATTTAAATTTTTCTTTTCTATGCCTTTTCCTTCTGAGACTTTTCAAAAAGCTAGTAGGATCAATTGTTATGTCTTTTTCTAGATTTTCAAATATTTTTTGAAAAATATTGATAACTGTCTAAATAAATAAATAAAATAAATTCCTTATTTGAAACGGCAGGTGTTTTTCTTGCCATTGAAAAAACGCCTGTTTTCTGTTAACCAACAAATTTTAAGGTTTTGTTTAGAAACAACGGAATGTTTGAGCTGTTTATAGTAATGAAAAAAGATTTGAAATTATTTTGATTTTTAAAGATTTATTCAAGTGTCGTATTCCATTTATGAAAATGCACTTTTGAAGTGTCTGCTCTTATGTGAGAACTGCGTGCACATTATTCGTAATTTTTTGTTGAAAAAAGTTTTTTCGTCGGTATGTCTTGCAAGCATCTTCTCAAAAAAAATTTTGCCCAATAACTATTAAAAAAACAACATGAGGAGCTGATTCTTTTATCTATACGCTTGTTTCAAAAAGCTTTCCAAATGCTCTAAACTCTACTATGGAGGACTTGGCGGCGCTACTGTTTGGTCATTATCTTGCATTGCATTATTGGTAACTGTAAGTAACAGTTCGGATTGACTCCCATCTCGTTAACATCTTTGCTAGACACCTACACCTTCAACCAAGTAAAGTAGAGTAGAGTAGAGTAGATTAGATAAAAGTAGAGTAGAAAGTAGAGAGTAGAGAGTAGACAGTAGCGTAGAATAAAGTAGTGAGTAGAGAGGAGAGTAGAGTAGATTAGAGAAGAGTAGAGAGTAGAGAGTAAGAAGTAAAGTAAAGTAAAGTAAAGTATAAGATTTTTCTGTGATTTTTTCAAGAACAAATTTCAATAATTACCTTCTACCTTCTACTTTGAAAATTGATTCAAAATTTCAAAGAAGTCATATATCTTCCACTTTAGAAATGCTCATTTTGGACTCGCCTATTTATTTGCTTATATCTGACTTCCTGTGTTATTGATTGTAATTAGGACAGAGGTACATGTTGGTTTTATAGATGATAGCAACGTTGAAGGGATTCTTTTGTTTGTTTTATTATATATTTCTTCATTTTTTTATGTTTCCATTTAAATCTCCCTCTATTTTCCTACAACCGTCAAAAGTAACGGACAGATCGATTTGAGTCCAAATCCAAACTCTACCCTCTAGGCATCGGCAGCGTCAACCAAAAAACATCACCGTCATCCTCACGCCACCATCACGGGAAGTACGTTGAAATATTTCCGTCCATTAGAGTCATTATTGCAATAAATTATGATTAAATTAATAGCTTTTTATTACAGACCATTGTAAACAGCCCGGTTTTTCTGCCATCGCTGAAAGTAAGCACAATATGACTTGCAATAACCCGCGGTGTGAGAACCCCCAATACGCACGCAATACTACCCCACGACAGCCATTTGATGATGATGATGATGGCTAACAAATTTGCATAACAATCTGCCCCCTGACCGATTCGATGACAGTCGCACTCCCGCGTCATATTTTTTTCTTTCTTTCAACGGAGTCAATGGACTATCCGGGCAAAAGCGCATCCGCATCGGGTCCTTGATCCCTGAAAAGGTTTACTCTTTTGGAATTTTTAATTTTCGAGAGGACACTTGGCAAAATTTCTTGAGAAGTGGCACTTCCGGCTCATTAGAATAAAACCATTGCGTGGAATCCTAATGAGTGCGAGTCTAAAAGAGGGAGACTTTAAATTTGATTAAATTAAAATTGATGAATTGTACTGCCTAATGTTCTTGGTATGTAAATAAATCCTTGGATGTTAAAATGACTGAACCAAATTTAAAAAACTATCAAAATTCTACTTCTATTTGCGCAAATAACTGTGTGGCATCATAAGATACTGAAAAGATAATGCCCGGAGTTGGGAAAAAATCAAGAATTGATTTTTTGTGTGTTTTTAGGATTTTATGTAGCTAGTTTCCTAGTGTTTCCAAAACTTTTCATAATTCATTCTGACTTCCATAGCTAAAATATGACCACGGTTACTCACAATAATTCATGCTGTGAACAAGTAGGTAAATATAAAACAGCTGAATGCACTGGTTCAATTTGTCGAACCAACAACATATTGTCAATTTGACGCATCATCATCTGTCACAATGCATCCCGACAGGAGGCCAAAACGAAGGGAACGAATGAAATTAATGTTCCACTCATAAATCTCCACTTCTTTAAATGCTCTGTATACCCATTAACATGGGAGCAGCCTCGATTCATTTGCATATACCCGTATCCCATTTATTCTTTTAATTTTTTTTTCGTTGTTCATTAATCCCATACTATGCAATTATGTTAAACCTCGCTCTCTGGCTCTTCTTGGTTCCTCGATGCAGTACCAAGCCAGGAGTTTCTCGTTTTCCTCTAGCTAGAGGATTTTTTTTAATGGGACACCATGCAGTGAATGAAATTGAGAATATGCTGTCATGATACGCTGCTTGCAGCTCTCTCGTTATGAATGGGGTGTAGAGCCTTCCTCAACGCACGAAAGCCCGGTAGAAATTAAAATATATTCCTATCGAAACCGAGAACCGTATTGTGCCCAGAATATCTGGGGTCAGTTCGTTCGAACACGAGTGCAAAACAGAGAAAAAGTTTCAAGAAATTTTCATTCAAAACTTACAACCGAGACAGGGAGGACGCAGTGCCATGCTCTCGATTGTGAATCACGTCCGGACAGCAGCGTTGTCCTCGTGATGTTCCCTTTGTTTTAGTCGAGCGTCGGTTTTTTCATTCATTCTTCTGCTCCTTATTGAACGCATCGGAGAGGGGTTGGTATAAAATTTACGCTTTCTGGATACGCCGAGGGGTTGCATTAACACCCCTCTTCACTGGCTGCTTTTATGCATTCATAGATCGTACGTCCTACGTAGGAACTGGTGCTGCAGTAAGGTTGACTGGCTGAGGTTGGCCTGGTGTTGTCGTTTGTTCAATATGGAATGGAAGATAGGAACAGCATAGGATGAAAAGGAAAACCACCAGACCACGAGACACTTATTACGATAATCATATTTAATAACAAGAAAGCAATCAAATTAACTTTCTCACATGATTTGAACTTATGAAAGATAACATTGAAGAGCAAAACAAGCTAAATGATTCAAACACTACACGGAACAGTGAAAGATTTAGAAAAATTCATCCACATCATATTTACAGGAACATTGAAAACAAGGTATTTTAAGTGTCTGAGTTTATTCTGTTTTACTCTCACCACCCTATTAAACAAGAAAGTTTAAGGAAAATGCTTCACCAGACAAATTATTCCTTCGAAAGGAGGATAGATTGGCCAAAAGACATTGACAACTATCACTCATCCTCCAACCGGCTCAGGTAGATTACTGGTTAAGATGTTGGATTGGCTAGACGATATAAAAATGGTGTTGTGTGTTCGATTCTTACTCTCCGACGGCACTTTTTTATTTGTTGTTTCTGAGATAAAATACTCAATAGGATGAAAATCCCATAAAATGTTTTTCTTGTTTCGCTTGAATGTAGTGGTCATGCATTATTTTGTACGAGAGCTTGAGTCTATATGTCAAAAGTGCTTTTCCAATCATATCATTTTTGGTAGAAAGCCTGTTTCAGCGCATTTTTGGCATAAAGAAAGCGCCGAGGGGCATTGAAATTTTACAACACCTTCTGTGGGTGCACTTTTTTACACGCAGAGTTTTGAAAACAGTAGAGTGTAACTTTTTTCAATTTTAACTTGTTCGTCGCCACGCTTATTTTTGTTGTTTGCCGGACCCAAAGAAATTCTTGCAGTGAGAAAGCAAAGAGAGAAAACTCCTAGATTTGCAATGTGTGGCTGAACTGAGCGGCTAACATGAGTAAGAGAGCGTCATCCGATGTTTATGGATTTTTGAGAAATAGAATGAATTTTTGTAACCTTTGTTTTCGACGTTTTAGCGAAACTGGGCTGCACAATGAAGTTGCTTTTTACCTTAAAAGGTATTTTGTTCCTCTTCAATCTATAAGAGAAAAGAACAATATAGCTTTCTACTCTACTCTACTCTACTCTACTCTACTGTACTCTACTCTTCTGTACGCTAACTCTACTTTACTCTAATCTACTCTTATCTACTATACTCTACTCTATTCTACTCTACTCAATTCTCTACTCTCTACTCTCTACTTTCTACTGTCTACTCTCTACTCTTCACTTTGAACTCTCTACTCTTCTCTCATCTACTCTACTCTGCTCCCCTCTATTCTACTCTACTCTACTCTACTCTACTCTACTCTTCTCTACTCTCCTCTCTTCTTTACTCCGCTCTACTCTATTCTACTCTACTGTCTACTGTCTACTATCTACTCTCTACTCTCTACTCTCTACTTTCTACTCTCTACTCTCTACTCTGTACTCTCTATTTTGTACTCTCTATTTTGTACTCTCTACTCACTACTATCTACTATTCCCTCTCTACTCTCAACTCTCTACTCTCAATTTTCTATTCTCTGCTCTACTCTACTCTACTCTCCTCTACTTTACTCTACTCTGCCCTGCTCTGCTCTGCCCTGCTCTGCTCTGCGCTGCTCTGCTCTCCTCTACTCTACTCTCTACTCAACTCGACTTGACTCTACTCTAATCTACTCTACTCCACTCACTACTCTCTGCCCTACTCTACTCTATTTTGGTCTTCTCTGCTCTACTCTACTTTCCATTCTACTTTACTCTACTATACTCTACTCGACTCGGTTCGACTCGACTCCATTCAACTCTACTCTGCTCGGCACTGCTGTACTTTTATCAATACTACTCTACGCTACTCTACTCTCTACTATCTACTCTACCATATTCTCTACTTCATTCTCTACTTTCTACTTTACACTCTACTCAATTCTACTCTACTCTACTCTACTCTACTAGACTCGACTCGACTCTATTCCGTTCAACTCTACTTTACTCTACTCTACTCTACTTTACTCTACTCTCCTCTTGTCTTCTCTACTCTACTCTACTCTTCTCTACTCTACTCAACTCTACTCTACTCCACGCTATTTGACTCTATTTAAATCTACATTTATATTCATAATTTTAATTTTTTTTTGATGAAAAATTTGCTGCTGTCCACTCTAATGTTTTGTGAAATGGGCACCATTCCTCAACTGATCCGATGCCTTGTAATAAAATTTGATCTATAGCTTTTGGGGGGAAAACCTGCACATAACATTAACGGCTTCGGATGATTTAGAAAAATTTAACACGTTCACCTCTACTAAGCTTCTCAATCCGCCGCCAAAAAGCGGGTCCAGCATCGCGGGCGCAAACGAACACGTACAAGCATTATTACGAAAATGTTTGACTAGAAACGTCGGGACGCACAATTTATGGCGCTCCCGTTTACAAACAACCATTCAGAAAGCGTATGGTGCCGGAAAGGGTTTTCGGAATGGGATCCAAATATTGGACCCCAGACTGCTGCTCCAGAACACACCTAATGTAGCAATTTTGAACCCTAGTTTGATTCCTTCAACTAAACTGCGTGCTGTATGCTAATTTATGACTTTCGAACAATTCGAATGAACGGAAAAGGTGGTGGAGCCCATTTCCATGGGAGGGTGGAATTTTTGGCACTCGAGAACCATTTCTGGTCTTGTCTACCCTTGAATGGAAACACGCATTCAAAAACTGAAAAAATATGTGCCCGAAAACATTTGTTTCCTTTTTACAGCCGGCAAGGGGTTTCCTTATCATTAAGCCGTTTTCGGCATTTAATTTTATCGCACCTCATTATTTTTATTGCCACCACCACCGAACAACAAGCACCATCAGGTCTGCGGGTCACCAACAATCGGGCACCGGAACAAAACCACCGTGAATGAAAACGACGGACAACAGCGGATTTTGATTAATGGGCGAAAGTTTTCCTAGCTACTTTTCCGGTCCGATCACCCGAAATCTGGTGGGATTATGATTCATTGGGCACCTGGTGAAAGTAAAACAGTGTGTACGTATCCATTCGATTCGGGCTTACAATGATATCAAGATCCGAGAAGATTGATAATGGGCTAATTTTCTGGGCCGTAAAAATAATTGACTCCACTTTATTCTGCTCCATTAGAGCTTAGGTTTAAAGATGAGGAAGTTGGATAGCAGAAGTGTTATTTCGAGTGTATCTATTATTTGTCTGTGATTGATGGTTTTTTTATTTCAACTTATCAAACATATTTTAACTTCTGTTAAAATTTATACTTTTAAAAGTTCATGAACATAATTAATCAATTTTTGATGGATGGGAGTTACAACTAAATCGACTTACAAACATTATAATGCTTACCTGTTTCTGAACGGGTTGAACTTGTGCACAAAGAGATTGATAATAGGGGAAAATTTCAGTCAAGACTCAAGATAACATAATATCAGAGAATATCCGCATTGCTACATTAAAAATCAAATTTTGGCTATCGTGGCTCGTCTAAGAAATAATGAAAATTTAAAAAAAAATAAAAATAATGATTGGCTTTGGTTTGATGACGATTTTACTAAACCCCGTTTAAAGGCAGAGTTGGGCACTAGAAAGTTAAGAAGTAAGACGTTTTGTTAACATTATTCTGTCACTGAATGATATCCGTTTTAAATTTTATAAAACTAAAAATTCATATGGTAGGTTTTGGTATAAGAATGCTGCTTTTTACCTCGCTGTTGCATGATACTCTGTTCGACGGTAATCTGAACTTAATTTAACGGCCCTGTAAAGGGTGATACAGTCAAAATTTGGTCAATATAAACTTGACGCATTTCTTTCAATTTTGCATTAAAAAACCTGAACACCCCTCATTTTGAAGGTGTGTGTGTGTAGAATGTTGCTCCTATTTTGATTTTGGAATTCACTCTTCAGTTGTCAAAATGCCATCCAAGGAAGAAGAGCATTGTATCAAAATTTTGCTCGCGCATCGCGAAAATCCGAGCTACTCGCACGCAAAGCTGGCAAAATCGCTAAAAGTTGCCAAATCAACCGTTACAAAGGTAATTTAAGCGTTTGGGGAACGTTTGTCGACAGCCAGGAAGTCTGGATTGGGGGGAAATCGAAAACCGGAAGCCGCTGAGACGACAAAGAGAGTTGCCGGTTGTTTCAAGCGAAACCCTAACCTCTCTCTCCGAGATGCCGCAAATAAGCTGGGTGTATCGTCTACAACCGTGCATCGAGCCAAAAAACGAGCCGGACTATCGACTTACGAGAAGGTAGTGACTCCAAATCGCGATGATAAACAAAACACGACGGCCAAAGCGCGATCCCGGAGGCTGTACACGACGATGCTGACGAAGTTTGACTGCGTGGTAATGGACGACGAAACCTACGTCAAAGCCGACTACAAGCAGCTTCCGGGACAGGAGTTTTATACAGCAAAAGGAAGGGGAAAGGTAGCAGATATTTTCAAGCACATGAAACTGTCAATGTTCGCGAAGAAATATCTGGTTTGGCAAGCCATCGGTACCTGTGGCTTCCGGGACTGTCAACCAAGAAATTTACGTGAAAGAGTGTTTGAATAAACGTCTGCTGCCTTTCCTGAAGAAATACGATTGTTCAGTACTGTTTTGGCTGGATTTGGCATCTTGCCATTACGGTAAAAAGGCCATGGAGTGGTACACCGCCAACAACGTGCAGGTGGTTCCCAAGGACAAGAACCCTCCCAACACGCCAGAGCTCCGCACAATTGAGAAATACTGGGCTATTGTCAAGTGGAACCTAAAGAAGACCAAAAATACTGCTAAGGACGAGCAACAGAACAAGGCAAACTGGCTTTCTGCTGCGAAGAAGGTGGACAAGGTGGGTGTACAAAATCTGATGGCAGGGGTTAAGCGTAAGGCCCGGCAATTCGGATTTGGAAAAGCGGAAGCCTAACTGAATATTTTTCCTGAATTTTATACTAATTAAACTTGAAAAAGAAATTTAATTTGATTTTTTAAATAAAAGATTTCACCGATTAACACGCGTTTTCCCTTGACCAAATTTTGACCGTATCACCCTTTAGGAGCGGACGTTTCTTCAACGATAGATCTAACATAAACACATAAGCGAAAAGAAGCTATTTCTTTTTCGACTCACACTCTGCCTCAACCGGGCACTTGACATTCCAATGTCACTCATTCGTTCTTCAAACGTGGTTAAACCATTGCGTACACATTTAATTAAATAGTTTTAGAAAAGTTTACACACGCACCAAAAACTAATTGCTACCCTACTCCTTCTTGACAAATTGCTCATTATTCTAAGCGCCGCGCACCCGCAGGCGATATTCCTGGCAAATGTCGTGGCAGCCAGCGAACACTCAAAATTCATATGCTAAACACAAAGATCAAATCTGTCTTTCCTAATTCCTCTTTCCCGTTCCATGCTGCCACAACTTTTTGATTAATCACTCGCTGGGGTTTGAACAGCCTCGATCCCTCCAGCTTTTCGTTTACGTCTGTAACATAATCACTTGGTTGATTTTGAATCCAATTCCGGACCTGAACGTGTGACAGGGTCGTTTTCGTTCCGCGGGCCCAGGATTTTTCCTCCTTCATCATGAACCAATCGTATAGAACAGACATATGACGACGTTGATTTGCTTTCTCATTTTCCATCGCGCCCCGGGTTTGATTTTTAATTGGATCAAATTTGTGGCTTTTACTCGTTTCACAATTGCTGACACACTCCGACCGGGACTTGTGGATGGTGCGATTCTGATTCCCGTTTTTCCTCTGCGGGTGTTGCGCATTTTGTAACATTTTGTTCTGGGGTTTTTTGACAATCTGTTATTGAAGGTAAATTAAACAGTCAGATATCTGTTCTTTTAATATGAGTGCTATGCTATAAGTCAGTTATTTTTCAGACCGAGTTTGTTTAAGAAAGGTGATTAGCCGTAAAATTAAATGTAAGTAGATATAGTTTTTCATGAAATGTTTTTGAAGGTTCTGTAGAAACTATACCTTTGTAACTTAAATAAATTTGAGCATTTTTTTTTTTGGTTTTGTGGAAAATTGTCAACCTATTCCTGCACCCAGCAAACATGAAATCGTATCAGAAATGATAATTTAAGTCGTTTGCAATGGTGTTGCGAGTCGAAATTTCTACTGCATAATAAAAAGATCGTATACAATGTCGTCTGAAGTCAGTTTAAATCGTATATGAGAGAGAGACCGCAATGTTTGTGACTTTTGAAATGATTCTGCTCCCGCGCGGTCTACAAGCTACAAGTGAGAAAATCATCGTCATGTTCTCTCTGCAACCAACAGTGCAACCAGGGGACTAGAAATCAGATGAGAATGGGCGATGGGCGCGCTCGCAATCCCGGTATACGATTTCCCATATGTTAAACAGAGAAAGCAATAGCCTTCACCGCAATTTCTCTCCGATTAGCTTTCATTCTTACGGAAATCTGTGTAAAGAGCAAGCTTTATTCTGTTTAGCAGGCCCAATCCCATTTGAGTAATATTGACCAGCGATGCCATAAAAAAATCTGTATCATAATTAGTGTGTCTTATTCTCGTCCATAAGAGTTCCAACAAAACAGAAATAAACACATTGAAACTTGAAATTTTGTCGCTGGCAACGACTTGAAGGCTACCCGATCAGGAGGGAAAAACTGAATTATAGCAAGATGAGATATTTTGATACTTATATTTTTCCTATCTAAATGAGTTATTATTCAGTACTCGTAGGATGTTAAAATATCTCAAATTATATTAAAAAATCTATGCGATCATAGCTAAATTATATCAATTTTAGATATGCTCCTATCAATATTATATCTGGTTCAGATAGCATAGTTTGATATTAGGCAGAACAAAACCTATCACAATTATAACTTATCAAGATATGAGTGCTTCGAGAAAATTTTCTAGTAGAATCCCGATCAGGAGAGCATATCAAAATAATAACTCAAACGTATCTCACCAAGATATTTACATATGATTCAGTTATAATTAAGTACTCCAAATTTTCGATTTTAAGTTTCTCCAATCTGAATTATATCTTATTCTGATTGACAAATTTGAATGGGGTTGAGCTCATATTCAATGATCAAAATTTTTTTCGGATTGTCCTAAAATAAAATGATTATATCTTATTTTGATATACGTACAACTTTTTCTGAAACACGGACATCGAAGTCAACGGCTCAAACCTTACATTAACGAGTTTTGCTCAACAGATTCATAAAATTGAATCAATCTTTTGGGGAACCAAAAATGGGGCATGGTTTTATCAAATAATGTGGTTTATTGACTTTCTACTAGAAAATTTTCTCGAAGCACTCATATCTTGATAAGTTATAATTTTGATATAATTTGTTCTGTCCAATATCAAACTATGCTATCTGAACGAGATATAATCTTGATAGGAGCATATCAAAAACTGATATAATTTAGCTATGATCGTATAGATTTTTTGATATAATTTGAGATATTTTAACATCCTACGAGTACTGAATTATAACTCATTTAGATAGAAAAAAAATAAGTATCAAAATATCTCATTTTGATATAATTTTGTTTTTCCCTCCTGATCGGGATGTCAATAAACCACATTATTTGCTAAAACCATGCCCCATTTTTGGTTTCCCAAAACTTTGATTCAATTTTATGAATCTGTTGAGCGAAACTCATAAACGTACGGTTTGGGCCGTTGACTTCGATGTCCGTGTTTCAGAAAAAGTTGTACGTACATCAAAATAAGATATAATCATTTTATTTTAGGACTATCCGAAAAAAATCTTGATAATTGAAAATGAGCTCAACCCCACTCAACTCTGTCAATCAGAATAAGATATAATTCAGATTGGAGAAACTTAAAATCGAAAATTTGTAGTACTTAATTATAACTGAATCAGATGTAAATATCTTAGTGAGATACGCTTGAGTTATTTTTTTGATATGCTCTCCTAATCGGGTATGATAGCGAAATCTTGCGCTCTATTGCGTTCTACCGGTAGGTGCTTTTCCAATTATATCATCTTTGATACAGCGCATTTTCGGTACAGAGATTTGCTAAATACTGTAGTGTCGCTCATAAATGATACTCAGACAATATTCAGCTTCAATAATTTGTTTTCATTTTATTCAAAGTCAAAGAATCAGCAATCTATTGCTAAAAAAAATTCGCTTTGTGACTAAAAAAGCTGAAAAAGCTCTATGGGGTTCATTTTTTAGGTTTTTTTTATTATTTTTAATATCCTTAACATTGAGCTTTTCAATTGATCAAATTCTAATTTAAATTTGATCGAGATTTGAATTCCAGTTCAACAATCTAAGTGTATTGTGAATTAGGAACCGGAATATGAAATTTGGTGTTCGAAAAACAGTTCTCACTCATGATTCGTAGTAATCGAAAAAATTAAGTACAACTTATGTTAAGGTCGCCAGATTGCCCGGGTTTATCCGGATTTGCCTGGATACTTAATGCAAAATTTGGGAACAGTTCGGCCCGGCCCAATTACCCGGATTTTATTGAAAAATACCCGGATTTTGTCCGGATTTATTCACTTTATTTGGAAAGTCAAACATAAAAACTAAACAAATTGTGCAATAAAAGTTTTTGATTGTGTCTCTTAAACGCAATTTTTTGAGAAATTTTTGTAATAATCATCATGAAAGGTTTTTTGGAAGCCTAAAATAAGATTTTAAATCTGTCGATCAGTTTTGATAAAAAAAATTGTCTAATTTTTATCTTGATTTTTACTGAGTAATTTTTGGGATTTGACTAAATTGGCCCGGATTTAACCCGGATTTTTGATCGTGAAATTAGAAATCAAATCCCCGGATTTTGTCAGGATTTTATATGAAGATGCCCGATTTTTCCGGTCCCGGGACGTGCTGAAAAAAATCTGACAACCTTACTAATGTTGTTTATTTTCCAGCCCTAATGCTCATCCATATTTTTATTCTAACCGTATAAAGCTCTCAATTCACGGAGAATTTTCACCTTAAAAGCGAATATATATCTTATGACTGGTAAAAACGAAGAACCAAACGGCCGATATGACCCTCATATCTCAGCAACGACACAACAATATTAAATTCTTCAATTGACGAAATTTCAACTTATTTTCAAGGCACAATTTCCCCGCATGCTCGTATAACGGGTTATTACCCTTTTTCTTCTTCGAGATGAAACGATAGACACCTATAAAAGGGGATCAAGAAACCCATGATTTATTATATTACCATGATCGATAACAATTTTTTTTTAGTAAAAAAGACAAGAAAGTCATCAGTTTAGCTTCTTATACTAGCCTGATTTTTCTTAATTTCTATACTCAAGCTTTCCTGATTTTTGAGAAAAAATGTTGGCATCCCTGACCTAATCAGGCCGCTTCCCATTTCGAGTATTTCCTCTCAGAATGCAGAAGAACATGCATAAAATTTCGTCATCCCCCAAAAGACGACGAATGATTCTCATTCGGCATATCCTACCGAGCAGCGATGCCACAAATACCGATTTTTCGGTATTTATATCGAATACCGATTTTTTGCAAAACAAACCCATTTCATACCAATTTTTGGAAAATTCGTTCAGACAGCAACCATAAAAAAAACTATCGTTTTTTTTTAAATTCCGAACTATTTGTGCCTTAAAAGGCAGCAGTTCTCAACGTAGTGAATAATATCTTTGTCTTCAATGCCAACTGTCTTGAGATCGAATCTTGATAATCTAAATATATGTTAGATTAGATTTTACAGCAGTTTTAAACGTAATAAACCTGATATTGAACTTAGGAACCAATATAAGTGCACGCTCGTGATAAATAGTATTCAGTATGAAGAACTCAGTAGCATAAAAATATTAAATTATAATAGTGTTTAGAATGAAAACACTAAATATCCGCAGTGGACTGTCTCTTTAACAGATCACAAAATCACAAAACTATGCCAATGTCAAATCGCTAATCAGACTTTGATTAAGTCTGACTAATGATTGATTCGCAGATTAATAAAAGTTTTCAGAGCTCCTTATGAAGAAAGTGATTTTAAAAAATCCATTGTTGAATCCTCTTTACAATTTCTCAAATAATGTATACAAACAGATTTTCAAGCAAACACAAATCAACTTAATGTTGATAAGCAAACTGTCCAGCAAATAGCATATTGATTTTTTTTACTGTTTGAATATTTAATTGTTTAAGCATCTTTTTATACAGAGGTAAAGTTAAATAACATTTTTTTTAAATAATATTTTTTCGTATGTTTCAGCATTCTTTACAACTTGTATAGAGAAAACAATTATTTGTTTGAAGAGGATTTTAACAACGTTGGATCTTCCGACCTTTGAATATAATAAATGAGCTGAATAACTGTATTTTCTAATTAATTGTTTCAATCGACCATTTTTTCATAAAACTTAAAAAAAAATTATTTTATTAATAATCTTTCAATTAACTTGATTTGAAAAATTTCGAACAAAAACGGTATAATCGTATATGATAAACCTGTTGAAAAAAATGCATACCAATTAGTTGAACAATCGAAAATAATCAGCTAGGTCTTTTTAAAGCTGATTTGTTTTTTTTTTTGTTTTTGCACGATTAAGCTTCAAGGTGACAGTGCCTCAAATTACAAAATAAGAAAAGGTATATAATGCAGTCTTCAGTCTTTAAACAAACTTCATATCATAATAAATTATAAGCCGTTAAATACAATCAACATGAAATTGGAATTCATTTACGCCATAAAATTGATTTTCTTTAATATTTATGCCATTTTTTTTTAAATGAATTTTCAATATTCCTTGGATCCCGTTAGCGATTTTGCATCAAGTCTAATCTTACGCCAGGGCCGTAGGAAGAATCGCGTGGGGGGGGGGGGGGCTTTGGGGTTGGTAACCTGTTTTTTTCCTAAGATAGTTTTGCTTGCTCAATTATTGCATGTTGAAAAAACTTAAATAGAATTTTTTTATTCTATTTTATTATTAATTTTTAATTATTATTTCGAATTTTATTTTATGGAAACTTTTGAAAAATTATCTTAGAATCTTCAAAATATTGAGCTAGATATGTATAAGGAATCCTCAAGCAGTAAAATATGAGACTTACTTTCATCGATGATTGAAATCTTTGAATTGGCTTAAAGATCTGATGAATCTAGTTTATTTGAAATGAACACAAAAAAAGTTTTTTGAAAAAGCCTTTTATTTCTTAGACTATCTATAGAAATACATTCAAATCAAATAAGCTAAATCTATCATGATCTTGAGATTTCATTGTTCGATAAATAAAATTGTCAAAAGTAAAAGATTAAATTTACGTTTGTGTGATTCAAATCCGATTCTGCAAATACTATAAAAATTCATGATTTAAGATTATTAAGTGCAATATTTAGAATGTTAATTACCACCAAAAACATATAGAATTCTTTGCATTTTTTTTTAACGGGATGATAACATTTTTCATTTCAATTATTAAATTAAAATCCTGTAGTTGATTTATTCAAGATAAAATCAATTTTTTAACTTAACAAAACTAGCAAAATAAACTCAAACGCTTCCTAATATTTGGAATTTGAATTCCTCAACGAAATAGTCATTTTGATAAAATGAACTCATGCGGGCCAAATACGAGATGTCTTGTTTAATCTCTTGCGCAAATAAGTTACATTCAGAAGCATCACTGAAAATTTATTTATTCAATAATTAAACAATGTTCTACAAAATTTAACACAACAGTAACGGCAATTCAGCGATACTTAATTTGTAAAATTTGATCCAGCGGTTTCTGAGATATAGAATGTCGTTGAATATCGGTGTTTAAATATATGCGCGGTCGTTAATGAGTTAATTTGATTGTGAAACTTATTTACGAGCTAAATCTGAATCTGAAGTTTGAAGTCGGATTAAATATAAATAATTAAAATTCACATTTATACATTTCAGAAATCGTATTGAAATTCTAAAACATCAAAAATTTAAAATTTGAATTCAGAACCTGATTTTTTATGTTTAAGGATTTCAATACCATTTCTGAAATATGTAAATTTTAATTTCAATTATTCATTTTAAATCCGACTTGCGAATCTGAATTAAAACGTGAATTTCCAATTAGGAATCTGATTCTGAGTGTTCAATTCTGGATCGCCGTTTTGAAGCTCTGTAAGGTTTGAATACTGCATAAGAATTGAGTTCAAAAACTTCGAATTCGGATGTTAAAAACTCCGGATGGTTTCATTTTTTTCTAACCCAGAAAACCTATCAAAATATTGAAAGTGAATATGAATTTTGAAAACCATATAAAAAAATTTGGAATGAAATGCCAACAAAATTTGAACGAAAAAAAAACAGCTTTTCATGTTTATTTTCTTATGATGATTTGAACCGAAAATCGAGAATCTTGAACTGGATACAAAATCCAAAACATGGAACAGAAATACAATTTTAATTTTGATTATACGGAACCAAAACCTCGGAAATCAGTTTAATGTTATTTAAGATTTATAATTCAAAAATGAATTTCTATCAACAAGTAGGAAAATTTTGAAAAACTGTAACAGAACTCTGAACTTACAATTCGTTTTCGAGGTTTTGGCATCAGTTCTAAGTAAATTTTGTAACTCTATAATAACCTCAATCCATTGGACTAAACTTAAAAATTTTGGTTGTAGAGAAAAATACTTCATTTTCTCATGGGGAAGTGGAGTGTTTAAAAATTGACACTTTTATATATCCACTGATTATATTATATTTTATTCTTTTGAACCCTCTTCAGAAATGATGTAAATATACTTTTTTTTTTTAAGTGCTTGATTTGGTAACCATAGAATAAAATAAAGCTAAATAAAAGTTTTTTTTTTCCAGAATGTTTCAGTTGATTCCCTTGATAAAAACTGCTTCCAAGAATATTTTTAAAAAAATTGGTAAAACATGTTGCTACCAATAGTATTCTTAATAAGCCAAGTTTTGATGAGATTTTCCGCATATTGCTCACATCCGTTAATGTCCAGACAATACGGCTCATTAAACTTTATTCAATTAGTAGTGTGTCATTTTCTGTCCACGATGCCACATATTTAATCGTTTGTATCGATGGCATCAGATTCCTCGTTCCAGCTACACACCTCTTGGCGGGCGGGAGAGCCATTCGAAAATGATTTCTAACAAATTGGCAACTGGCCAATGTGCCGTTCCTGGATTATGCTTCTAACAGACAATTCAATTGGCCATTGCATCAAAATCCGATGAGTTTCTCGTCTAGAGAAAACGGAAGATTCAGCTAAACCATAAAGGATACCTAATTTCACAGTCAATCGATATCGAACGATACTCGTCCGGTAAAGTAAATCCTGAAGACAACAACAAGTTTCACGTTGAGATACGAAAACTTTGCTGGAGTTTGTCTCCCGCTAGACGGAGACAAACGTCGGTTAATACTTCGCTAGCAGCGACAAGCAATGAAAAAAAAAAGTGGAAATATATAAATGACAACGGACAACTACCGAAGTCAATGAGCCGATGTGAGATTTGATTTTTATTGTGACTGATTACAACCAATTTATTATGTTTGTGTACTTTTTTATTACGCTCATTCTGGCGCCGAAAGCATCCGGAAATAATCGCATCAATTCTCGTTTGCTAGGCGACCGTGACAAATTGAAGAATCGCGCGTCGGTGGGGGAGTAAGCAAAAGTAGCCGCGGGTGCAATCCGGTTGTGATTTTTCCTCCCCCAACGAACAACCACGCGGGTTGATGCGATTGGTTTCCTGTGTGGAATTATTCGGCTCCCACCGTGTAATTTTGCTGTGGTTCTAATGCACGGGCAGGATGTGACAAAGCTTTTACGTGAATAATTTATGGCAGTTCAATGCAATGTTTATTACTTTTGTTAGGTGGCACGCTCTTTTTGGTCGGAAAATCATTGCCCAAACACATGACAAACGTTCGCTGAGTGGCTTTACGAGCAAATTGGATTAAAGGGAATCACCAATGAATTGAAATTGCGGATTAGCTTCGTATTGTGGTTATCTAAATATATTATTCAACGCAAAATGTCTGTATCTTCATTTGAAGCTTTATGCTAACACAATCAACGACAAATTGGCCAGAAACATGCAAAACATTCATCCTAATAGAATCAATTAAAATTCTCATGAAACAGCTCTATAAGGTTCGGAGAGAAAAATAGTCAAATTATAACGATCCGTCCCTTTTGGGATGACTCACATGGTCCTTAATTATATATTCAACTAATAATGGTCATAAATTTGGCTCCTAACCACGCCGTCCTATCACAAACATTCAACCATGGCATGTGAAAAAAGGGCTTCACAGCCTCCGAAACTCCCCTCCATACCCGATGCAAACTAGCCGTTCTCGGTCAAGCTATCCCATGACCTTTAAAACGCTATACTACCCATATTCCTATAAACGACTTGAATTCCTCAGTCTCGGTGGCCCAACAACATCACTCATCCAGTCAACTTGCCGGAGAAACATTTCCGAGAACAATCCCTTGGTGGTCAGAACACTCACTCCCTTCCGCCTGGTCCGGTAATTGATGCCTATCTCTTTATTTGCAGACTTGTTTCTAAATTTATTACCGTTTTTAACCGGACCGACGACGATGACCCTCGCCTCGCCGCCGGTTGGTCCCAAGCAATGTTTGCAGAATTCTGACCGGGCTGCGAAAAATTCCTCCTACCAAGATCGGGTCGATTGCCCAAGGGTGTGCCGGACTTGACCGAAAATCTTTTCACACAGACTGCACAAATTGAATATGTGACATTATCTCGGGTTGTAGGCGTGTGGCATCATCATCATCATCATTTTTAATGATATTGATTTAGTGTTCTGACTTGCGGGAAGAGAAAACATGTTTTGTCTCATTGGAAATTGACGTATGTAATAATAAGTTTTAAAAAACTAGATTTAAGAAACTAGTTGTAGCATTCATTGACAAAGTTGACGAATTGATTCTATATTGTTTTAACCATAATCAGTTCTTGAAGAGTTTGACAATCCTGACTAAAATTGCTAAATCTTTCTTGTTTCCTTACCGATTTTTAGAAATTATGTAGATTTAAATTATTGTAAAGTAACTAAAATATTATTGTCAGCCAATATTCAGTTGTGATTTTTTTTTTAATTTAAAGTCTAAGAAAACAAAATGCTTAAAAAATGTAGTATATACAAAAAAAAATCACTTTGTGCATAAGTAAGTTAAAGTTAGAAGCTATCTCATGCACATTAGAATAAAAATAAATTTTAGACAACAAAAAATGTTAAAAAGTGTTGATAAAACCGTACTTTTAAATCAATCAACCATCAATGTTGTTTAAGTAACAGCAGTAAAATTTTGAAAAGTGCATTAAAAAGTTGACGTGATATTATGCATTTGACGGCAGGATAAAATTGCCGAAATCAGAAAAACAAATTGCAAACGATTTTTAAAAGTTACAATTTTTCATATCTTTTGGTAATTTGAATTTTCGTCATCCTTTTCAATTTTTTTTGTCAACTAGCATCCAGATTTGGAGCATGTACAACAACGAATATTTCCCCCAGAATAAAGTTTGTTTCGAGTTTTTCTGAGACTTTGAAGAACGTAAAAATAAAGGAATGTAGCTGATAATTGTCTGAACATAAATTTTAAGTAACATTAGAAGCTTATCTAAAATATAAAATTTTTAAAATCGCTTTTTATTCAGAAGTATCAAATTATTATTCAGGATCTCATTAAGGTATTTTTTTAGCATTCAATAAGACTACAAAATTTTGAACAAAGGTGACCTATCTTATGTGATTTTTTTTTTCGATGCATCGAAAAAAGACCATTTGAGCCACCACTTGCATTTAAAAGCGGAGTTATGGCTGTTTTAACCCTTACTTTCCGAACTTTTTTTAAAACTAATTCAGAAAAAACGCATGTTCGGACTTGAAAACTTTGAATCGAATGCGGCCTATCTTGTGTGATTTTTTTTTTCTGAGAAATCGAATGAAGGCGATTTGAGCCTTCGAACGCATCGGAAACTGGAGAAATTGCCGTTTTTATCGTTTTCCCTAAATTTTCAATATTGTTAGGAAAAAAAAACTTGTTTTCCCTTCAATTCCCCAACATTTTTCAAATATTTCAAAAAAGTATTTTCGGAATTGAAAATTTTGAACCAAACGAGATTTATCTTATGCATTTTTTTATTCCGAGAAATCGATTGAAGGCAATTTGATCAACAGTACGCATCGTAAAATAGAGTTATTGCTGTTTCTACTCTCAATTTTCCTACGTTTTTCAATTAATTCAGAAAAATCACATTCGGACTTGAAAATTCAAAACCAAATGAGACTCATCTCGTGCTACTTTTCCAAGGAAACGAATGGAGGCTGTTTGAGCCACCGCGCGGATCGAAAAAAAGGAGTCATTGCTTGTTTTACCCTCAATTCCCTTATTTTTTCAAATAGTTAAACCATAACTCCATTTTTCGAATCATGTGGTGGCTGAAATAATTCTCATGTATTCTATAATTTTCCTGTGCGAACAAATTTTTTCTGAATTAATTAAAAAATTATGAGAAATTGAGGGTTAAACTGCCAATATTCCAGTTTGCGATGCGTGCGGTGGCTCATTCGATTTCTCGTGCAAAAATCACATAGGGTGATTTGCCAATCGGTGCACAGCTAAGCACATGCTTTTGGTTTTTATGCTGTATTTTAGTCATTTCAACAGAATTCACTCGATTTTTTGTCGATTGCACTCATACAGGATTGGTCAACAAGATCCAAAGTTCACGTGTTCGAAAATCGTTACTTAAAAATATTTAAAAAAAAATCATTCAAATCAGCTTGTCCGTGCCCAATAGTTGCACAGTCAAAATTTATTCCGTGCCTAATGTTGTCCGTTTTTTCCAATGGTTGCACATTTTAAAAACCATCTTAAGGCTCAGCCACCATTTTGTCAAAGAGGCTGATAATGTTTAAGGAAGCTTATTATGAGAACCTCTAGTTCAAATGGAATCCAACTTGGAGATGATCCATTTTGAGGGGGGTCTTCCATATAAACCGTCTAATGAATAATTGGAAAATTCGGACCCAAATTGAAAAAAAAAAACATGAAGCCGCCGGTTTGAGAGTCTGGAATAGCATCATTCACACGTGAAATTTCCTCATAAGCTCGAATTTGCAGCTGAGTTTAACCAGAGCCATCTGAGTGAAGTGTTATTTGACTCTATTTGCCCAGTGCAGAGATTTTTTATTTATATGTCCTACCAACATAAAATTTTGTGTCATTGACATTTCATAGAAGAAAATAAAAGGTATTATAAACGTTTTTCAAAGTGCCTATTTACAAGTGAAAGAGTAAAAGGACGCCCCTTTACTCTTATGAAGAAAATGTGATTTTATATAATAATAGCTTAAGGACTTGGAAGTCGATCGATTTTTACATAATGTATATCAATTTAAAGCTTAAAAGTGGACTCATCCACGCCCAAAGTTTCAGATCGTCCGTCTGATTTATTGAAAAAATCTTTTAAAAAAGTTATTTAACTTTGAATATGTTTTTCTTAAAAGTTGGATTATTTCTGAAGAATTTAATCACTGTAGCATTTCATCAATCTTTAAGAAAAATTCATTTCAAATTGAAATCTTCCCAACAATTTTCCGGCTGAGAAACTGTTTTGATGAAACTAAGTTTCACGAAATTATGACTGTTTATTTTTCTGAATAATAAGAGCTATATAAAGCTTCACTCAAAAGTCTACGGTCTAGCTCGACGGCAGATTTGAATTTCTGAAAATTGCACATGCTAAGTAATATTTCGGGTCTTCCAACCTTCGACTTCGAGTTTTTTGGTATTAAGGATCGAAGTTTTCCTACTGTACCATATTTTGACAAGATTATTATCTAAATCAAGGGGTTTGCTGTTGACACGAAATACAGTTCTTCGTTCGTCTCGAAATTTGAGAAACAGGGTTCTTAGAACAATCTTTAGAATTTTTGCATTCAATCTTGAGTGAATGGTCGGGATAAAGTATTTCAAAATAAATCTTATAAAAAGTAGTCAAAAAAAAAGTCATAGTAGTTTAAGTGACTTTGACACCTTACAAATACTGCAAGCCCGACTTTTCAAAACATAGATAGGGTTAAACTGTACAAAACGCACCAGCTAAGCATAATGGCTATTTATAGCGATACCAATCATTTAAGAACCAAATTGAAAGTTGACGACGATTCAAGGATAAAATTTACGTATTTTCGAAAAGAAAAAATATGATATAAACTCGATTTGGACTATATTTTTGTAAAAAAACTAAAACAGCCAGAAAACAAACCGCGGGGTAGAATGCCTAAAACAAGTGGACAGAACGCACCAAAAAGGAAGGGTGGTAAGAAATAGAACAATGATTATACGGAATATAATAATTGAAACACCAAATGATTAATAACATGTTCATCGTATTTTTGTAAACTACCATTCTTTGGCTAAAAATCATTTAGTATTGCTACACTCATCGATAATTTCGCTTTTCAAAATACACTTTTTAATATCCTTATATCTAAAACGCCTTCAAGTAGGCAACGAAATTCAATTTTTTTGACTGATATAGTGATATCGCGGCAAACATGGCGGCCGATATTTTTTTCGAATCGAATATTGGTGCACCGTTTTAACTCGAACAAGGACGAAATTTGTTATAATTATGCATTGTAATCGTAGTTTGGGAGTCAGCAAATTAAAGGGAAGGCATTTTGTTTAAATAATCGGGTTTTCTCAAAAGTTAACAGCATTCAAAATTTGAGCGTAAAACACGTGGTCTTGTGGGCATTCTGCCCTAATTTTCATATGATTGATTTTTGATAAAATTTGTAGGAAGTTATTAAAATACAACAAAATATTTATAGTCTTCCGAAAGTGCACATGAATGGTAAAATGATAAGCTGTAGTTTGGTCAGATTGCGCAGGCTGTTTTACCAGTGCGTCTTGTACAGTTTTCCCCTATGTTTTTCAACGAGTTTGATAATCTCAAAACTTCGATTTTAAAATTTGAAGACATAAAAAATAAATTTATGGCAACATGAAGTGTCTTTGAATTAAGGTTGAATAATAGAAAATCAACATTGAATGCAAAAATTATGAAAACTCTGAGTGGAAAACAGTTAATTAAAGCACAGAAATTACTAAAATTGAAAGTTAAACGAAAATATGCACTTATTAAGCGAAAAAAAATGTCATATAAAAAGACAATCAAAGTTGTTTTTTATTTGCAAGTAATCTTTGAACGTGTTCAATTTTGTATGAAAAAAGAAATTTTTGCATATGAAATCATCCAGAAAATTCATTGTATAGTACTGTAAAATTACAAGCATTGCTTTCTGGAGCTTTGAATAACTTCACACAGTATTAAATAATTACATGTTATAACCTGCAAATAAATGGAACACGTTATTTCTACTAAATTTACATGACTTATGACGTAATGTAAATTCCCGAAACAAAAAAAATGACATTGTGAATTTACATGACCATAAAAAAGAAACCGTTCCGGCTCATTATTCCCTTTTAGTTTTTGAATTATTGTTTTATTAACTTCTAGCCATCAGCCTTGTAACAAAGCATAACAATGATAAGAAAGATTTTCATAATGGTTTACATTGCTGAAATCTCTGAGTTTCAAACTTAAAACGGCATTTTCTTGGCGCATCAAATCGAACTTGCTCCTTACCGGTCGGCCGTTCGGTGTTTGTTTGTGAAACGATCCAGCTACAGGGTGTATCTGAATTTTCTTTTAGTTTCTTTAAAACTTTTTGGATGGATGATTTTGAAAACAACTTTTAATTACATTTAAAAAAAAGCAGCACTAAGTTTATCTAGAATGTTTTTTGATTATTAATACTTGTTATTTGTTCGTTGTACATTGAAATGTCCTTTGCAAAATGATGGAATGTGAGGAAGGGTTAATGAAGCTTGTAATTTCTTTGTATAAATATTAAACAATTCAAAACGATCCACATCCACACCTGATTTTTTTAGAATTCACAAGTTTATACTTAAATCGAATAATAAAGAGATAAAAAGCTTCATTGTGCTGAAACTTTTGTAACAATAAATTGAGAATATTGCTGACCTTTTTGTGCAATATTTATTCAAACTAAAAGTTTGTCTACGTTTTGTGCTATTCATTTTTAATTATTAGATTTCGTATCAATGTTATCGGTTAGAGCTATTCCCATATTTTTTAAAATATTAAAAATCAAAGACAAGAAGGGAACTGTTGCTTAAAACAAAATATCACTTTTCCAATGAAGTCTACGAAATTCAATCTAGTAATATACTATTTTTAAGGGGTTTTTTACAATAAGCAATAAAATATAGTTTGTTTTTGGGGAAAATTGTTAGAAGGATTTCACTTTTTTATATTTATTAAAATTGGCAAACAATAAGACACACCCTGTGCGCGACAGCAACGTGTCTGATTCCAAACATCGTTTCAAGCAAAAGTCATGTAAAATTACAACAAATTAACCCGAATGAGGAAACGCATGGTTTTTTTTAAGGGCTGCGTTATAATATACAACACATCTGACCGAATTTTACATGAAATCGAATTTTACATCAAATGTAAAACTCAGATTTTTTTTGTGTGCATTACATGTTTTTGCGCAGGTTATATAAATCCACAAACCCATTGGCTATGCAAAGCAGATTATTGCGATTTTTCATTTCCACCCTAAACAGACACAAATTTCTAAACAGATTTCAAATTAGCAATCAAAATCATAAAATTTTTATTTTAAATTTTTAGTATGATCTAATATTATTTCTGGAATACTAGTTAGGATTAGGTTTTCTTCACATGAAATGAATCGCAAAATCCAAAAAAAAAAAATCAAAAAACAAAAAAATAAGTTTTTATTTTCCGTTCAAATTAAAACACAATGCGCTAATTCAGAACTAATTTATTGAGTCCTGAATTTTCCAAAAAGTTTATAGCTATTTTTGGCAGAGAAAACAACCAAACCAAGTTTTTGGAGGTATATAAATATATAAATCGGAAATTTCCCTACAAATCTTGCAGCGGACTTATGTACAACAATAATGGGTCAGAAGGAGATTGAGTGCACCAATTGTTGCAAGATCCGATATTTTCTTTGGTTGTGTATCGATCATGATTTTTTTCCAAAATCATGGTGTTAAAATAATCCAACAAACGTTTCGTAAAAGAAACCGAAACGAAAAATGTTTTGTTCTAACGTAAAGCCGTGGAAAGAATCTAAAGGGTTTGTTTAACAATTAACACAAAAATTACGCGAAAAAAACTATGGTTGTAAATTACCAGGAAACCAAAAATTGCTGTTTAATTTGAAACACCATTCATGATATTATTCGTTAACAAAAAGCATCCCCAAGCGTTTCAGTCTAGTTTTTTTCCATAGATGATGATTTTTTTTCTCTCATGAACAGAAAACAACATTTGGTTGTTTATGATGATCGTTACTGGAATTATATTGTCGTGCTCTCCTTATCTATCTTCCCAACTCACCTTGAAATTCATTTTGAATTCCAAACTTTTCACATAGCCCACTTGGTCAAATTCGATGAAAGGTTTGGCTGTTATCTCGAAGTGACTTTTCTCATTTTAGCTGCGTTTTCAATTCGGAATTCAAATCAATTATTCCTAGCAGTCCCTCGATTTTACTTCCATGTTTACTTCCTGTTTACTCTCATCTCAAACTGTCTACTCAAATCGATTTTTTTTTAAATATTTTTTATAAAATATTTATATAATTTTGTTCTTCGTACTTCCAACTCAATAACATTTTTTAGACTTGAAATTTTTAACAATTTGTTCAGGTTGTTCTCTAGATTCGCCTCATTGTTCTCTATTATCTCAATTATTAAAATTTATATTAGATACTTAAGCTGTTCTCTCAACATTATTTCTCTATTCCAAGAAGCTGTCCTCTCTATTCGCTTCATAGTTGAATCTTATCTCAAGCTGTTCTCTCAATTCGCTTGATTTTCAATTTGACTCGATATTCCAGCTTGATCCCCTTTTTTTAACTCTTAGCTGTCTTCTTTGAATTGCTATTTTATCTCAAACTGTCCTCTCAACATGCATGATTTTAAGCTTTATTCTTTATTCGCCTTTCATCATCAAGCTGTTTCTCAACTCGCTTGAAATTTCTATCAATTTGTTCAGACTGCCCTCTCAACTCGTCTTTTAAATTTTAAGATGTCCTCTCCACTCGCTTGAAATTTCTTCCGATATGTTCAGGCTTCTTAAATCGTCTTTCAATAACAAGCTGTCCTCTCAATCCGTTTGAAATTTCTTTCGAAATGTTCAGTCCCAAGTAACACAGATTATGCCAACTAGCATTAGGAAGTTTTATTATGGTTTAATTATGGCATTTTTTGTGCAGCTCGTTTTATGACGGTTTTATTATGGTCATGCAGAATGCTTATATTTTTTTTTTCGACCATATGTTTTCAGATGGTTTTGAAAACGCTAATAAAACTTTTATTAAACATACTATAGTATATAAATAGTTATTTTGAAAGAGTTATGAATGCTCTTTTTAAACTATAATAAAACACAAACTTAGAAGTTTGCTCCAAGCTTTTTTTGCATGTTCTATAATAGCACTCAGTGCCTGATTATTAAACCGCCATAAAACTTAGTGACAGTTCTCGATCAAGATGTCAGAACAGGACACGCTCAGATTAGATAGCACATATTTGAATTGGAACTCCCATTTTCACACATTTTTGGTAAGTTATGCGTGTTGGTTTTGAGTTAAAATTAAAAAAATACATCTTTGAAAACTTGAAATCACCGAAAGTGGTATGAATATCTTTACAATATGAGTATTGAGTGAAAGGGCCCAAATAGTAGGAAAAAAAATGTTGCTTGACGCCATCATTAATTCAAGATGGCGGCTTCCGCTTTTATTTTCAAAGCTGTAAATTACTGAAAATATCGTGAAACCTTCACAATGTGGTTATTAGGTGAAAGTAATTAACGAGTGGAAGTCAAATTTCCTTGCCCGTCGCCATCTTAAATCCAAGATGGCGGCTACCACTCAACTCGAAAATACTGTAAATGACTGAAAATCGCAGAAAACCTATATTATAGGGGTATAAGTTGAAAGAAATCAACCGGTAGAAGTTGAATTTCGCTATCTGACGCCATATTGAAATCCAAGATGGCGGCTTCCGCTAAACTTTAAAATGTAGTGAATAACTTAAAATGACATGAAACCCAAATTGGTAGTGGGTGAAAGGGCTTAACGAGTAGAAGTCGAATATTGCTATCTTACGCCATCTTGAAATCCAAGATAGTAGCTTTCTATAAACTTTAAAAATGCTCTAAATCATTGAATATCGCATGAAAACTCCAAAATATGGGTATTTGTCAATTGGGTAAGCTAAAAAAAGATTATCTTTGCATTCTGACGCTATTTTGAAATCCAGGATGGTGGCTTCAGCTGAACTTAAAAATACTGTAAATGAATGAAAATAGCATGAAACTCCTAAATATATTGTATTGGGTGCTAAGGCTAAATGATAGAAGTCAAATATCTCTTTTCGCGTTTCTCTGAAAATCTGTAAGTGACTGAAAATCCCACAAAAACCACCACAATACAGACCCGTTCGTTTTTGGCAACATCGAATTTGGCACATGTGCCTAAATCAGACGGTTAACAGAAACAACATAACCTTATAGTTTTCGCTAAAATAAGACCAATACAATTTAGACAAAATAGCATGATAGGAATAATAGAATTACATAAATGGCAAAAAATCAAGAACTATAAACAAAACAAGAAAAGTTCTAAATGCATTAGACACATAATGAATAAATAATAAAAGTGATTTAAAATGATCTAAATTGTCTTAAAATAGTAGTTTTAATGTAGTATTACATGAAAAAAAGTTGTGTTCAAGCGATTTTCATTGATTAACAGCATTTTAAATTCAGTGGAAGCTGCCATCTTAGATTCCAAGATGGTGTCAGAAAAAAAATCGACATCTTCTAGCTTAGCCTTTTCATTCAATACCCGTATAGTGGTGGTTTAATGCGACTTTTTGTAAGCATTAAGCATTAAAAGTTGAGCGGATGCCGCCATCTTGGATTTCAAGATGGCGTCTGATAGCGAAATTCAACTTCTACTCGTTTAGCCCTTTCACCCGATACCCATTTTGTTGGGGTTTCATGCGATTTCAAGTCATTTACACCATTTTAAAGTTCAGCGGAAGCCGTCATCTTGGATTTCAAGATGGCGTCAGATAACGAAATTTGACTTCAACTTATGATTTATTCCACGGGTCATTCAAAACCAATCCCTTTTCATTCAAAAAGTCTGTCCTCATTTACTGTACTAATGATTAACAACTCAGAAATGAGGAACTCAACCTTAGCGTGTAATCGATTGGCTTGCGAGAGAAACGTCAAATCGTAGCTTCTTTTGGGGTCATCATTAAACCATAATAAAACTATGAATTGACTCACGCCATGTTGGTTGCAAAATCGAAGGGCACAAAATGACGCCATGTTGATGGATTCACAATGCAAGCATTGGAAAATATTTTTTCAGGCCTTTTTTTCATCAATCCCATCATAATTGACCATCAGATTCGACGAGGCGCATTTATTTTAAGATACTATTTCATATGTATACATTTTACCTAAAATCTTGACTGGCAGTAGAAAAGACGCTCATTATATGGTAAAAACATTGGTTTTTTAGCTAGTAATTTTACCAGACCATATCTGAATAATGCAATCATCATTCATCAACCATTATGGTTGCTGGAAAAAATAAAAAAAAAAACTCCGAGAACTCACAGAATCGAAAAAAAAAACAAAAATTTCTAACATGTTTATTAATAGCTTTTTAAAAGCTTTGGTGACCAACATTGATGTCCAACAATGATACGTCTTGATGACGTTTCTAGGGTAGGGCCAAATAGCCTGATTTTGGCTTTATTAGAGTCCAGGTGATGTTATAGAATGCGCTTTAGCTTTTTATGAAGATTAATGCGATAGTCCAAACGAAATTTTGCTGACCATAATAAAGCTAAAATTGTTACTTGGGGTCTGTCCTCTCAGCTTCCAATTTCACGCTGTCCTCTCAACCCGCTTGTAATTTCTATTGATATGATCGGGTTGTCCTGTCAACTCGCTAGAAATGTTCAGGCTGTCCTCTCAACTCGCCTTTTTAATTTCAATCTGTCCTCTCAACCCGCTTAAATTTCAATCGACATGTTCAGGCTGTCCTCTCTATCCTCTGCTATCAATTTTTATTGATAAATTCATATTCATTCTTTTCTATTCGCCTTTTCAATTTAAAGCTGATCTCTCAACTCACTTGAAATTTCTGTCAATATGTTCAGGCTGTCCTCTCAATTCGTTCGCTGTCTTCTCGACTCACTTAAAATTTCTATCGATATGTTCAGGCTGTGCTCTCAACTCGCTTGAAATTTTTATTGATATGTTCAGGCTGCCCTTTCTGCTCGCCTTTTCAATTTCGAGCTGTTCGCTCAACTCGCTTGACATTTCTATCAATATTTATGTTCAGGCTATCTTCTTAACTCGCTTGAAATTTCTATCGATATGTTCATACTGTCTTCAGACTGAGCTTGAAATTGAAAAGGCTATGAAAGAAGCCTTTTCAATTTCAAGCTGTCCTCTCAACTCGCTTGAAAATTTATATCGATATGTTCAGGCTGTCCTCTCAACTCACTTGAAAATTTCCATCGATATGTTCGGGCTGTCCTTTCAGCTCGCTTGAAATTTCTGTCAATATATTCAGGCTGACCTCTCATATAGCCTTTAAGTTTTAAGCTGTCCTCTCAACTTACTTGACATTTCTATCGATATGTTCAGGCTATGTTCTCAACTCGCCCTTTCATTTTCAAGCTCTCCTCGCAACCCGCTTGAAATTTCTATCGATATCTATCAGGCTGTCCTCTTAACTCATCCTTACAATTTAAAGCTGTCCTCTCGATTCGGAGTTTTGCATCGATATGTTCAGCCTCTCCTCTCAACTCGTTTGAAATTTTGCAGCGATATGTTCAGGCTGTTTTCTCAACTCACCTTTCAAATTTCAAGCTGTACGCTCAATTTGCTTGAGTATTCTACCGATATATTCAGGCTGTCCTCTCAAATTGCCTTTTTAATTTCAAGCTGCCCTCTTATCTCGCTTGAAATTTCTATCGATATGTTCAGGCTGTCCTCCTTACTCGCGTTTCCAATTTTTAGAAGTTCTCTCAACTCGCTTGAAATTGTTATCGATATGTACGGGTCGTCCTCTCAACTCGTCTTTCAATTCAAGCTGTCCTCTAAACTCGCTTGAAATTTCTATCGATATGTGCGGGCTGTCTTCTCAATTCACCTTTCCATTTCAAGCTGTTTTTCAACTCGCTTAAAATTTCTATCAATACTTTCAGGCTGTTCACTCATTTCGCCTTTTCAATTTCATGCTGTCCTCTCGACTAACCTGAGATTTTTCTTCGATATTTTCAGCCTGTCCCTCAACACGGCCTTCAATTTCAAGCCTTTCAACTTGTCGTTCAATTTCAAGCTTTCCTCTCAAGCATCTTGAAATTTCTATCGATATGATCAGGCTGTCCTCTCAACTCGTCTTTCAATTTCAAGCTGTCATCTAGACTCGCTTGAATTTCTATCGATATGTTAAGGCTGTCCACTCAACTTGCCTTTTCAATTTCAAGCTGTACTCTCAACCCTTTGAGATTTCTATCGACATGTTAAGGATGTCCGCTGAACTCGCTTGGAATTTTTATCGATATGTTCAGGCTGTCCTTTTAATTTGTTTGAAATTTTGCATCGAAATGTTAAGGGTGCCCTCTAAAGTCGCATTTCAATTTCAAGCTGTTCTCACAACTCGCTTGAATTTCTATCGATATGTTCAGGCTTTTCTCTCAGCTTATCTTTCAAATTACAAGCTGTCCTCTTAATTTGCTTGAAATTTGGCTTCGATGTGTTCAGGCTGGTCTCTCAACTCAACGACCCGAAGTTGGTTTTATATGTATTAAATTTGTAGAATTTCGTTCAGTTGTTTCTAAGATGAAATTGGTGCTCCGAATTTAGCTGTTTAACCACTTAGATTTCTTAGCGGTCTTTAATGCGTTAAGACTCGTATCACGAACTCAGTTCTCATCCGGATCCAAGATTACCGGAATAAAAAGTGTTTTTATAAAATAAAATCCGACTTTCTGTGATTTTGCACAAAATTTCTATGTTGGTCTTTTGTGATGTTGTTTCTATTTATTTATTTTTTTAAAATTTTTACCATTTCATTTATTTGAAACGGCTCGTACCGCAGGTAATTATTTGATTGGAAAGTCATGTTCAATTTGGTGTGTTTTACATTTTATGATGCGATAGCTATTTTTAGAATTTTTTCAATCTTGAACTGTTTTTGGATCATACCAAAATTGAAATTTTTAATCCGACCTTCTCTGTTTACAGAACAAAAAAAAAAAAACAATGTTCACTAAAACAATTTGCTTGTCGAGAATCTTTGTGAAAAGTGAATACAAGGCAGTCTCAAGAATAGCTGATCTCAAAATGTGTGCCAACAATGGGGATGGGCAGCATCCTTTCATCGAACAGCATCCGTTCCTACCTTTTTTTTTGCTTCAGTTTAAGGGATTCAATTTCATCGCTTTATGGGCACTTTCGGCACACCCCGAAAAAGCTTTCCCTGCGATGGCCACCGTCTGGGAAAGAGTGTTGAAGATTCAACCATAAAACATCAATAAAAGAAAGTTTGGTTCCGCATGGGGTCCAGCCTACAAGATTTTGGGAGGGTGTGTTTTCTCATTCAGCCTGTTGTACAATAAACGAAGACCCCCAAAGGGTTTTCGTGTGTAGGCGTTTAAGATAATAAAATACAAGATTCTCCCATCTGTAGCTTCCGGTCGAAATTCTGTTGGTAGTTACACTTGAGGATGACCATAAAAATTCAGGAACTTCCTTCAGCCGAAACTTTTTTCCCATAAGGCTCCCCTTTTCAATTTGATGGAAAACGTATACGTTGGCTTTCTCATGGACCGAGTTTCCCACCCACTAAATTGACCAACCCATAAGAACTGCTCCAAATAACGAACCCGTTTTGTTATTTTGACTCTTTGCCCTCTCACTCGGTACCGAAAATGTTCACGAACACCCCCAGGGCTAGCAATTTAAATTCATTAAGATGGTTAATAAAAGATAAAATTTCATGTTACTATTTCATGATTTAATCGGTTTGTGGAACCCCAGACGCAGTCCGGCAGCCAGGCACCGGAAAATTCATAACTGGAGGGGATGACTTCCGGAGCACGTGGGTAGTGTGTGCAACAAAATGTGTGCTCCCTTCCCTTTACCTTCATTGTGGTGTGCCAAAAACTTTCGGGCAAACAACGACGGATGCTAAAAAAAACTGCCACAAAACGCAAACTAGTGTATCCTTGCATTGTCCTAAGTGCGGTTGTTTTGTCTGTGGTGTTAGGGTGCTAATATTTCTAAATTTCGTCCCGTCCGTAAGAAAAATCAAAAATAAATAGGAAAAATTTTCAATTTCATTTATTTCTTAAAATAAAGTTTTTTTTGAAAAATTACAAAAGTTTCTAAAATTTTACGATTTAACGAGCTTCAAAAAAGGATTTCTTTATCGAATAAAAAAAATCAGCACCCTATTGCAGCACCCCAACGCCAAACAGCTAGTTGGCATTCCAGAATGTGATCCTGGCAGCCACTAGTCAACACCGAACCGAATAAAAATGACAGCCATAAATTTGAATAATTTAGAACTGAGATGTGTATCCGAAAAAATAAACCGGCAGAACGATGGTTTTACTGCCACGCCGCCACCGTTTGAGTGATGTCCTAGCAGTCAAAGGGGCCATTGTTAAAGAGTTGTGTTCTGGAGGAATTTGTTTGCCAAAAGAAGAGAAAATTGATGTGATATGAGGAACGCTCAGTGACATGTAATCAGTTTACACTTGTCTGTCCAAGATGTAAAAACAAATTGGCCAGTGGTTTAATAATAGGTTACAAATTTGTAACAGAGAATTAAAAAAAATATGTTAATGTTTTATTGTATTTCAATGTTTTAACCATTATTCACTTCTTATAAATTGTATCGTAACAAAATAAAACCAAAAATAAAAAGTTGATTGACGGTTCAACGAAAAAGAATCATGTTGTTTTTTTAAACAAAAGAACAATAGATTAACAATATGTTAAAGGTTTGAATTCAAAGATCTATTTTTCCAAAAGGCCAAATCATAGCTTGTGGGGTATCGTGAGCCACCTGTATTTTGACGTTTTTATACACATTCAAAACTTAAAATATATTTTTATGATCTTTAAAAATTTTTATATGCCAAATGAAGAGTTACGATTAAATTTCTGTCAATTTTATTAAATACTTTATTGACGATCATGAATCCTGTGTAAGGAATTTTTCCAAACGATCGCGAGCAAGGTTTTTGAAACTATTCGATCATACACAACTTTCTTATTTATTTCCTCATCCACAATCATTTTGCAGTCTTCTACAAATTTTTACGTTTGAAAGCCTATAAATTAAGTTCCAAATAGGCTAAATTTTATTTCTAGTTGGAGATTTTTAACATTACTTGAAATGAAATTTTAAAGTTTAAAAATCTTTGTTTTTGAAAGAATCACAAACAAACAACTCTCCTGATAAACGATAGCATTTGCACATTTGCTTAATGGGTTATTTTATATGAAATTTAAACTTTTTCTTTTGTATAGGTATAGTTTTAGAGTTATTTTCATGGTCATTCTATGATAATTTTTTTTATTTATAAAACAGACATTTTCTACGAGAAAGTCTGTATAGAACAAATGGCTAAAAACGCTATCAAATGGTGAGTTTGAATAAAAAGAACATAGGAATAGTAAGAGGATCTAGGGAATTGCATGAAGGTAAGATTGCATTTGTTTTGAGGCCAAAAAATATTGAGAAATGTTTATAATTTTTGCCCCTAAATGTATGCAGCAACTCTGTCCATCTTTAAAGTATATTTGTTTTTGAAAGAAAACGTTGAAAAATCCCAACAAAGTCCAAGCAAAAAATTACTGTTATTGATGTTTTAAGCCCTCGGTGCTTATTGGCATCAAACCAATAATTTTGATTGTCAGTTAAACACATATTCAATAGTTGTGAACAATTTGCATCACTGAGAAGAGCTACAGATATTTCAGGGATCAACGATTTCAAAGATAATTTTGAAAATATCGATAAAGTTTTTGAATTTTTGAAGAAGTAAGATCTTTATGATTCCATTTGAGTTTCTTTGTAACAAAAACAAATATTATTGGATACAAAATTAAGTACTATACAGGACACATTTTCTTATTTTTATTTTCATTGATTTATTGTAAACACTCGTTGGTTAGTATGTTTATTGTAAGCTAGTTGTTAAATTTATAGTAATTATTTTATATTGTATGCAAGATTATAAAGTCATCGGCCGAAATAGCCTCATGTTGTGCTGATGGCCGACCAAATAAAATAAATAAAAAATAAAAATAATTTTGATTATGTTGAGATACGTAAAAACCATAGTGAACAATGATCATGTTTTATACTCCTTACCTCAGTTAGTAATTCAAAATATTTTAGTGTTACAAAAAAGTAACCCCTTCAAAAATATTCGAAAATGAATTGAAAAAGTGATCAATGTTCCTCCAGTTTACAGTACCAAAAATTATTTCAATGAGCGATAAATTTATGTTCCATGCTAAATAGGATTAATCTTCACTTTTCAAACAGGGATTGCCCATGGCACACAGTGGTTCAAAATCCAAAAAAGCTGGCATGAAATCGATTTTTACATTTCATACTGTTCCGGAATTTTCAGGCTACATGAAACCTAGCAAATGATAGTCATTAGTTGTCCCGTTTAGGAATTCTAAAAGAATTGCTAAGAAAAGTATGAATATTTTTCGAAAATTTCGCAAAATTTGGTCTACATTAAATGACGAATAGATAATAAAAAAGCGAATATATTTAGCTTTCAAATTATTTTTATATTTTGTGAGATTGTTAAAATATTCTCATCCAACGTGAAGATTCTATTTTGATGCGTAATAAAAAAAAAATAAAAAAAGTGGTCAGCAGTGGTCATGTCAAATGTTTTTAGATTTAATGAAATTTCCTAGATGTGAGCGACTTTTCAGCAATCGGTTAGAAAATTTAAATATAGGGGGCTACCTAATGAGCTATTAATAATGTTCAAGATCTTGCGGTTTAAATAAAAAAAACTTAATTTGAAATAGAATATGAATATAATAAGTTATTAAACCTTTGAAAATGCATAACCTGTAAGAAAAAATCTTTAATTTTCTTCCTTTATTAGAACACACACTCTTATTGAAGTTTTTGTTATTACATCAATTTTACATGGATGAATAGTATTTTATATAGAATTGCTTTGCTTCGCCATCCAAAAATAAATCAAATTTTTGGAAATCATTTGAATTAGGTTTTGTTTTGTTGGCATAATTTTAAATTTAGCTAAAGCTTCAACAGGAGTTTCAAATTGCAGTACAGAGATGATTGAATCTATTTTTTTGTAACTTGATCTCTAAGTTAGTTTTCAATTATCTGCTATTTTCGCTCTGTTTTTATAAGCACTACATTGATTCTTAGCCCTTTATTTCATGATTTTTTTATTTTTCCTCAAAAATCCTTTTAAACAGTTGGAAATGATGTGTACATCAAGAAAAAAAAATGAAAATAAAATACGATTTTTCACTTTTTCCATACATTAATTGTTGCAAATTTTTAACCTTATGTAACGAATGGTTGAATTATTTCAAATGAAAGTCTCACGAACTTCTTTAGACATATTTTAGTACCTAAATAAAGTCACATTTCTTTCCATTTTTTTAATAAGTTTTCCAGATTAAAATGAGGGTCTCAAATTATATGTACGCGAACAATCTCTTTCTCATATTATATAGTCTCTATTGCTTAAAAATATTTGATTTAAGCCAATGAAAACTTGTATGGAAGCCCCCTCCCCTTTTCCTTCCGATCTGTAACTGCTAGGAAGAGGTTGGGATCCTAATTTTTCGTAACCAAAAACCCTATATATCAAATTTGGTAACAATACAACCCCCTCCGTCCCTCTCCTTTCAACACTACAAGGCAGAAGGGTCTGTGACATTCATAGAAACATATCTCGTATTTAAATACCTTCGCATGTCAAATTTGATTCTATTTGCTTCTCCAGTTATACCAACAGAATTGTTTTGGAGCCCTTTCCATACTTCGTGCGTACTACCTGAAAGAAGAGTGGTGTTTAAAATAATCTTAGAACCATTTATCGTTCTCAAATGATTTCGCACGTCATATTTGATTCCATTTGCTAAATAAATTCTTAGATTATGCAAAACAATTGTATGGGAGCCTCTCTCTTCCCTAACTTTATCCAGCTAGCTATTTACTGTACTGTTAAACAATTTGACAATCTGCAATACATAGATGCCATTGCCATTACGTTGTGAGTTCGAGACTGAGGGAAAAGAGACACATAAAGTTGTATATGGTTCAATTTTTTTTCGCAGTGAACATTAAATTCTATTGTTCACGGCGATTCATAGTAAAATCGTAATAAGAGAAAAATCTAATTGCTTTGGTATACAGTGACAATAAATTGTATTAAATGGTGAAGAAAGTTGTACAAACCTCAGGCTACCTGCAAAAGGAAATTGTAAACAAATTGTAAGACGAGCAATAGAAAGTTGTAAGTTGTACAATCCTAAGATTTTGTGCAAAGCAAATTTGCTATCAAATTGTTGAAAACGCGATACAAAGTTTTATATTTTCAAGATGAGCAAAATTTGGTCCGTATACTGCCTCCACTTAGGTACGTACAGGCTCATATAGAATATTCTATAGAACTTTTTCAGATTGTACAAAAGTGTGTATATTTTAGAAACAACTGAAATATACAGACCAAAATGTTCACTGGGCTTTCCTTTTAAAATTTTCCCACTGGAAAAACAGAGGGTTCTTAAAATATCATAGTAGCATTTCTCGTAATCAAATTCCTTTCCATACATAGTTTGGTTTTATTTGCTTGATTATTTTTCCAGTAATGCTTAAAATTCTAAAATAGCCCGCTCCCCCCTTTCCATCTCCCCACTGAAAGAAAGAAGGAGCACTAAATATTTATAGGACCATTTCTGGTTCCCAAATACACTTTCAAGCCAAATTTGGTTCCATTAGCTCGAATAGATCTCAAGTTATGCAATCAAAAGTTATGGAAGCCCCCCTCTTTCTGGAAGAAGGGAGTGGTCTGACATGATCATAGAATTATTTCCCGTATTTCAATACCAATAGGAACCTTCCTAGGCCTCAAAAGCACCCGCCTGCCAAGTTACGAGTAAATCGGTTCAGTAGTTTCCGAGTCTATAAGGAACATTTCTCTTGAGTTCTAATCATGCGTGCTCTCTGATCCTAGTCCTGAACTCTTATTCTGGACTCTTATTCCGTATCTTGATACTGATCTTGAACCTGGATCCTAATTTACATTTTAGACCCTGTTCATGATACTGGCCTTTTCATCATCTTTTCATCATGGGACTCCTTATTTCGATAGTCGGTGTAAGTGAAGTGCCAAAGGTTCATTTCTAAAATTCTTCAAGAAAACAGATAGTATTAACATGTTTCTCCATTTAATTCGTATACGTACAAGGATTAAGATTTGTATAGAAATTAGGATACCCAAATTCCTCGGTGTTAGCCGGTATGATGTCTTTTTATTATGATCTTTTTTTCAGTAACACAAATTCATGACGTGAAATTCATTTGTGAATTTCAATTTGTATTCCTATTATATTGCCTTACCCAATATTCAACCTCAAAACTTGAAACTGTGATCTTGTTCCCTCCTTACAAGAAACGAAATTCCGGACTAAAGATTTCATCTATCACTCCACAGTTGAGTTCCTTCTTCTTGGTATCCTACAAACCTTGTTAGAAACAAAGTATCATTCAAAAATACGGAAAAACAACCCAAACCATACATGGGTCTAAGACCTGGTTGTTGTATCATCCCACCTAACGGATGTGAAATCGAGAAGAAACAAACGGGCGTATAATCAAATCGGACCAAACACCGAACCTTTCCATCATCCGGAAACGAGCTTACAGAAGGTATAGCTATAGAAAAGGGTCTTTCTTGTTTGTGAAACAACATCCATTGGGCAGGATACGAGCCACGATTCCCTTCGAATGGGCGCCCATAAAAGTCGTTGAATAATTTAAATTGATATGAAACATCCTCGAAGCACCTACCGGATGATGGCTCAGGATTCGTCATGGCTCGCCCCTCCATCCTTCCCATCCAAAACATTGATAACAATATCAACAACTATACAACGTCAACACGGAAAAGTGTGACGATAGCGGAACACGTGGGAGAAAAATGTCCCGTTGATGGTTTTCCTGGTCCTCAGCATCATCGGTCTTGGAAAGACAGTTTTCGCCATTGTTGGCACACAATCGTCCGTGCAAAATTTGTCCCAGTGGCCGGCCATTTCCCATCCCATTGGGCCCATTCCGAAAGGCATGGATCCGGAATAAGGACCTACCAACAGACTTTCAAGACTTCGGCTGCAAGCAAGAGACGAACGACTTTGGTGGGTATCTATCTGGCTGATGTTACTTCACAAGCCAGGGCAATCCAGGCGCATGAGGGCTGCATTTAAATGACCCATTTATGGATTGAAATTTACAACGTTGTTTGTCTGGTCGAAGCGGATCCGGATGATGACGATAAAACGAAACGACTTTTCGCAGAAAAGTTACCGTCAATAATTGTTTTGCGTCTAATGGTTGGAAATTTTTATGATATTGACGAAAGTAGCAATCCATGAACATTAATTATTATAAATTAAAATAGCACATCAAAACATATGGAATTTGAGGCCATATGTTTTAAACTTGAAATGAAAATTCTATAGACAGATTATAAAAATGTTTGAAAATATTGGTTCTTTTGCTTAACACAATATTTGTGCAAAAAAAAAACAAGCTCAAAAGCGAATAATTTCGATGCAT
The DNA here is from genome assembly GCF_029784155.1 of Uranotaenia lowii. Lineage (NCBI taxonomy): Eukaryota > Metazoa > Arthropoda > Insecta > Diptera > Culicidae > Uranotaenia > Uranotaenia lowii. The sequence continues at coordinate 286,084,567 of NC_073692.1, read as the reverse complement.
ATAGAAGCGATAAGGGCATAACGAGCACCCGGGGCATAGTAAGCACTCCTCTTTTCCACGGAAGTATCATCTTGATCTATAAGATACGCACTGCAGCATAATTTACACAATGTTCCTCAATTCTCACCATCATAAAATTTTTGATTTTTCACTTTAATCAATTTTAAACGCGTTTTTACTTAAACTTGTTGGCTCGGGGCGTATAGAGCACAATTGATCAGGGCACGATGAGCATTTTCTACCGTAGAATCTAGCAGCGAATTCAACTCGATGAAGTCAACTGATTTATAGAGCTACAGCTTAACTATTTAACATCTGAAGATTTAGCCTATTGGTTGGGTATCGGAGAGATAATCAAAATACTCGAGTTCGATTCCTGGTCAAGGTAGTTTTTTTTATTTACCATTCATGATCGATTAATTTGATTGTTGCATTAGTAGTATCATCCACAAAACCAAGCACTAGAAACATAATGTATGAGTGTATGTGAATTGTTTGTGACATACAGACATACATTTTTCTGTTATTGTTCTGTTTGATGGATCAACAAATTTAAAATGCATTTTGAAACGTTTTTATCTACTTTTTTAAGTTTTATCCTGTTAGAAATTAGACTTTTTTAGTGTCTGAACGTGAAACTAAGAAGTAACTCACAAATTATAGCTGTTTTCTATGGTTAAACTAGCGTCCTTCTTAAGGTGTCCATTATGCCTTTATCTGGCACGGCTGGCACGAGACTGGTTTTGAGTTGCCAGGCATACTGGATTCGATTCCCGGTATCAGCCAGAAAGCTTTTGGGTTCGAATATGCCGGACAAACCTGTAAGTAAACTAGCCCACCTGATTGACTCGTTCTACCAAAATTATCCCTTCCCCACCTGCGATGATCCAACTCTGAGTGACAAAAGAAGGATTTGAAAATTGTTCCGGCCTTATTTAAGGAATTAAAATATAGACAAATAAATTAAAACAATTGCCATCTCATAACAAAATGTTCTATAACTGTTTAATATGTTTAAAGTTTCACATATGTAGGTCATGTTTTACCTAAATAAGATGTATGAATGAAAATATGTATGCTACTTACACTTCATTAGGGATTGAATCAATAAACTCCAATTACCTGAAAATAGAAAAAATATAAAATTTAACACAAACATTTAACACAATTTAATGAATTTCTCAGTCTCAGACACTCAGACTCAAATGGGGTACCCAAAAAGTCGATTTTAAATTAAAGATGCCAAACAATTTTTCTGTGTATGATTTATTACAGTACTGGGGTATCATAAAAAATAGATAATTGGATATATAATGGGATAATGGGATTATTTTTGGTATCATGCAAGAATTTCAACATCAATGGCTTCTAAAAACTGAATGTCCAAAGATAGCTTGTACATCACCAGTTTTAAGCTTAATAGGATGTTAAATTGACGTAGTCAGAAAAAATATAGGTTTCATCAGTTATTTTTAAATTTACAAAAATCATACGATTTTCACCCTACTTAGAAAAAAGGGGCAAGGTATCAAACTTTTTTTAAATAAAAAATCAAATGAAAACTTTTGAAAATTAATAGTTTTTGACATATTTGTGATGTTACAAGACACCAAAAGCACCTAATACAGAATTTTTTAGTTCTTTTCGAATTAAATTTTTAATTTTTTTTCTGTCAAAAATGTTTTAAAAGAAAAAGCATAAAGGTACTGCATACGTTAAGGGTAAAAAATATAACTTTAAAGGTGAATCATTGATTTGCATTTTGATGTATTTTAGCCCAGACTGGTAAGTGGTTTATAAAAATGTTTAATTACAAAAATTTTATGATGCGAAAATTTGAAAATCGGGTAGATGTTGGTTGAAGTATTGTCAATAATCGTTAAACGTTTTCAGTAAACACTACTAACTGTTAACTCTAGCTGCTTTGAGCAATTTGATATCAACTTGTTTGGAATATCTGAATAGCAGTGGTCACCCTTGACGTGAAGAACGCCTTCAACAGCGTCAGTTGGGCAGCGATTGCGTCGTCGCTCATTCATCTGAGGATTCCGGCATATTTATATCTATAGGAAGGTGGAGTGTTACTACTGTAACCGCCAACTACAGTATATGGCCAGCGAGGGATTGGAAACAGTGAGAGTCTTGGCAAGGGATCCACAAGGATCGATACTTGGCCCAGTATTGAGGAACATTGTCTACTACTAACTGCTGAGACTGCGTTTCCCCACGGAAGTGGAAACTTGTGGAATTCACCGATGACGTGGTTCTCCTGGCATCGGGCTCATAAACCGAAGAGGTCCAGCTACTCGCCACAGTAGCTATTTAGAATGTGGAAATGGATGCGCTCCAAGAGCCTGCGTCTGGCTCACCGCAAGACTGAGATGGTGCTGATCACCAACCAGATTCCAGCACAATCAGGGACGATTGCAGCTGGACCGTGCCCAATCGAATCCAAGCGTGCGATCAAGTACCTGTGGGTGATGATACTAGGGATGAATACCACGATAGTGTTAAAATCCGAGACAAATAAACAAACAAACAATGGGGGCGTTGATCGACGACCGGCTGAGCTTTACGGCCCACGTCGACTACGCCTGTAAAAGAGCGGCAATGGCGACAGCAGCCCTCTCACGGGCCATGTCGAATAACTCGGCGATCCGCTGCAGCAGAAGGAGGGGCCTTGCGAGTGTGACCACGTCCATTTTGCGGAACGGAGCGGCAGCCTTGAGCAGGTAGTGTAACCTGCAAAAGCTCTGCAGTGTGCGGCGGCTGATGAAACTGCGAGAAATCAGTGCATACCGAACGGTGTCCTCGGTAGCTGCTGGTGTTGTTGCGGGGGTCATGCCCATATCGGTCTTGCTAGAGCACTAACACAGGCACATGAGTGGAAACATGCCAGAGAGGCCTCGATGTCCAGCTGGCAGCACCAGTGGGACAGCTCGGAACTTGGTCGGTGGACCCATCGCTTGATCCCTAACGTCGGATCCTGGATGGACCGGAGACATGGATTTATGCATGACACAGTTCTTGACTGGTCACGAATGCTTCATGCATTACCACCATCGGTTTGGACAAGTGGCCTCGCCATTCTGCCTAACCTGCAGTGACACAGTAGAGACACCAGAGTACGTAGTGTTCAACTGTCCAAGGTTCGAAGGGGTACGTGCTAACATGCTTGCCGCTTTCGGACCAGACACGATAGCCAACAACATCGTGCGGAGGATGTGTGAGGATGCCAATACTTGGCGCGTGGTCAGCGATGGGTTCACTCGGATCATGACTGCCCTGCAGAGGAGTTGGAACCAGTACCAGTCCGCGACCGGTGAAGGGTGACTCCTTCGTCGGGAAGCATCTGAGTAGTGTGCGTCCGATCCTGGCAGTAAAGCATACAAAGACAAGACTCTACCGTCTGCTTATGCCGAGTTGTCTGGTACGTCGCGCGTCTATGTGTAGGATACCTCCAACGTTACCATCGCGGAGTATCCAAGTCGAACGCGCCCTCTGCGACGGAGGCTGTGGGGATAAGACACGACCTTCTCCGCAGTCGAACTCGCAGGGGGGAAAGTATTCACGTCGCGGAATATATACTCTCGGGTAGAGTGGTTTCACGTCGGCGTCGGATGAGCACCTCGAGTCGGGTAGAATGACAGCACCGTCGGGATTGTCGCAAGCGCAAAAGACCCGTACGTGTGCTGTGACAGGTGCGACTCCAGGATAAGCTGCTCTCGATTCGACACACGGACGGGCAAAGAGGAGAGGGCCTCGAGCCAAACCAAACGAAGCCAAGATCTCGAGTCGTCTCTTGCAGTGGTCTCGAACAGAGGCGGAGCGCGTCAGGGGAGAGGTCCCTAGTCTTGAATCTTGATTTTTGACTCGGAATTTTGACTCGAAATTGAGTTAGCCGATGAGCGCTTAAGCGAGGACTTGGTCTCCCATCTCGGGTACAGCCTTCGCTGCAGGTCCGGATGGAAATTGCGACCAGAGGCCCCAGGTGGACTTTATGGCGTAGGGGTACTTTGTATCATGAGTCGTCCAACTGCACCCATGGACCCAGAGTAGCATACTGGGGGGACTCGGTCGCTCGCCGAGCTTTAGAATGCAATCCTTAAAAATGATTTACCACCTGGGCGATCAACCAATAAAAAAATCTTAATATCACAAAACAATTTTAAGGCGTTTTGTGTATTGGCTGCTGGTTTCATCGCAGCTGTTCCAGCTTTTAACTTCATTAAATCAATCAAAATTTTTTATCTCAGAGACAATAAATGAGCAACGAATCAAAAACGATTTAAGAAGACAATTTCAAACCAGCGTTATTAATAAGAGTAGCTTCAACATCATCAGAACTCTATATAGCTTTCTTGTGTTAACCCTCTACTACATTGACTATAAATCCGTTGAGAAAAAATGATTTTCGTCATCGTTAATAACGTTACTGAACACTAAGAAATTTTTGTTTAAAAACAAAATTGTTTTTTTTATAGTTTACATTGCTTAAGTAGTTTAAAAATGGGGTAGTTTATTTTTCATTTTTTAAAGAAATTTGTGATGCATTAAAATTGTTTGGATCCTTTAACTGTTAAAATTTGTCTAAAAAAATGTGAAATTAACTTCGCGGACATATAAATGTCATTAGGCTATTTAAACCCTTCTTTTGTAAATTGTGTAATTTGGGCTCCTCATTAGTTATCAATTGCAATATGGTAAGGAAAATCTATAAATGCTTTCTAGTTTGTTTGTTCTTTTATTTGTCTGGGATTTTAACACTATCGTGTTATTCATCTTTATGATAAATGCTTTCTAGGACTCTGACAAACTTTTCAAAGCTCCCGAGTTATTTATATAAAAAAAAGTTTTATACAGATTTCAATACAGCTTAAGTAGCAGTCTTGAGATCATTCAAAAAAGGGTTCTCCTAAGAAAATAAAAAAAAAAGAAAAATTAACACATGAACAAAGTAACACTTTTTACTTACAAAACCCTCAGGGGTTGAAATTGTGTTAATGACTGTCTTTAGCAATAATTTTTTTTTAAATATGCAGGCTCTTTTATACGTTCGTTCATGATAAACTTCGTCTTTACGCATTTTCTCAGTCGCTTACAAACAGTATAATGCAACTTTCTTATCTTTAAATTTATGCTAAGGAATAAATTCTGACCGTAAAATTTCACCAAAGGTTATTTTATTCTTTGCTGTAATTTTCACCCAGATTTACGATCCGCCGGTTTCCCAAAGTCGGTTCCAAAAGTCAGCAAACGAAAAGCTACAAATAAATTCAGCCCGAGAACGAGATCAGTATTCCCGGTGTCTGCTGGACAGCATAAATTATGCAACCTAATGAGGGACTGGTCTTCTGAACCTCTACATAGTTCCCTTTTTCCATTTTTTTTGTTGCAATCTCCGTCTTTGCGGTCGAGCTCCAGGGCAGTTTTCACGAGCAAAGGAAGATAGAAACGGCAAGAAGACTTTTCCCGGATATCACACAATCATAGCTCAGCAGTGGTTCTAGAGAAACGAGAAAATTGAGCCAAAAGCAAAAAAAAAAACTTGCCGAAACGATACAGCCGGGAGTCGTTTTATAATTGTAATATTTTATTGTACCACATGCAAGAAGTTCTTCAACTATATGATTCTGTAGGTTCCGTAAAATTCTTAAGGCCCATTCTGCGCAATTGCGGCTTCTGCAGACCGAATACCGACTGTTGGTGAGTGGAATTTAAACTTGTGCTCCATTTATTGGTTGTAAATCTAGGAAAACTATGGTCGTTCCGATTTACGTGATGGCGATGCCAAAAACGATGAGTGGTACCATGTGGTTTGCCCGGCTGCCTGTCAGTTTGGGAGCAATAAGGCAACTTTGGAAGATTCTGCTAGTATAAGGTGAGGCAACAAGTAGTTTTGTGTTTCTCAATGAAGATGTATATTGTTCGTAATTTTTAGAAATAGGAAATTAATTTCACAATTTTAAAAATTTTGAGCAGAACAACAAAAACGGTGAATCCGTTATGGAGAAAATCTACTCTTTTTCGTTTACATAAATCATGGATACACATTTCAGTATTTATCTCCTTCGATTTCCAAACCAATCAGATTGCAAGCCATACACGGAGTAAAATCGAATAGTTATTTCAATAATATTAGTTAGTCATTTCCAAAATGATCTAACTGCAAATTAATGGTAGACCTGATGGATTTAACTGATACCGCAGATTTCAGTGGTGGAATAGAGTTAAATTTATTCATGTTTCGTTAGTCAAGCCATTATATAACTACACAATTCATTAGCGATTGCTGTTGTCTCATTCTCCACTTATCATCTTCCCTAACCGGGAAAGGACTCATTTCTGTATAAGTACTTTGATACTCTTACCCAGAATATCTGGCAACACTATTGTGTTACCACGAACCCAATTTTAATAATCTTGCTCAATTGTGTGATGATGTAAACATTTGTACCGTGTTTATCATCATCACCTGTCATCAGCAATCATTGATCTATTGTTCTCGATTGCGAATTGGAAACCAAAACCAAAACAAACAATGTTTTGGTTCTGCTCGTCCGGACGCCAGATGAAACCGTAAGTTTCAACAGATTCAACAAGAAATATAATCGATTAAACTTCAATTGTATAGTTTATTTTAGACATCATCGATATTTTTTCTGATTAATTTAATTGTGGAGAAAAAATCTAACTTGTTGATCGAAAATGATGTTGTTTATTGTTCAATCAGGTAGCTATTTAATTTATGCCGTCATCCAAAAACAAAAGAAATTCCAACTTCAAATAATATCTCTGTAAAAAAAACCTAAAGAGTACATTGAGTTCTTTAAAATATAGAAAATATAGAAGTAAAATAATAAAATGCTATATGTCAAATCATCAGCTGCACCAATAATGGCCTAGTAAAAAGATTAAGTAAAAAAATCCATCCTCCGGTTCATAATTGATTGTTTACTTGCTGCGGCAACTTGGAGTACACAAACATCACCTTCCTCCATCATTTATGTACCGATTGGAACACCGAAAAAATATCAACTGACCGTATCACAAACGAAATTTACCGAGCACGAGGATGACTCTTCGTTTGGTGTGTACAAAATCGTAACACTAATAGAAAGAAAACATGGAAGCAAATAGGAGGTAAGAGAAGAGAGCAAAAAATAAAAATGACCGAGACAAACAATCCTGGCCTGGAGTGTCCCCCGGGGATGGCGCTGGTTTCCGGTACAGTCAAACTTTGTTGTGCAAGACTTTTTACAGGCAAAAAAAGCTATTCAGATCTGCATAAAAGTTCAAAATCCCTCAAGGAAATCATTAAGGACCAGTAATCTTCACAATATTTATCAAAAAAAATGTAATTGAAAGAATACTCAATTTCCAATAGAAAATAATGGTTAAGGACACCTTGTTCAATTTTCCTGCGTATGTTGATACTTTTAGGATCAAACTTTGTTGTTCGTACATCCAAGAGGTTCGACTGTATTTGGTTTCCTTGGACAGCAGCAGAAAGTGAACGACTGACGACCAACCGGATGAATGCGATTGTAGTGCAGCCGAGTACGTGAGGAAATTTTTCGGTATGGTATGCCGGTTGATGGTGATAATCACGTAGCTCACATTTGTCGGTGGTGCGGTGCGCTTTACCATCTTTGCCCTGAGTTCCTTCGTTTCAGGAACGGCCAATGGGTTTGGCCAGTCAGTGACCAAGTGGATGATTGAGGCAGGCCCCTTGAGGGTTCCATAAATGGTACAAATGTGCTATGCTTGGAATAAAAATATTTCACTCCTATTCTTTGGCCTACTTTTTGGCCTGTAGGATTAGTTCAAGATGGAATGATGACAAAAGTTAAGAGACACTTGAAAATATGGGAAGAATTGTTTACCTTTACTCGAATTCTTGTCACATACTTGGGGTATGTTGAGATAAACGCTTCTCAAGTGAATAATGCGTTGACAAATTTTCATCTATCAAAGTTGTGCATTGATTTAGGGAATATATTTTCCATATCACAACTCTTATTTCAGTCTGCCTTTAATTAAGTATACCGTCGAATGTTCAACTTGCGCTTAAACCCTCAACAGCTGTTCCACGGACGAATCCATACTTTGAGTACCAGGGGAAGATTGATCACTTTTTTCAATATTTCTCGATTATTTTTTGTTAAGGGGAATGTGGCATGTTTCAGTTCGTGTGTCAAGGCCGAACAACAATTGATATCGAAAGGTGTACAATGATGCTGCATAAATTGAGCGTCTAAATTTGTTAACATTATTTACCTCTAAAATTTCAACTACAAAAAAAAAGAAATTTTAAATTAATGCCAAAAGACATACACCTGTTAAACAGCTTATAATATTTTTGTCTAAAAAGATGCGAAGTTATGATATTGGACAAAGATGTTCAGCGGAAAATTTCCTTTTAAGAATTTATAAATTGGCACAAAAACCATTAGCAGGCTCGGTTCCACAGAAGAAACAAAAATTATGTTGATTTTTCAGTACAAAATATTTAGTTTTCCCATACAAACCAAAAAGTTCAAATTTACTCATGTAAACGTTACTTAAAAGTTCTGCAAAATATCATGGATGAGTTTTAGACCAAAACGAAGCTTTGAAGACCCTAGGGTTTGAGGAATTCGAAAATGACCCCCAATCGACTCAGTCTACTATGACAATTAACTTTCGTTTGCTAACCGACTCAGATGGTGCACTGGATAAGATATCGTACTGGCAAGCTGAGATGAGATGTTGCAATGAGTTCGATTCTCACAATTTGTTTCTGGGATGAAATTTTCAATAGGATAAAAAATCCATAAAATGTTTTTCTTGTTTCGTCTGAATGTAGTGGTCATGCAGAAGGTTGTTAGAACTTTTATAAAAGGTGTTGGGATCAAAAAGTGGTCAACTGAAATTTGCCGTATTTTTTATAATCACTCATATAAAAAAAAACCTGAACACCCCTCATTTTGTGCGTGTGTGTATGTGTGTACTGTAGAATGATGCCCCTTTTTGGATTTTCACATTAAAACTCCAGTTGTCAAAATGGCGTCCAAGCAAGAGAAGCTACGAATAAAAATTTTGTACATGCGTGGTGAAAATCCAAACTACTCGAAAATATTGCTTTCCAAGCCATAGGTATAGATAGCTTGCTGAACGAGATATTCCTTGGAAAACTTTGATAATTTAATCTGCTTAAAAATGTCTGCCACCTTTCCCATTCCGGTTGCTGTATAATACTCTTGTCCAGGAAGCTGTATGAAGTCTGCCTTGGCGTAGGTTTCGTCGTCCATTACCACGCAATTAACCTTTGTCAATAACTGTTGTATACAACAGCTTTCAAGATCTTGTTTTTGCCGGAAGGTTTAGCTAGTAAATCTACCTATCGATTTATAGTAAAGGACTGCGAAGCTGAAAGTTCTCTTTTTTCGATCAAAGGGAGTGACACGTTCGAATGTCAAAATCAAGTCCCACTCCTTTATCAAAAAAAAAGGTATATTTCAATGACATTATAAAATCGCCAGAAACTGACTACCAAACTTACGTTTTTTGAGCTAAATGCTCGCGGAATGAAATATCATTCACTCGGTTTCGTGTGAAAGGGTGTCGAAAATAAATTTGGAAGAATCACTCATCCGTACATTTACACGAAAGTGATTGTGATTTCTATTATGATTTCTTGTTGGCTGAGACTATACAACATCTGATACAGCATATGAAGGACAGATCATTTGTTAATTGGCGGTAGAATATAAAACAGTTTTTTTAATGTAATTTAAGAACTTTAAAACGAAAAAAAAAATCAACAGTGAAAATGTTGGAACGTTTTTTTTTGTTTAATCACCTTTTGGTCCTACCACTCTTTACTTAAAAGAGTGCCCTAAGGTTCCTTTCTCTTTTTTTATTTTAAAAAAAAAGATAAACCAGATGAAGACTAAAAGTCTCAATAACCTAGGTGAGGCAAATAGGAATTGCTGCTGCATTTTTTACATCTCGACAAAAAAACTAAGCAGTTTTTGAAAAAAATTGTAAACGTTCATCATAAAAAAATCATGCTGGAACCAAAGAAAAACTATTGTTTTAT